>NW_020954933.1:1415-5782 GCF_900497805.2 Vombatus ursinus
CCATTCCATTCTCTTTTGAGGGAATGTCCCAGGTGCCTACCTGACTCTGTGCTGTACTCTACTTTAATGACCAACTTGAATGAATTCAAATGCACGCCAGATAGCTGCGCATAGATGCTGCAGATGACAGTGCTGGGATGGCTAAAGATTTTTGTTTCCTGAAACAGTAAGTTGAATGTAATAGCAAGAGTTTGTTTTTTGTTTTTTGTTTTTCGCTCACAAAAAGTGAAGGGCTCTTTTCTGTCCATTCTGGGGAGTTCTATCTTAAAAAAAAAAAAAGACAGGGATGATTTAGCTCATTAAACAGCAGAAAGGACTCTTCATAAGCAGAAAAACAGGATCTGCAGGAATACATCCAGGTTATAAAGTTCAGGGTAGAATGGTAGTTTCTCACCAACTAATTGCTCTCTCGTTTCCCAAGTGCTACCTCTCCAAGTCAGTCACAGGCACTACAATGTCACAACACAACATAAAGTCAGACTATGACAATGGCTGCGGGAAGTAGGAAGTGTATGAACTACTGAAAGACTTGACAGGAAAGAGGCGTCTGTCCAGTTCTTCCAGGCACTGGGAACTAAACTTTGGAAGAATCCCAGGACCTTTTAGAGAGAAGATAGAGTGAATTCCCCACTCCACTGTCTTGCACATCAAGCTGGAAACTTACTTGAAGAGTAGAAAGAATACCGAACTTGGAGTCATGAAGACATTGCTTGGAATGTTGCCTGTGATTAAAAAGAAAAAAAAGACAATAATGTCTGCAAAACCGAGTAGATCGGTATTATAATGCCCACCTCATAGATACTATCCCATTTTTACCGATGAAGAAATAAGGCTCAGAGGGATTAAGTCAACTTCCCGGGATCACACAACAACTAACTATCACGATGTTGTTGAAATGAGATTTAAAGGAGATGATGTGTGTAAAGCCTTTGCAAACCTCGTTATAGTTGGAAAGAGTACACATATAGGCGACATCTCAAATGCGTTGCCGGGTTTTATGGAGTTCAGACCGAAACATACTAGTGTTTCTGGAAGGCAGGAAGAGTTAGTTTAATGGGACCCAGTCCAGGAGATTCAACGTTCAGTATGTCAGGATCTGAGGGATAAAGGTTAGAGCCGCAACACACAGAGATCTTTGCAAAACCGCTTCGACTTCTATATTAAGCTGCGTTATTTTCGTATCATCTCGGGTGAGTGCTTGGATAGGTCCACTACCCAAGAAAATCAAAGTGAACGTGACGAGTTCATACCGCCATGCATGTGCTTCCAAAGGTTCGTACTGTAGGACACTTGAACCCGGGGACCTCTCTCATACGAAGAGAGAATGGATGCCTCTAGACCAGCGAGTTGGGGAAACCATAGAAGCTTCGCCCAGGAGAATTTTACAACACACGTAATCTACTACTGTTTTCCCTTGGAGCCCTTTGTTTCTAGAAGATGCCACTTCCCGAAAGCTCCCTAACACGAACTTTCTTTTTCTCTTTTCCTCCTATAACTCTCTTTACTCTTTCTGATATTCCTTCCTACATCTTACAACCACTTTTCCACATCTTCTTCACCATACACGACACGTTTCACGACCTAGTAATTCTTTAATAGGTCCCCAGATTTACTGGACGTTAGAGGTCATCTCATCCAATTTCCTCTATTTAAAATAAGCAAATGGAAGCCCAGATAGCTTCATCCAAGTGCTCCGGTGAACAGAGTTGGGCAAGAGGAGCCTGACAGGCGAGTGAGATAAATAGGACTTGCCTTAAGGGAGCTGAAAACGGTTTGGCGAAAGCGTGGAACCCGAGGGGATCAAGATGTCTCGAGGAAGTCACTTAACTACCCTAGGTCTCTTTCCTCATTTATAAAACGAAGCGGGGCTGGATTAGACGGCCCCTGAGGTCCCTACCATCACTCGATCTAAATTTATGACCCTAGACTACTGTGGACAAGCCTAGACAGGAGTCCCGTGGGCCAGATTGACTGACTTGGGAGCCCTCTTGTCCTGCAGCCCTTCAGCGTCTGGATCTCCTTAAACCTCCAGAGTAATCCAGCAGCTTACCTAAAATCTGGAAAGCCGCCCATTGCCTAAAGGTAACAGACTGAAATCATTCAGGGCAGCATAGTCAAATCGCAGAGAATGAATGGAGGTTGAGGCAGGCCAGATGGGGTGGTGAGAGGGAGACGAAAAGAGGGTGCAAGGTTAGAAGAATCGAGAGTCTAATTCAAAGCAACAGCTGTCAAAGTGGGCGAGGTTTCGATAAACTTTGAGCCTGTACTATTTATCTCTGTTAATCGTGAGTGCAAAGAAGAGTCGAGTTATCTAATAATCTTTGTGAGCGAGTAGAGATAGAGGTAGTTGGGGGGAAAGAGTGTAAGTTTGGCGTGTTAAGGGGGGGAGAAAGTGGTGATTGCTTTTTCCCTTTGTAACAGAAAAGTAAGACGTGTTAAGCGCCTGTTTCCGGGGTAAGCAGTGTTCGGGGCTGGAACAAAGTGTCCAGGGTTTCTATGTCTGCGCTGTAGAAGTTTGGAGCGTGCGTTTGTGTCTTTTTCAGAATGTGAACGCTGGCGAAGTGTGTGTGGTGATCTGAGGGAGGTGTGGAAAGGTGAGTTAAATCGGACGGAAGTTGAATGGAAAGGAAACAGTTTTGAAGAGCTCTTATTCTGGGTGATGACTTCAAAATAAAATCCCCCACCAATGCTGGGTAACTTATCTCCTCAAAGACTTTGGAGGAAAAGTGTCCATTATATACCCGGCTCGTTGGTCTAGGGGTATGATTCTCGCTTTGGGTGCGAGAGGTCCCGGGTTCAAATCCCGGACGAGCCCGTGTATTTTATGGGATAAACTGGTGATTGGAAATGTGCTTAATTAGGCTACTCTGCAGGAAGACGCTCTAGCCTTCCATCATCCGAGTGGCGGAGAAAGAGCTTAGCAGGACTCGGAAGACAAAGTCGCATTCGATGTGACCTCTCTCTATCCAACCCTATATTTTCTAAAATCCTGAAACATGTAACATTGAATTCCCTTTGAATTTGGTGGTGCTTACCAAAAAAAAAAAAAAAAAAAGCTAGTAAACGAGCAATACCTTTTCATTATGCCAAACCTTTCCTGCTTTCCAACAGTGCCCACCACTGTTTCGATCTGGCCTCCACTCAACTGGGTAAGCGACTGAAATGTTGAGTCTGCCGCAGCCTAAAACAGCGCCTAATTCTGCTCAGGATATGACTAGACTCACCCATCATCCGCTATTTTACTATTCTATTATTTTACCCGAAGTTGATTCCACTCCCAAATGTTTAAACGGACTATCTGTGCCCCGACTTCTGGTAGAGTCTTCCGAATTCTATTGGACTGATCAGCCATAGTCCACCACTGTATCTTGACCCCAGTATCTTGATATCATTAGTCCTCTTCAAGTAAGAAGGATGAACAACAATAAAAGTTCGGGGCTTCTTTTTAAATAGTTTTCTGGACTTGGAACACTGATGATACTGAAAACACTAGCTACATCACAGTGGGACATAGCTAGCACAACTGCTCAGCTGATGCAGCTTTTGCTGTAACGTTCCACTCTTCAGAGGACATTATTTCTCCTTCAAAGATTCATCATGTTTTTTTTCTTTTAATTAACCAATGTATTTATTTTTAACATTCATTTCTAAAAATCTTTGAGTTCCAAATTCTCTCCTTCCCTCCCGCCCTTCCCTCATTCATTAAAAAGAGAAGCAATGATATCAATTATACAAGAGATTCATCAAGCTTCGATTTAGTCACTCAGACCCATCACCTCAATCTTTCCATTCGTGTTGTCGCCATGCTTTCCTGCAACCCACTTTGTCCCCTCTGCAAAACCAGCTGCTTTGGACTTAATTTGCACCAATCCTCCTTACTATCCCCCATGCTTCCTCCTCCCTCTTGGAAGACTGAAAGACTATGGAAGCCAGACGTAAAAGAAATGAGGAAACAGGAGCCTTGAAACGGGGGTGGGAAGGGTTAGTTTGAGAGGAAGTCCTTCTAGTACCTAACAGATGGTTTCATTTTCCTTCAAGTTGCGGAAGCTTCTAGGGAGGTATATATTTACCTATCTAGCTTGGCACCCATCATGCCTATTCTGTCAAGAGGTCTGGTGACTGTATACTTGAGTGGATAGGAAGCTTAAAACAGACAGATTGCGGCTGGGAGCAGGTGGGAAACGTGCTCGCAGGCCAAGTGAGCCCAATGGCATATTTCCTCGATTCCGAAGAAGGCAGGAAAAATTGTGGCGCCAACCAATCCCACGCCTTTAAAATGAGACGTCCGTCAGTCCTTTCTCGTGCACCCTTCGATAGCTCAGTTGGTAGAGCGGAGGACTGTAGAGATGACTATTCCCGGATATCCT
>NW_020954934.1:0-5615 GCF_900497805.2 Vombatus ursinus
ATGAGGTGGGAGGGGAGCTCCTCCAAGGCCCACTCCTTGGTCAGCCTGGCATTGCTGGCCTGTGCAGGCCCTCAATCCAATCCAACAAGCACTCAGTCATCACCTTTGAGCACTTAGGAAGTCCTAGGATAATTCTAGACATGTTCTGGCCTCCTCAGATCCTCCAAAGGAGGCTTTAAACAAGCTTTTATCAATTATTCACTATGAAACCATGATAGGGAAAGTTGTGATGTGGAAGGGAGAATTGTAATGGATGAGTGTGTCATCTTCAGTTGATCCAATGTCTGTCAATATGGTCAATGAGGAGAGAGGTAGAAATAAGGATCGGAATTCTCTCCCCTGCTCACCCCAAAAGAATTATGTCTCATGGGCTTGGTTCCAAATGTCAGGCTTGAATCCCCTGAATTGAAATCCTTCATCACTGACCTGGTTCACTCTTTGATTGGTCAACTTGACTGGTCTTCTGGCTTATGTAGGAAAAGGAGCCAAAGAGGAGAAAAGAAAGAGGGCCAAAGAAGAAGAAAATTCTTGGATGAAAATGACTTGGAAGGATTTGAACTCAGAGGTTGAATTTGGCAATTTGGAGGCAAATTTTGGGAGAAATTAAAGAAACTTGGAAGGAGGACAACATATAGGCCCAGATATTGCTCCTGATTCTGCTTTCAGGTTGTGAGAGAAGCAAAATCAAGGACAATTAAGGAAGATATGAAAGGATTAGTCAAATAAATGAGGATTGGGGAGTGAAACCTGAAGAGACAGATTCAAGAAGATTAAGAGAATAATAGTTATAATAATATAATAATAATGTTATATAATAATAATAATAATGATAAGGCAAAGTAAGAAAATGTAAGAACAAATAGAGGGCCAAGTAAATTGATGAAGTGGGTTGGTGTGTTGGGCAATTTGGTTATCAAAAGTTTTAACTTCTTAGATTAATAATTGGCTTTAAAAATTGTAACCAGGTGCTTAGAGTTGAGATGTAAATACACACAAGTAGTTTCAAGAAACAAGGTTTAAGGGGCAGCTAGGTGGCACAGTGGATAGAGCACTGGCCCCAAAGTCAGGAGGATCTGAGTTCAAATCTGGCCTCAGACCAAACAGTTGACCCTTACTAGCTGTGTGACCCTAGGCAAGTCACTTAACCCCAATTGCCTAAAAAAAAAAAAAGAAAGAAAAAGAAAGAAACAAGGTTTAAAATCTCAACCATTCTGGCTCATAGGGAGGTAGATGCTCAGAAATGAAATTTGAAAGACACAGATGAGGAAACTGATCCACATTCTAAGTGTAGGCTGCCCTCCTCCCTAGAGGAGAAGGTAAAGGGACTAGAAGGACATCTTTCCTTGCACTATATTGTTAGGAGAGAGGAAGAATAGCTAAAGGAGATAGAAGCAGGGCTTCAAAGGGGAAAATGGGTTTCTTTTTTTTAATGTCCTCCCATATCCCTTTCCTTTTTTAATTTTATTTTTAATTTATGGAATAAAACAAGCATTTCCGGAACACAGTATAAAAAAGATGATTGCACATGAAACTGAAAATCTGTTATATACAACTTGCTATTCCTTTTAAATATATTAAAGTAATGTAAGTTTCTTTTTTTCTTTTTTTCTTCTTGCTCTTCTCCTCTGCCCTAGAGATGGCTATCATTAGACATAAATAGATACATACATATATGCATACATATATATGTGTAAAATTAGGTAGCAGAAGGGAGACTCCTTGTCAGGATGATAAAGGAATAAAAGTGATACAGAGAGGGGAAAGGGAAGGAAAAGGACACTTGTACAATTAAAAATTTAAAAGATTTGAGGCTTTTCCTAAAAAAGAGAGAATTGGATTCTCCCAGGAGGAAGAAGCCGCTTTGCTTATTTTCCCAAGAATGATCTCAGAGAGCCACAGAAGCTATGGGGTGAAGCGTTTGTCCAGTAAGGCACAGAGGAAGAAGGGAGGCGTCAGAAGTTGTTGGGGATGCCCTGCTCAGCGATACTGAGGCAGCTCATCGTAGACCTGATAACAGCAATAAAGAGGTCCACTGTCTTCCTGGGGCATATCCAAGACATCACAGAGAACTTCTCAAGATTTATCAAAGTGGATGACAACTACCTACTTCCAGTGACTCACATCAGCACCATTGACATATCTGGAAGGAACCTTAAAGGCATTGCTAACAATTATGAAATCTTGGGCAAGCAACTGAGGACCACAAGGGCACAGTTTGTGTCTTCCTCACTTTTGCCCATTGAAGGCAAGGGATATGGAAGAAAATAATTTGTGCTTTGAACAGCTAGCTAAGAAGGTGGTATCTGAGAATGGGATTTGGATTTCTGGATCATGGCTTACAACATAGGTTCGATTGATTCTTTGCCAGAGATGGAAGACACCATACAAAGGTTGGTAAGAATGTGTAACACCTTGTGTATGCCAGTGTGACCATGGAGGGTTATCACCACTCTTTCCTCCTATCCCCTTCGTGCCTAGAAATTTAATCAGTCACATCCTCTTAGAACAATTAGTTCATTATTTAGCCTAAGGTCTATTCAGGGATAGGGAGCCTTTACTGAAGTTTGGATTCAGTCAAAGGGCCTCACTTGAGGACCTAGAGGGCCACATGTGGCCTCAAGGCTGCAGGTTCCCCACCCCTGGTCTATGTGTTTCTGTCCTCTGCTACTTTTGAAATGTTAGAAGTACAATTACAATTGCTCAGAGCCCCCAGTTAGGAAAAATCCTAACTTTTAAGCAGAGGTTTGACTTGTTGCCTTAATATAAATTTATATTTCTTTCTACCTATCTTTGGCTTCTTATTAGTTGAAGCAAAATTCAGGTTACTGGAAACAATTGGGTAAAAAACTGTGTGGAGAATCTTAGCGTGTCTATTAATGGATAGGCACTGGGAGGTGAAGTCAGGGCAAGTGAATCTTTTCTTGGAACGCCCCTCAGTCCTTGAAGAAGTAGATAAAACCGTTGGCTTCGGTTTAAGGTTTCTGCTCCAAGATGCTTGTAGGGCCAATGGCCCTCCTTGATCTCTCCCTTCTCTGCCACTACTCATTTCTACTTTTAATTTCTCTTTTTTCCTGTTGCCCTGGCAATTAGGATTCTTTTAAAATCAGCTTGATAAGTACTGGGCAGGGCCATAGAGGCTGACCTCATTGCTATTGCTGCTGTTCACTTCTTGAGGTCCTCATCACTTCCCCTCAGTCTATATCTCCTAGACTGTGGTGTGACTAGAATTCCAGGATGTGACTCAGTTCTTCCTTCTGGCTCCCAAACTGCAACAGTCCCCAATTGTTTCTCTGGGATGAGAGGGGAATGCTTATCCTATAACTTCAAATCCCTGGATGCCAGTCAATTCTCAACCCCCTATTCCGAATGTGTTAGTTGGGTGTCTTGCAATTTTAATCAAATGGGATTTAAACCAAAAAGGATTGAGGGAGGAGAATATTGCCTATGTACAACCCTCAAGTTAGAAACTATACAGAGTAGCCACAATGAAGAAAGAAGAGTGGCAGCTGAAGCCACAAAATGCACAGAAGACAAAATCCAAGAAAGGAGTCAGTAAACTCCATGCTCTCATGACTAGGCCATGGTTCTGGATGGGTATATTTTATTCAAAAGACACAGCATAGGTAAAAGGGAGGTGGGGTAGCATTTATTAAGATACATTGGTGAGAAAAACCAGCAATCAGAGGGAGAAGCATGATTGAGAGTACTTTGGTGAAGGTAAAGGAGCGGGGAAAGAACTAATTTTGTTATTGGATTATACTACAGATCACTACAGACAGTTGTTTGTCCTTCTTTCTCGAAGAGGACCTCCATCAGGGAGGTGATGCCATGACATGCAAGTGAGTTAAGTGAGGGAGGGCTGTGAAAAGTCACCAGCCTCACTCTGTCCTCCAGAGTCATCTGGGTCCAGTGGCCAGATATAGATCAGACAACTGGAGATGGCCCAGGATGCAGTGGGAGGCCTTGGCCTTTTTAAGCTAAGATCTTTAACAGGTATAGACCACCTGGACAGAAAGAGGAGGAGTTTTAGAAACCGATGATAAGTCTTGCACAGAGGCAAACTATGGTAGCAAAAGGGGAGGGGGGTTCAATTACCCAGATATCGGCTGGAGCTCTTTCTGTCAGAAGTGGAACAACTAATAAGTTCTTGACTTGCCTCATTGATAATTTCATCCTTCAAAGAAGAAGAAATTCTGTTTTGGATCTGATCTCAATAACAGAGAGGGACCTGGTTGAGGCCATGGAAATGATAGAAACTTGGGGGTAAAAGGGTATTTCCTCTTAGAGTTTGTGATAGGGAAGGAGAAGAAAGCCAGGAATAATGTGACCTGAGCTCTAGATTTTTGGAAAGCAGATGTCAAAATATTCAGAGGAAGGACAAGTGGGATCTCATGAAGCAAAATGCATCAGGGGAAGTCAAGCACATGAATGATGCTCAAAACTGAAATTCTGGGGGCAGCTATGTGGTGCAGTGGATAGAGCACCGGCCCTGAATTTAGGAGGACTTGAGTTCAAATTCGGCCTCAGACATATAACACTTACTAGCTGTATGACCTTGGGCAAGTCACTTAACCCCATTGCCTAGCCCCCCCCCAAAAATGAAATTCTGAAGACATAATGAAAATGATTCCAATGAGGAAGAAAAATGGTATTTGCCTGAAGAGATCTTTGTGGGTGCACAGGGTAGTCATTAACCAACTGAGATTTTAAAAAAAGAAAGGTATATACCTTTCTTGGAAAGATTGAAAGAAGAAAGAAATTAAAAAAGATGGAAAAGAAAGATGGAAAGAAGGCCAGATAACAGAAGATGAATGTAAAATTGTGGCATGGTCTTGTAAAAAGTGTGAGGAACATGAAAGTAGAGAATGGCATGAGGGTGGGAAAGGAAGATAAAGACAAGAAAGGGCTTTGGTTTGGTTTTTTTACACAGTTATATTGGAAGATCAAAGAAGGGATGGGCAGCTAGGTGGAGCAGTGGGCCTCTAGTCAGGAAGACTCATCTTTGTAAGTTCAAATCTAGCCTCAGACACTTACTAGTTGTGTTCCCCTGGGTACAAACCCTGTTTGCCTCAGTTTCCTCATCTGTAAAATGAGCTGGAGAAGGAAATGGCAAAACCACTCCAGTATCTTTGCCAAGAAAGCCTCAGATGGGGTCAAGGGAAGCCAGACATGACTGAAAGGACTGAACAACCAGAAGGGATATGATCATTGCGTCAAGGTGGATGGGACAGTAACTGACAACAGAGAGAAGACAGAGCTACTTACTTTTTTTCCTCTATTTTCTCTGCAAAGGAGAATAACCTCCACACTGGAAATGACAGAACAAAAATAACTCACTGCAAGCTGAGAGCCAAAGCAAGTAAGGAGATGGTGAGACAACTGCCCTGAAGGAATTGAGTCACCCGGCCCAGATGGATGATCTCTTCAAGTACTAAAAGAACTGGGATCACTGAGGGATCTCTTGGGCAATCTTTGAAAGAGTGTGGAGACCAGGAGAGGCACAACAAGGCTGGAGACAGACAAAGGTATGATTTTTCTAGAAACAGAAGAGAATAGCCGGTAAGCTGTGGGCCAATGAGCTGGACTTTGATTCCTGGGAAAATTCTAGGAAAGAT
>NW_020954935.1:0-969 GCF_900497805.2 Vombatus ursinus
TAGAGCCATAAGACAGTTTATGATGGAAGATTGGGATTCCAGGGAGTGGGGCGGATTATGACAGAATATGTAGATTTTGAGAGTCAGATCACTAAAGTAATGGGTTAGAGAAGAAAGAAGAGTCTCGAGATAGAGTTTTGGGGAAAAACTCATGGTTGAAGGGGCATAACTATACGTCTATAGATGTATAGATGTCTAGCAAAAGAAGCTTAGACAGAGGGAGTGGGATCAAGGATACATGTATAATGTTGTAAAATGAGGGTGTTGGGCTAAATATTTGGACTTTATGGTCCCTTTTTAGCTCTACAGCTAAGGTCCTGAGATTTCTGGCAAATGGAAGTCCTATCTCTTTATTGGAGACGGAAGCAAAGAAGAGTAAAATGGTATATGAGGTAGTAACATTTTGAGGTGTAAAATTGGGTAGGAAAGAGTACTCGTGGAATCTATTTCCTAAGTAAAGTGGATGGAAACATCCACTACTGGAAGTCAGGGGAAAAGTTAGGGTTAAAAGAAGATGAGGAAAGAAGGAAAAGTTTTGGAGCAGCAAGATCAAGGAAAAGACTTCAGAAGGTAATCAGGTTAGATATTTGCAATCATTTTTCTTTCTTGGAGTACAGGTGTTTCAGTTTAATTCTCCTAAGAATTTAAGACAAAGTCTTTTGTATTTCAAGTTCTGAAAATTCAAAAGATCAGTGAGATTCTTTCTGTCACCTTTTCCAAGGGACAAAGCAATTTTGAATCAAATGGTTTCTGCCCCTTTCTCAATTAGGTCAATATGAACTGATAGGAACCACTTTCTGTTGACACATAGTGTATTAGATAGAGTTGAAAGAGTGAGAGACAAGTAATTCTGCCTTGCTAGAAGAAAAATGGGTATCAGGCAGATAATTCAAAATGTTGCTTCAGATGCCTGATTAGGCATATAGGCTCCTAACAATTTTTTTTTAATTAAGCCTGTGATTTCATAGG
>NW_020954935.1:1082-1522 GCF_900497805.2 Vombatus ursinus
CTCTCTCTTCCCCTGAAGGGAAGGAGAACCCTCTCTCACTCTTACTAGTTATAGTGGATTTTGACTATGGACTGCCTAAGAGAACTTAATCTTGGGCCTCTAGGCTCTGACTGCTTTTTCTGCTGTGTTTCTTTTCCTCTGTAGGTAATCAAAATAGACTTCTCAGTGGCTACCTAGATGTCCTAGGTTCTTTAGCCCATGCTGGCTGTCATTCAGAAAAAGAGCCTTGTAGCCCAGTAGGAAAGAGAGCCAAACTCTTGGCCTGACCTGGCAAAAGTAATTTGCCTTTAGGGACAGTTAATAAGCAAGGTAAAAGTGAAATGCCAATTCATCAGTCTCGCAAACTGTCTCATATTTTGATTTTTTTAGTATCAACATTTTAGAACATATAGGTTCTTTTCCTTTTTCCCTAATCATCTTAGGAAACAGACCTAGTAGTA
>NW_020954935.1:1563-1794 GCF_900497805.2 Vombatus ursinus
GTATTGCTGGGTTTACAGTATAGGCAATTTAAAAACTCTTAGACATAATTCCAGATTGCTCGCCAAAATGCTTGGATCAGCTCACAGTTCCACCATCAATGAATTAGTTTCCCACNGTATTGCTGGGTTTACAGTATAGGCAATTTAAAAACTCTTAGACATAATTCCAGATTGCTCACCAAAATGCTTGGATCAGCTCACAGTTCCACCATCAGTGAATTAGTTTCCCAT
>NW_020954935.1:1834-2323 GCF_900497805.2 Vombatus ursinus
TTTTTCCACATCCTTTCCAACATTTATGGTTTTCCCCATCAATCATTTTACCCAATTGATAGGTATAAAATGGTATCTTCATGTTGTTTTAATTTGCATTTCTAATCAATAATGATTTGGAGCATTTCTTCATATGACTATAAATTGTTCTGATTTCTTCATTGGAAAACAACCTGTTTATATCCTTTGACCATTTATCAATTGGGGAATCACTCGTACTCTTATATATTTGACGTAGTTCTTTATATATTTGAGATTATATATCAGATATATCTGAGAAACTGTCTATAATTTTTTTTGATTTTCTGCTTTCCCTCTGAACTTGGATTCATTTGTTTTATATGTAAACCTTTTTTAATTTAATATAATTGAAATTATCCAATTTCTNTTTTTTTTGATTTTCTGCTTTCCCTCTGAACTTGGATTCATTTGTTTTATATGTAAACTTTTTTTAATTTAATGTAATTGAAATTATCCAATTTCTACCTG
>NW_020954935.1:2354-3009 GCF_900497805.2 Vombatus ursinus
ATTCTGCTCTCTTATCTCTTATTTATTCATAAATTGTTCACATATCCATAAGTCTGATGAGTAATATGTTCCATGCTCTTCAAATTTTCTTGCAGTATTTGTCTTTATATCTAAATCATTTGTCTATTTTGTCCTTATCTTAGTAAATAGCGTAAGATTTTGATCTATGGCCAATTTCTGCCAGATTACTTTCTAGTTTTCCCAATAATTTTTACCAAATAATGAATTCTTATCCCAAAACGTTAAGTCTTTACACTTGTCAAATACTATATTTATTTGCTGCTATAAACTGTATGTCTACTCTGTTCCATTGATGTTCTTTTATATTTCTTAGCCAGTATCAGGCAGTTCAGATAATTGTTGCCTTATAATATAGTTTAAGGTCTGGTACTGCTACACCTGCTTCTTTTCCTTTTCTTTTCATTATTTCCTTTGATTTTCTTGACTTTTGTTCTTCCAAATAAATTTTGTTGTTATTTTTTCTAATTCAATAAAATAATTGTTTAGTAATTGAATTAGGATAGGATTGAATATAATTGAAGTAAAAGTGTCATTTTTATTGCATTGGCCCTGCCTACCATGAACAATGAATATTTCTCTAACTATTTAGATCTGATTTTATTTCTATAAATTTCTTTTATAATTTTGTTTACTT
>NW_020954935.1:3153-5186 GCF_900497805.2 Vombatus ursinus
TTATCATTTTGAAGTAAAGTAAAGAACCTGGTTCTGATATCAATTCAATTGAAAGGCTCATGAAGCTGGACGGGGTGTTAAGAGACAAAAGAAACAGACTGAGGGAGGTTGAGTGACTTGTTCAAAGTAACACTGAAGTGGTAGAGTTGAGAGTCAAACCCAAGTACTTTGACTCCAAAGCCAATACTCTGTCCAATTAACTGTCACCAATCAAACTTTATTAAGCACCTACTATGTGCAAGGCACTGTGCTAAGCACTGGGGATACAAAAGGAGAGAAAGAGACTGTCAAGTGGACCAAATCCAGTCTCCAAACTGTGGGTGGCTGAAGTCAAACAAAGCAGACTAGAGACAGGAGAACCAGGAATCAAACAGATGTTTAATTAATTTCAGAGTGAGAAAAATGCTTGCAAGCAGAAGGCCACCTTGTTGAGAAGGAGGGCTTATGGCTTATGGCTGCGGTAGGCCTTTTATACATAAAAACTACAAGAAGACAGGACTCAACACAGTCTTGAGTAAACAGTTCCCATGAGTGCCATTTCTTGGGACAATATGGGCATTCTTGAGTCCTGTGGGAACAGTCTCTAACTTATTAGAATTGTTGAGCCTTGTGATTGTCTCAAGTTATTAGAGTCATTCAGCAGGGTACATAATCAGAGTTAGCATGGTGGGAACAGGAGTGAAGCACCTGGGTCAGTTCAATTTGCAGTTACAAACTAGGAATTCAAGAATTGTTGCCATGTCAGGACATTTTGATTAATCATTTTCTGCTGCAGCATGTCAGCTGCTTGTGACTCTCAGGTCCCTGGGAAATGGGGATCAAAGCAATACAAAAATTATATGATTTGCTCAGAGGGTGGGATCATCCAGAGGGTGAGAAAAAGATTGTTATGCCAAGCTCAGGGTACAGACTGCTTGCTGGGTCTTAGCTCTGGGAAAACAAGCTGTCTCCAAATATCTTGACAAGACAATCCCTGCCCTCAAGGAGTTTACAATCTAATGGGCGAGACCACAAGCAAACAAATATATAGGAAGCAAATTATATACAGGATAAATAGGAAACAATTAACAGAGTGAAGTCACCAATATTTTTTTTTGTTTTTTGTTCTTTGACTTGTATTTGCTTTTTGGTGAGGCAATCAGGGTTAATTGACTTGCCCAGGGTCACACAGCTAGTAAGTGTCAAGTATCTGAGGCTAGATTTGAACTCAGGTCCTCCTGACTCCAAAGCCAGAGTTCCATCCACTGCACCACTTAGCTGCCCTGATAATGGACTGGACTCATTTTACAGATGAGGAAACTGAGGCAAACAGGGTCAAGTGACTTGCCCAGGGTTATACAGCTAGTGTCTGAGGCCAGGTTTGAACTCAGAAAGATGAGCCTTTCTGATTCCAAGAGCAAAGCTCTATCCACTGCACCACCTAGCTGCTCAGTGAAGTCACCAATATTATGAGGGTTTGGGGAAGCCTTCCTGTAGAAGGTAGGATTTTAATTGGGACTGAAAGGAAGCCAAGGAAATCAGTACATAAGGTTTAAGAAGGAGAGTGTCCTAGGCATGAGTGACAGCCAGAGAGAATGCCCAGAGCCAAGAGATGGAGTTATCTTGCTGATGGAACAGCCAGGAGGCCAATGCCATTGAATAAAAGAGCATGTGTCTGGGAGTAAGGTGTAGGAAGACTGGAAAGGCAGGAGGGGGCTAGGTTATGAATGTCAAGCTGAACATTTGGTATTTTATGTTGGAGGCAATACGGAGCCATGGGAATGAGGGCAAGGTGTGATATGGTTGCACTTTGGGAAAATCACTTTGGTGTCTGAATGGAAGATGGATTGGAATGGGAAGGGGCTTGAGGTAGGCAGATCAATCAGCAGGCTATTGCAACAGTACAGATATGAGGTAAAGAGAGGGTTGGCACTATTGTTGTGACTTTGTCAGAGGAGAGAAGGGGGCATATACAAGAGCTGTTGCAAAAATGAAATCAACAGGCCTTGGCAAAGTTGGATTTGGGTGGAGGGGAAGGAAGAGATAGTGAAGAT
>NW_020954935.1:5348-22688 GCF_900497805.2 Vombatus ursinus
AAGAAAACCTCAAATAGGGTCACAAAGAGTTGGACACAACTGAAAAGATTGAAACAACAAACAGAGGGGAGGGTTTAGGGGGAGAGACAATGAGATCATTTTAGACATGTTTAATTTAAGGTGTCTACTAGACATCCAATTTTAAAAACCTGAAAGGCAGTTGGGGATAGGAGATTGGAGGTCAGTAGAAAGGTAGGGGTACAATAGGTTGATTTGAAAATCATGGAAGTTGATGAAATCACCAAGTGAAGAAGATGGCCTCAGGTCTAAACCTTGAGCAACACCTATGGTTAGAGGGCATGATCTGGATGAGGATCCAGGAAAGGAGATTAAGAAGGAGTGGTTAGATAGGTAGGAGGAGAATCAGGAGAGAGTAGTATCTTGAGAGTAGTAAGGAAGAGAGAATGATCAACAGTGTCAGAGGCTGCAGAGAGGTCAGCAATAAGTGTAAATCCTGTCCCAAAACTCTTTGGCATGAGACTTTCTCCTCACTGGTGGGAGATGAATGTCCTACCCTGCAAGAGAGGTGATGCAGAGTTGGCAAGAGTGGGAGAACTCCAGACTTCTCTTGTTCTTCAGGACTTTTCAATCTTCAAGTCACTTTGGGCATTTCTGGCTTCCAGTTTTGAGAAGGAAGATGGGAGAAGCCAACCCTACTTCAGGTTGCTGAGTGAAAAGACTCTGGGAAGACATGGGAGGAGTTGGCAGTCTCCATCACGTCCCTATCATTAGCTCACTACACTAGAGACTTTGGGGAGTTTCCCCTTGAATGAGGTATGGGACTTTCTCTCTTATTTGAACTGAGTTACTTCACTCCCAATGTTAGAACTCTTAACTCTGCGTTGTCTAGTATATTTTTCCTACGTACATTTTTTTTTCTGATTTCTGTTTTGCCATCAGTTTGGATAAACAGGGTTTCTTTGCTATCTGCTATGTGTATCTTCATTATAGAACTTGTATGTAGTCAAACCCTGGATATAAAGCTTGGGGTCCTCCTTTCCCTATTAGGGGAGAGAAATTAGAAGTTTAGCTTAAACTTGAAAACTACATCCCCTAAACTAAAAATTTTTAAAGATGCAGATAGATATAATGCTAGCCAGTACCCACTCTGAGGAGAGTAGAGTGGCCAAGCTCCTGTCCCCAAACGCCTGCGTACCTTCTCGGCAGGAATTGAAGTCTCCTTTGGAGAGGGATTGGGGAAGTACAGGCTAAAGATGGCTATTCCACCTCCTTTTAAGCCACACAGTGACACCCCCAGGCTGCGTATAGGGGAGAACCCCTCACTGCATATAGATATTTATCTGAATCTGCAGTAAGGTTCTCTGTAAAGAATTATGTGACGCCAAATTCCAATTCAAAGGTCAAACTATCATAATTTTTAATATCATAAAAATTATGGTGACCTTAATCAGTGATCACCTTCAGTATAGTCTTACTAGTCACTTCCATTTGAATAAGATGGTTAAAATGGGTGTAAAATACATTTGCAAATACATAGGAATTCTTGGCTTTATAACTTATGGAGTAAACTAGCAAGCCATAAACTTAAATTAGGAGGTTCATCAAGCTATTACAAGTACTCAAGGAAATTGATTCTACCCTAAAACGAAGACAAAGAACACATATTTTTCTCCCCTCTGTAGGAGATCATTATATCCTCCGTGACTAGAACAAGAGAACTGAGCTAAATATGTGACACATAAAAATAGAAATGAATACAGACACATGCAGATACAGACACAGATACACAGACCCAGATATGGGTACAGACAGAGGGGAGGTAAGAATATATTCTGGGGCAAGAGACAGGAGAGCCAGTCCCATGGCAGATGGGATATACAGATAGATATAGAAGTATAGATAGAGTTCTTTAGTCAACTTTTGAGACTAAAAGTTGCAGAAAAGATGCCAACTTGAATTAGCTGAAGAGTTCCCAATATCAATGAAATCCAAGATTGAGCACCTATCCTCTATTTTTTAGATAAGTATTGATATAAGTTTTCAATATGTCCAGCAGTCTTTCCAAGTACATTGAGGAGAAATACCATGGCTAGATGCAAAACAGGTACTTCCTAATAGACTAGACTATTCCTTTTATCTAAAGCAACTTGTGGACGGTGGTAAATATTGCAGTCCTTGAGTTTAATTTTTAGTGCAAAAATATGTTAAAATAAATTGAATTAAAATGCTAGCTTTTTTTCCTCTTCCTGACTGTTTTTTTTTCACTTCTTGCTTTCATTTTCTTCCCATTCTTCTAGTCCCTATCCCATCCCTCTAACCTTGGTGTGATTGACTAGTCAGTTCACTAGTTAAATAACTCTTCTGACCCTCAATTTCCCTAATTTTGCTCCCAAATGAAAGTTGGAAAGGCACAATATAAAAATTGAATTTGGGAATTCAGATACTAGGAATTAAACAAGGAGAAAATATGAATCATCATTAATGACTTAATGAAGGCAAATGAGCTGAGCGAGAAGGAAAAAAGAAGGAACCCTTAGTTTGTTACACATGTCATGAATGATTTTCAATGACAAACGTGGTGGTTGCCACTATACCACTGCCCTATGCAAATTTTTTTAAGTTGTTCTAATGTTATTTCCCTTCACCAGGAATTACAGTTAGTTCCTTTATGCTGACTATCCAAAGCCAACCAGGCATACAATTTTCAAAGTATGGAGAGAGAGAGAAAGAGAGAGAGAGAATGAGAATATGAGGGCTGGGTTATTAGAAAGAAGCAAAGAGCTAATTTATTCTAACTCTCCCAATAAACAAAAAAAAAAATGAGGACAATAGCATAATCAGTACTTAAAAACCAGAGGTACCAATCCTTGCCCAACATTTTTTTATCATCCCATAGGAATTAAAAAATATTTTCCTTTCCTTCTCATGACATATGATCATGATCAGGCTGTGATTCATGGGTTGTTTCAGGAAAATAACAATGCAGGTAAGAAAACCTCTGTCCATTTAGAAAGCAAGGATAGCAAAGTTTCAGGATATAAGATAAATCCAAACAAATTATAAACATTCTTATATATAACCAACAAAACCCAGCAGGAAGAACTTGATAGAGAAATTATATTCAAAATAATTATGCAATGGGGCAGCTAGGTGGCAAAGTGGACAGAGCACCAGCCCTGAAGTCAAAAGGACCTGAGTTCAAATCCTGCCTCAGACCAAACACTTGACACTTACTACCTGTGTGACCCTGGGCAGGTCACTTAACCCCAATTGCCTAAAAATAAAAAAAATTTAAAAAAATAATTATGCAAGCTATAAAATACTTGGAAGTGTATCTATAAAGATTCATCCAGAGTCTATTTAACTGTAACACTCTGAAGAAATAGAGACCTATATAATTAGAGAAAAATTAGATGAAATGTAACAAGATCAAACAAACAGAATAGTAATAGTAATAATAATATACAATTATATTACAATTTACAGTTAGCTACTCTGAGGTATCACCTCATACCCTTCAGATTGGCAAAAGTGGCAAAAACTGAAAATGACAAATGCTGAAGGGCTGTGGGAAAAAAAGTACATTAATGCAATGTTGGCAGAACTGTGAACTAATCCAGTCATTCCAGAAAGCAATTTGGAACTAATCCCCAAAAACTTACCAAACGGTTCCTAACTTTTGACCCAGTAATGCTGTTACTCAGTCTATACCTTAAAGAAATCAAATAAAGAAGAAAGGGACCTATGTATACCAAAAATTTTATGGCAGCTTTTTATTGTGGAAAAGAATTGAAAACTGAGAGGGCTGCCCATCAATTGGGGAACAGCTGAACTAATTATGGTATATGAAGGTGATGGAACACTATTGTACTGATAAAAGGGATGGTTTCAGAAAAGACTTTAGGGAATCTTGTATGAACTGATACAAAGTGAAGTAAATAGAACCTGAATAATTCATATAATAATAACGATATAAAGACAACTTTGAAATACTTAGAAACTGATCGACACAATAACCAACAACAATTCTAGAGAACTCATCATGAAAAAAGCTACCTAGCTCCTGATAAAGAGGTAATGGATTCAGAGTACATACTGAAGCATACCTTTTTTTAGACGTGGCTACTGTAAGAACTTGTTTTACTTAACTATACATGTTTGTAATGGGCTTTGTTTTCTAGGTTTCTCAATGAAGAAAAAGGAAATAGGAAGGAAAATAGGTAGAACTGAAAATAAAGTTGAATTTTTTAAACCCTGTGATGTGATCTCAACTATTTTACATTAGAAAAATGAATGTAATAGTTTCCCACCACCACTGCTCCAGAACTTGGATAAATATTCTCCCCCTGTCCCCAAGAGACTGTATAGAAACTTGAAGACATGCAAATAACTTCTTCCTGCTTCTGGCTAGGTATCACTCATCAGGCGCCTGAGTGTCCCAGATCAGGAATGGTTATTGAGTCATAAAAGCTGATGGTACAGGACGCCACATTGAGTAGAAGATGTGGTTTCCAGCTGATGACCTTATTAGCTCCAGGTAGCAAGGTATAATTTTAGCCTAAGTGAAGAGGAGAACCTTCTCTACACCTGCACAATATTGGTGGAGGCCACTGCTTCCTGTGTGAAGCAGGAACATAATTAGCCATGCTTTCACTTGGTCTTCTGGCTGGCTTTGCCTGTCTCTTATGTTTCCTTCTTTTGGCATAAACTTTATGAGCATTGAAAGGTTCTGGAAGGCCTGGGAGTGTTGGTGAAAAGTAGCAGTGACTCTACCCAAGAAGAAAATGCAGCAGGAATAGGAACACATCAGTGGCAAAAAAAAAAAAAAAAAAAAAAAGAGGAAAGCAAGGTCCCATTTTCTGTTTGACCAGATTGTTCAATGGAAATAAAATACAAAATTGCTAATTAAAAAGCATTAAAAATGTAAAGAAAAAAATACATGTAAAGAAATTTTATGTCTCAACAAGCCTTGAATATTGTCCTCCAAAATTATTATATTATTGTTGTTGTTATTGTTTGTCCGTCACTCTTGAAAAGAACCGATGACATCATGAATATAAAATAAAGGGGAGGTGTCTGGGTTGATGGGGTGATGATAACTGATGACAGAGAAACATGGAGATGAGAAGGGAAAGGAGAAAAACCAAATATGGCAAATAGATAGTGATACCCAAGCTAAATGGTGAAATAATAAAACAACTCCACCAACAGTGCATTAATATACCTTTCTCCTCACATCCCTTCAGTTTCCTTGTGATTTTCCTTTTCTATCTTCTTAGTCAATCTGATAGGTATGAAGTCATACCTCAGAGCTGCTTTAATTTGCATTTCTCTAATTGTTGGTGATTTAAAACATCTTTTCACTTTACTATTGGCAGTTTTTGGTTTCTTTTTATCATCCAGCTGGTTCAGTTGTATTCTGAGAGGAAGGGATAATTACATGAGTCACTACAGAAGGCTTTATTGGAGGTGCATTGACACCATCACCAGAGGTCAATGGTGGCTTTAAACAAAGTCCAGAGGACAGCAGAGCAAGCAACAAAACCTACAGGAAGGAATAGGGAAGGGGAGAAAAAGGAGATTCATGGAACATGTCTGACTCAGGGAGTTAGGCAATACCTGTGGGAAGGAAGAGTTGATCCCCAGACAGCAGCTGAGGCTGGGAGATAACCATGCTGACAATGGACTGGCAGTGATTGCTCCTCTAACTAGGGTTTTGAGGAGAGTTTTGGTAGGGATCTTCAAGCATATTCTTCCCATCTACACTGTGTATGGGAAGGAAAGGGAGAAAGCGAGGCAGTGGGGGGTGATGTGGGGAGGAGGAGGAGGGCGCTGTCTTTCAGTGCAAAGTAAGTGAGAGCCTACCAAATCCCAGGAATTTTGGTATGTCGTCTCACTGTTGTCATTTTTAAATAAAATTATTTATTGTTTGTGTGATATAGTCTTTGATGTACTCTTTAGGATTAAATTACTTGGAATCCAACTAATTACTTAATTTTACTTTAGGAAAAAAAGTTGTCTTTAAAATTCATTTCTTAAATATGATTTTGTTGCATTTTGGTTATTAAATGATGTCTTTAATCCTGTTTTTCTGCATCCATTTGAGAAGTCTTTTCTGCACTGCCACATGGTCATTTCTTGTAAAGGGAGAAAGGGTAATAGAGAAATTATCAAAGATTGTATTTTTCATTCTTATAAATCCTAAAGTTTTTATTGTTCATATTTTTGTTAGATTTCTCTGGCTTTTAAGCTGGTACATTGCAATCCTTGACTATTGTCTTACTGTCCATTTGTCCCTGTATTTTTATTAAACATTTAAGTACTTAGAAGCTTTGTCATTGAATGAATACATAATAAATACTAATGTTGTTTCATCCTGGCCTTATCATTCAGCTAGAAACTACTCACAACAAAATTTTCAATGATCCCTTAATTGACAGTTCTAATGGTTTTTAATTAATCCTCATCCTTCCTGACTTTTCTGCAGCCTTTGGCCCTATTAATCACCTTTTTCTCCTTGACACTCACTTCTGTCTTAACTTTTTAAGTCCCTGCTCTTCTCTGGTTCTCTTCCTGTCTAACTGCTCCTTCTCAGTCTAGATAACATCCACTAATTGTAGGTGTCCCCAGGCTCTCTCTCTGGGGCACTCTTCTCATCTCCCTCTATATTATTTCACTTAGTAATCTCATCACTTCTGATGGATTTGTCATGTCTATACTAATGATTCTCAGATCTACTTACTGAGAGCTGATTTTTCTCCTGACATGCAGTTTTGCATCTCTAACTGCCCGTGGGACATTTCAAACCAGATCTCCCAAGCAGAAGTCATTGTCTGTTCCCCAAACTCTGGATTCTTCTTAACTTCCCTATTATTTTTGAGGGTACTATCATCTATCCAATTACTCATGCATAAAACCTAAGTGTCATCTTCAACTCCTCACACTTTCTCACTTCCAACATCTAATCAATTGCCAACTCCTGTCCATTTTTCTCTTTCAACATCTCACATATATGCCTCCCATCTCTTTTCTGACCACTGATTCTACCTTGGTGCAAGCCTTCATCACTATGCACCTGGACTAGTTCAATAGCCTTCTGGTTAACTTCCCTGCTTCAGGTTTCTTCCAATGTGGTTCATAGTCCACTCAGCTATCAAAGTGATCTTCATTAAGTGCAGCTCTCACTATATTACCTCATGTTCAATAAACTTCAGTGACTCCTTATTACTTCCAGCATCAAATACAAAATCCTCCTTTTGTCTCTTACAGGCCTTCATAACCTAATTCTTTCCTATCTTTTTTAGTCTTCCTATACCTTACTTCCATCCATAAACTATAATTTAGTGATTCTGGAATCTTCACTGTTCTTTTATATAGTACTCCATCTCCCAATTCCATATATTTAGACTGACTTCCTCCATTCCTCGAATTCTCTCCTTCCTCACCTCTACCTCCTGGTTTCCTTCAAATCTCAGCTAAAATCCCACCTTCACCAAACCTTCTTTTTTTAATTCAAGTTTATTTTATTTTCAGTTCCATTAAAAAATATGAAGTCATGTAAAACATATTTCCACATTACTCATGGGAGGAAGAACAAGAATAAGAATGAGGGAAAAAGGAAGGAAGGAAGGAAAGAAGGAAGGAAAAGAAAGAGATAATATGCTTAAATCTGCATTCTGAGCCCCTCAGTTCTGGAGGTGAATCCCATTTTTCATCACGAGTCATTTGGAATTGTGATGGATCATTGCACTGATCAGATTGAGTAAGTCTTTTAGCATTGATTATCTTTACAACATTGCTGTTTCCTTGTAAATAGTTCTCCTAATTTTGTTCATTCCACTTTGCATCAGTTCATTTAAATCTTCCTAGGTTTTTTTTCCTAAAACCATCTCCTCCATAGTTTCCTACAGGACAATAGTATTTCATCACATTTATGTACCATAACTTCTGTTAAGTCACTCTCCAAGTGATGAGCAACCCCTCACTTTCCAATTCTTTGCCACCACAAAAAAAGAGCTACTATCAATATTTTTGTACATATGGGTTCATTCTTTTGATTTCTTTGGGATGTAAACCTCGTAGCATCATTGAAGGGTCAAAGGTTATACACATTTTAATAACATAGTTACAAATTACTTTCCAGAATGGTTGGACAAGTTGAAAGTTCCACTCACAGTGCATTCATGAACCTATCATCCCACATACGATTACGTAAAAAAAAAGTTTCATGGATTTGTCTACTTCCACATTCAGAATTATGAGACAACCAAGCTTTGTGCTACTTACCTCCTAGTCTTTTCCATGAAAATAAATTAGCCAAAGGTTGATTTTTCTGTAATGAAAATTTGAAATGTTCAAGAAAAAAATTCCAATAAAGCTAGATTTGTAATATTATTTTCCACTTCAAATGCAAAGAAAATTGAAATCAAATTCCCAGGGCAGGGAGTGGGGGAAACAGCATGGAAAACTGAGAACTTACCTGGAAAACATACTGTTATGTTTCTTATCAATGGGAAAGCTGGTATTATAGGGGAACAAAGAAATTTTTCACGAAGTTAAGACTTAGAAGAATCAAATAAGAAAATTGGTGAGATCTTTTCTCTTTTCTAGCTATATTTAAAGAAAAAGCAGGAAAGTTAATGTAACAACCAAGTCCTTCGGTTGATGTTGAGAATGTGGTTTTGAAGGTATTACCTAGACCTTTCCTCTTCTGGCTCATCCAAGTGTCTGATTTAACTGTACTGTCTAGGTGATCCATCTAGATGTTGGCACTGAGTAAAGGGAAGGGGATTCCCCTCAGGTCATTTCTCATTGCTCACAGACATCCCCTGCTCTCCCCATCCTACAAACAAAACAGAACAAAACAAAATTTTCATTTGGCCCTTAGAACTCCTCAAATTGTCATCCTAGATATCTTCTCCCTTTCATAGCCAAACTCCAAGAAAACATATATTTATTTACATTTTGCCTCCACTTTCCCTCTTATCACTTCTCAATTCATAACAATCTGACTACCAACTGTATGACTTAAGTGAAACTCCTCTACCTGAAGTCATCATAGTCTGCTAATTGTCAAGCCTAATGTTCCAATGCTCACCATTTTGAAAAATTCTGTACCTTGTTTTACTACTGACCACCTCACCCTCTTGAATACTGTCTCTTTCCTAATATTTTGTGATTGCTTTCTCTTGATTCTCTTCCTACTATTCTGTCCTCTCTTTAGTCTGCATTGGTGGATCACAAGCTATCTCTAACCCCCACTAGTTGCAGGTGTACCACAAGGATCTGCCCTAGGTCCTCTTCTCATCTCTCTCTACACTCTTTCTGTAATGGTAATCTCATCAGCTGCTATGTATTTGATTTTCAGATAATTTCCAAATTGCACATTCCATCATTGTCTCTCTCCTAAGATCCACGTCTCCTTAAGATCCACATCTCCAATTGCCTATTGGACATTCCCAACTGGATGCCCCACAGGCATCTCAAAATCAATCCATAACAAAACTCATTATTGTCCCCAAAAAAGCACTCCCAAACTTCCCTTTTTCTATCAGTGCTACCACTATCTTTCTATTCATCCTGGTTGTCTTTAAATCTTTTCTCTTGGTTCTGTGGCCTTGAGAAAGACACTAGTAATCTGAATCTCAGTACCTTCATCTAAAAAATGAAGTATTAGGCTAGATGGTACTGATTTTATTTATCTCTAAAATTCTGTGATTTTCTCCTTCTATTAGTTAAAACTTCGCTGACTCTGACTCTGCCTCTGTTGCTCTGCCTGATTTCAACTCCACACAGAAAGATGAACCTTCCAGGTTCACTTCATCACCTCTAATGTCATCCCCATGCTGCTAACCCAAGCTCTGACTGACACCACCTCCCTCAGACTCCTCTCCACTCAGATTAGAAGGCTGGAAGGAGGAGTTCCGAATTTCTCCTGATGCCTTCCCTCATAGAGAGCAGAAAGTGCACTTGGGGGTTCACCCCACTCTGCCTCTGCTACTCTGCCTGGTTTCAACTCCATGGAACAAGATGTCCTTCCCAGGCTAACTTCACCTCAATCTTCACTTCCTCACTCCCACCCTATTCCACTTAGCATAGTGCCTGGCACATACTAGGCACTTAATAAATGTTTATTGGATTATATTAAAATGAGTGAATTAATTTTGAAAAATACATTTGCTAAACACTTACTAAGTTCTAGGTATTGTACTAAGTACTGAGGATACAAGTACAAAAAATGGGAAAACCTTTGCCCTTTGGGAGCTTCATTCTAATGGGGGGAGATAGCACATGTTAAGGGAGTGGTGGGCAATGAAGTTTTGGTCCCTGGAATGACAGGGATAATGAGTTGATCTACAGAACAGTCAATTAACACACCCTTTAGAGAAACAATGGGAGTATTTATTTGACCAGTGTGCCCAAAGAAAGAAGAAGAAAGCAGAAGGAAGAGGGGAAGTTTGAGGTGAAGAGGACTCTGGCGGCAGGGCAGATGGCAAGGTGCCCTGACGAGGCAATTAGATGGGATACAAATCTTTCTGGTCTGGGGCTGGTTAAATGTAGTAGGCTAAGGAACCAATCAGTTTTCAATCAAGAAAGATTAGACCCAGGAAGAAAGTTCTAAAACTGAATAAAGCAACTCCCTGGGTGAATGAGAGTATAGTTTCTGGGGGATCTAACTCAGAAGCTGCTATTCCACATAGAAGAAACACAATCAGGGAAAATGACAAGATAGCAGGAAAGCTCAGTGGGTTATAGTACCCAGGAGCTAGGGGCCATTTACCTTATGGCAATTTTTATATTATTATTATCATTATTATTATCATTATTATTATTATTATTATTGAAACATTTGGATATGGGTGTTAGATGAGAAAATCTTGTCTGCCAACAAGTTTAGGGAAGCAGGATAGAATCTTTAGACAGTTCCTTTGTCTATAGACCCATCACTTTTGTTGGCTGAGAGAGCCTTTTGAGCCTAAGGAATGCAAGGCTAATGGTTTGCCAAATGACCTCATCTCTTGGGCCTCATCTCTTATATATTTAATTAAATGCACAAAATTAAATGATTCATTGGCAGTCTTCAAATAGACACTGGATGATCTCTTGTTAGACTTACTGTATATTATGGACTCATTGGGGCACGTAAATTAGACTAAGTGGACTTTTGAGGTGCCTCCCAACTATAAAAATTCTATGATTCTTTGGCCGTGATTCTGAATATACCACACTGTTTCTTTTATAAACTGATATTGCTGTGCATGTCTGAGAAGAGTAGGGAAAACTCAGTGAATGAGTCCAAGATAACAAAATTGCCGTCTGACTCGCTTTTCTCTGAGGAGGAAGGAAACAAAGGAGGAAAACAAGCATTTGTTAAAGGCCTAGTGTACGTCAAGCAGTTAGCTTTACAAATATTGTCTAATTTGATCCTCACAAGTGCAGCATTATTATCTCCATTTTACAATTGAGTAAACTCAGTCACCACAGCTTAAGTGACTTGTTTGTGATCACATTGCTAGCAAGTGTCTGAGGCTAGATTTGAATTCAGGTCTCCTGATCCCAGGCCCAGCACTCCATGCATTGTACTACCTGACTGCTTTCTGGGGGGCACAAGGAAAACCCTGGATCCAGTTGAGTTCTGCTTTTGGAAGTATAGGTTAGTCTCTATGCTCACTCTCCCAACTATGACCTGAATGAGCAGGCTGTTTCCCCAAAGGGCTGCTACTATTTTTCCCTCTTAAGATCCCAGGGGTAACCCTGAGGGTATGAGGTTGTCTATTACTCTCAAGAATGAGCTTCCATTTGGTGTGTTCCCTCAATGTCAATCAAAGTTAACATTTCCCCAGCATAAATTAATTGATTAACATCAATTAACTTTTAAAAGAGAGTATTTACTGAGAAGGTAAGGCAAGGAGTAAAGTACAATATCACCCCTGGACTGAGTTGCATTCTCCCCTCTACAAACCTACTTAGTCACAGGAGAGAATGAACTCCAATTTGAAATGATTGCTACAAATTCCTGTGCCCCTCCTCCCAATTCAGGGAAAGGGAGGTATTTCTTGGCCCAGTAAGTCCATTTCTCCCTACAGTAAGTTCCTACCAAGTTCACTTCTTGGTGAAGTGAATTTATCTGATGTGATTAGTGATTAGTGATCCATGACTGATGGATAAGTTCCTTCTTTCCTTGTAGACAGGGGGTCTCACTGCCAAGTTATTTTACTACTACTCAGGGTCAAGCAGTTTGCTCCTCAAGGGTAGCTCCTCACTGGACTTGGCTTCTGCTACTACCAGTTCCATATGCTGACACAACCTTTGATGGATTTTCTAACCTTTTGAAGCTCACAATGTCATAACCAAGTCTCTTACATTTCTTATACTTATTCACCTATAAATAGGAAAGAATAAACACAGAGAGATAGAAGAAATACCAACGCTATGAATTTTCAGCTATGGTCAAGATGGGATATAAGAGAGCTAGTGACAGGCAACAGATTGTTAGCATGGCTGCCACTGCCCTTCCACCAGAAGGCTCATAACATTTCTTCTTCCTTACTTGAAAACCTCCAGGAAAAGACAAAGAATAAATCTCTTTGAGCCTTTTGTATACAAAGTTCTAATTTAGGAGCCAATTAGAAGATTTTTTGTCACCTCACAATAAGCCAACAGGAACCAGTCATAGGATGCCTGTGACTGCTCTGAAGCATAGAGGCAAAGGGCTTCTCCAGCACCCAGTTCAGTAAGCAGGCTCACCCTGCCTGTACAATGACTGTCAGCAGGAAGAAGGTATTGTTCATGCTCTAAAGCCTGGGCCCTCATTGGCTGGTCCTCCCATCATAGAATTTACCAAAACGAATAGCTCAGAACCCTGAAATTATCTGTCATTTTGCTTCGATCTCAAGCCAACAGAGAGCCTGTTACCTTTGGACCACAACTTGAAACTTGATCCTTTCTAAATCCCTATACATTAAAACCAAACATTATTCCTCCTTCCTGCTCCCTGGTTCATAATTAAGGACACACAAAAATAAAAAAAAACTGTTAAAATTAATCATATCTTCTCTATAGTGAGCTAGATTTTAAAACTATTACTTAAAATAGACAATTACTGTAAAGAACAGAAAACTCTATCATCTCAAACAAAAAGGGAAGAGAAAGAAAAAAGGGGTTGCATCAGTTGTCTGAATTCTCTGCTAGGGGAAAGTTCACCAACGATTGGAAGGTCCCATTGCTCTGGTCATGTATCTGTCTGTCTGTCCTGGTAAACCAAGGCACCATCCCTTCTTTCTCTTCTCTCGCCCCCCAGCTCCTCTCTCCACATTGAGGGCAGCTGCTATGCTATAAGCACTCCCACAGCCAGCATCCCTTTCATCTCTCTTGGGAGAAGTCTAGAATTTCTTCCCTGGCAGAAAGAAGACAATTCTACCTCCTTTGAACTCTATCTCATAGGAACCCACTCAAGCCAGTCTCATTTATTTATATTTACACAAGGTGATATTGGAGAGGAGTGGACACTGGAAGTTGTGTTGCCCAGAAAAGGCCTCTTGCAGAAAATGTAGTGCTTGAGCTGAGCCCTGGGTACAAGCATTCCAAATTATTCACTTCCCACTTTAGCAATCCATGGTAAGTACATTCAGAAAATCTTACATGGAGGAAGGCACAGAAGTTACTGTGAACATCAAAATCTATTTCTCATCATAATTTTTAAGAATTTTCTCATGGGGCAGCTAGGTGGTACAGTGGACAGAGCACTGGCCCTGGAGTCAGGCAGACCTTAGCTCAAATCCAGCCTCAGATGCATGACACTAGCTGTGTGACTCTGGGCAAGTCACTTAACCCCATTGCCTAGGCAAAATAAAAAAAAGAATTTCCTCAGATGCACATTCATGCCTGAACCCTTAAAACCCCTTCTTAAGGGGAAAAATCTCAATCTATTATTTAAATGTTGGCCATTTTTGAATGCATTAAATTTCAGGA
The DNA here is from genome assembly GCF_900497805.2 of Vombatus ursinus. Taxonomy (NCBI): domain Eukaryota; kingdom Metazoa; phylum Chordata; class Mammalia; order Diprotodontia; family Vombatidae; genus Vombatus; species Vombatus ursinus. The sequence goes on from NW_020954935.1 coordinate 19,281, forward strand.
GTATGTGAATTTATTTCCTTGATTAGCAAAGTCAAGTTATTTTTTCATAGCTTAATAAAATCCTAAACAAATTGTTTTGCTGAATTTATCACTGAAATGCTCCCCTTTTCTGTAACTCATTTTTTAGGTGCCATTTTCTCTTCTGACTGAAGGGCTATTAACATTTATGAATTGACTACAAAACAAAAATTTGTGTCAAAACTCACTTAAACACATACAAATAGAAACTCTTTTTTTGGCATTTATTTAGTATTTTATTTTTCCCCAGGTACATGTAAAAATAATTTTTAACAATTTCTTTTTAAGACTTTGAGTTCCAAATTCTCTCCCTCCCTCCCTCTCCCCCTGCCCTCATTGAGAAGGCAAGCATTTCAATATGGGCAACACATGTATAGTCATGCAAAACATATCCATAAGTCATATTGTGAAAGAAAACATAGACAAAACAAAACCTCAAGAAATATAAAGGCAGTTTCTAAAAATGTATGTTTCAATCTATATTTAGACACCATTATTTCTTTCTCTGGGGATGGATAGCATTTTTTGTCATAACCTCTTCAGAATTGTCTTGGATTGTTGTATTAATACAATAGTTTTGGTTGTTCATCACTCATTTCAATTTTGACTGACACTTCAAGACCCCGTTTGGAGTTTTCTTGGCAAAGATACTGGAGTGGTTGGCCATTTGCTTCTCCAGATAATTTTATAGACAAGGAAAGTGAGGCAAACAGAATGAAGTTACTTTCCCAGGGTCATACAGCTAGTAGGTGACTGAGGTCAAATTTGAACTTAGGTCTTCCTGAATCAGAGCCTAGCACTCTATCCACCATATCACCAAGTTGCCCTAATAGAATAGTTAGCTCATGTTTTTGGATCCATGGCAAATATTACAATTTTTCTCCAGAAGTCAGTGTATGGGAAGATAGGCTATTATCTCAGCTTGTGGTTTCTCTAACCAGCTTCCTCTTCATCTCCCACCCTTACTATCAATTTTCCTACCTCCTCTCATATTTCCAAAGTTAGGAGTGTGATTTTTTTTAACTTAAGTTGTGTTTCACACAGCTTCTTATAAACCTTAGTTCCCTAATCTAATATTGTGCATTTGCTACTTACCATTACTACTTCTCCACAGGGTTATTTTTTTTAAATAAATATTAGACTGTTTCCTGCCAGGGTCTGAATACTCTTTTTTTTAAGGTCCTAAAGTTAACTAACTAGGGCACTAAGAGTACCTGCACATGTCTGATACAGAATTTTCCTGAATTAGGTTTAAGACAATCAGCAGTCCTCTGTCCATTTGATTGTTAACAGTTTAACACCTCCCTCAGGGAATTAGGGTATCCACCTTGATAAGATTGCTCAAATAGAAGTAGTCCTAGTATCTCTGATATCTACAAGGATGTAATCAAAGTAAGTACAGGGTTCTTTTTAAAATGACAGTCCAGATTCTGCAAAATTCCTAATTGATGTTTAAAATAGAAAATTAATAGGTTTTCTTCCTTTAACCTATCATCTGATAGATATCTAATAACCTTGACCTAAGATCTACTATAATCTGTGTAATTTAAAGGCAAATTAAGAGTCAAGGAAGGGATTCCCATTGACAAACTATGATTGTTTCTCACTCACATAATCATCACCAATTGCTAAGGGTTCAAAGGGAAATTTTCAGAGGCTAAAAATAAAAACAGTCAAACACATAACTTGTTTATCCAAGTGAAATGTATTGAATGATGTGACACAGCCGACTAGATATTAGGATAACAGACAAGGTAGATGCCTCTGAGGTCTCTCCTACTCTTTGATGTGTGTTTTCTTATAAGATACTCAACTGCAGAAGCCAGGCAGCCATGATCTTCTACAACAAGTTTCTTTGCAGCAATACATCTTCCATATGGTGCATTCTGAAGGGAATGGCTCTTATTGAGACGAAAGTCATGCTTCTGATATTACTTATCAGCAAATACCATCCTTCACTCTAGAGCTGAAGATTTGGGACACACTATGACTAACCTCATGAATAAATTCATGACTAGTCTTTTGAGAAGCTAAGCCTTGACATATATTCAACAGTGCACTTACAGGTTGGGTGACTGTTATATCCATAGGAAACCTAAACCAGGCAGCCTCAAAATATTACTGAATTTCAGCCTACACAAACTGCCCATTTCAAATGCTGGACTTACCTTGAGAATGATTATAAAATAAATTACTATTATCTTAGATTGGAAGAGGACAAAAAGTCTGTATGGTAAGAGTTCTAACAAGTTATTTTATTTATTTATTAAACAAATCAGCTGAGAGATTACAAGTGATTACTTAATAATCAGTATTAGTGAACAAAGAAAGTGATTAATTCAACATCCAAGCAAAAAGAGTTATAGTACACTACACTTAAAACAAATGTTTAATTTACTAAGGAAAAATACTTAAAAACAAAATCAAACCCAGAGTGAGGACTTTGGGAGCCCTGACAAGCAGCAGCAGCAGCAACTGGCACACTGGCTCACCAGCATCACACCCACAGCTTATACTCTACTTTGAGATATCAGAGAGGGTCCTAAAGATTGCATACTCTGAAGAGAGTTGAGTAAAAGGAATTTTTGATAAATCCATACTGGTCCCATTCACCTTTTAGATATTTAATAGCTATTTCTTTAACACTACATTGGACAGAAAAATTTAACAAAGTCTCAGAGACTTTCAGTCATTTGTTCAAGGTAACCTAGTTAACAGTTGTGTGTAGAGAAGCCAAATCCTCATAATCTGACATAAATGTCAAGGATTTTAATACTAAACCAGGAAAATATTAACCCAAAAGATTTCAAAAACTCTCAAAGAGAAAAAATTAATTTGGAAGGAGAGGGGAGGGAGGGAGATGCCTATTTACCACAGGGCAACATGAATAAAATGAACTGATAATAGATAATAAAAGAATGTGAAGAGTTTTTTTTAACTATTTGGAGATCATATTCTACTTCTGAAAATTAGCTAAAATCAGCTTTGACCATAACATTTTTTTTTGGCTAGGCAATGGGGTTAAGTGACTTGCTCAGGGTCACACAGTTAATGAGTGTTATGTGTCTGAGGCTGGATTTGAACTCAGGTCCTCCTGACTCCTGGGCCAGTGCTTTATCCACTGTGACACCAAGCTGCCCCCTGTAAAATTTTCTTCAAAGCTGCTGTGACATCTTTATTCCTGATACTGTAGATGAGAGGGTTTATAACAGGTGTTAGGATAGTGTAGAAGACAGACACCATCATATCCTTTTCAGCAGTATGATAAGAAGCAGGGAGCATGTAATTATAAACAGCAGCTCCATAAAAGAGAATAACAACAGTTATGTGGGAGGAACACGTAACAAATGCTTTCCTCCGACCAGTAGCTGAATTCATCCTATAGACTGT
>NW_020954936.1:0-2964 GCF_900497805.2 Vombatus ursinus
AATGTCTAGTATTACCAGTTAACTGAATATGTGGAGGAGAGCAAAGTATAAGAAGATTGGGAAGGTAGAAAGGATCCAGGTTATGAAGGGCTTTAAAAGACAAACAGACTATCTTTATTTGATCCTGGGGATTACAAGGGGTCACTAGAGTTGATTGAATGGGAGGAGGAGGGAATGATATGATCAGATCTGCATTTTGGGGAAATCACTTTAACAATTGAGTGGAAAATGCATTGGAGTGAGGAGAAACTTATGGTAAAGAGGCCAATCAACAGATTAGTTCAATAACCCAGGCATGAAGTGATGAAGGCCTGCACATAGATGGTTATTGTGTCTAAGGAGAGAGAAGGAGGTGTGTACCAGAGGTGTTAGGAAAATAGATATGACAGTACTTGACACCTTATGAAAGTGAATTAAGGATGTGACCTTGGGTAACTTGGAAGACAATGGTACCCTCAACAGTAATAGGGAAGTTGGGAATGGAAGGGATGAAAGATAAATAATTATTTTAGTTTTGGATATGTTGAGTTTGAAATCCCTGCGTAAGGTCCAGTTTGAGATGTCTAATAGGTCAAAATTTGAGACTGGAAGTTAGGAGAGAAGCTAGGACTAGGTAAGTAAAGGAGTTAATTGAAACCATGGAAGCTGATCAGATAACAATTTGAAGAAAAGGCCCAGAACAGAGCTTTGAGTGGCCCTCATAGTTAGATGAAGATACAGCAAATGAAAGAAAAAAAGGTAGGATAAGAACTAGGAACTTTTTTAATGTCATAAAATCTAGAGAGAATTAAGTATCAAGGAGAGTAGTATGAACAGCTTTATCAAAGGCTGCAAAGAGGTCAAGAAAAATGAAGACTGAAAAGAGGCCAATAGATTTGGCAATTAAGAGATCATTAGATCCCTGATTAGATTATATCTGCAGTATCTATAGTCCCTTCTGGGTACTAGATTTTTAAAAGGACATTGATAAATGCAATAGCATCTAGAGGAAGAAAGTTGGGATGGCAAAGGGTCTTAAGTATCTGTTATGTGAGTGTCAGTTCAAGGAACTAAGGATGTTTCGCCTAAAGAAGATATGACAAATACCATGATGATTGTCCTCAAATATTTCAAAGATTCTCAAATGGGAGAGTGAATATACCTGTTCTCATTGATTGCAAGGGTAAGGAGCAGTGGAAATAATATGTAAAGAAGGGCAATTTGGCTTTTTGGAAACAAGGAGGGAGGGAAGAGAGGACTCCCTAACAACCTAGAGGTGTGCAAAAGAGAAATAAACAATTTCAGAAGGTAAAGTCATGCCCCCTAAGGTCTTCAAGCAAACACTGGATAATCACTTCTCAGGTATACCATAAAGATGATCCTTTATCAAGCAAAGGTTGGATTAGATGTCTTCTGGGATCCCTTACTAATCTGAAATTTGGTGATTTTATGATTAATTAAAATATATTTTCCATACCAACATTTGAAAATGCAATGCAAATATAATTTCATTATCCATAGCCTGCGTTTTTAACTTTAGAGGACTGACGGTTACATTCATGTGCATATTCCCTCTATCCAATGAAGATTGAAACATTCAAGAATTATGTCCAAAATGCATTATTTAGTTGGGATATCTTGGATAATAAGTGTCTTTGAACTTAGTAAGGCCATTCTTTTAAATAACAAAATGTTTCAAACTCATTAGGACCTGAGAGGATTATACTTACCAAGCTCAGATGTAATGATGTTAGGGTCACCTACTTTCAGTGATAAGATGTCAGAAGAAAGCATTAGAGTAATTTCTTTAAATTACTAAAATTTGGTGTCAATAAAAAGGAAGGAGGAAAAGCCTTTATACATACCCTATTTTGTTTGTTTTAAAAGTATTTTCCTAGAATAAAATGTTTCTGAACATAAATCTCTAACTCTTCATATATGTATGTGTGTGTTGTGTGTGTGTATATATATATATATGNCCTAGAATAAAATGTTTCTGAACATAAATCTCTAACTCTTCATATATGTATGTGTGTGTGTTGTGTGTATATATATATATATATATATATATATATATATATATATATTTGTCTGGGGAAAACCAAAATGGGATTAATTTTTTTAAAAAAAGCTTAATACCATGTGCTTATTTTTTTCTTATTCTGCATGCTGAAGTAGCTTAGATTCATTGAGAGGCTAGAGTTAAGTCTCCTTTCTCTGAAGGATCTGGCTAGCAGGAGGGAAGGTTTGCAAAGCTTAATGATCTCGTATGGTTACTTGATTAACTCTTTAACCATATAGCTGAAAAAGGAAGGGAGAGAAAGAAAAACCAAATTTAAAAAAAAAAGAAAAAAGAAAAAACCTCCTTAGAGTAAACCAGCACCATCCATTAGGCGCACATAATAAAACATTCATGAATAATAGTTCTGTTTGGGANAGCTTAATGATCTCGTATGGTTACTTGATTAACTCTTTAACCATATAGCTGAAAAAGGAAGAGAGAGAAAAAAAATCAAATTTAAAAAAATAAAGAAAAAAGAAAAAACCTCCTTAGAGTGAACCAGCACCATCCATTAGGCCCACCTAATAAAACATTCATGAATAATAGTTCTGTTTGGGGAATCTTGCTTTCTGCCCTCTCCTACTGATGTTCCATAGAAGGTATAGCTTATTCTACTGTTATCTTGGAGGACTGGAAAATGATAATGCCATTTGCACAAATATAATTTAAACAGCCTTGCATCATTTTAAAGGCAGAAGTTCTCTCAGGAGAGATAGAAGACAGAGAAAGAGCCTAATTCCTTTAATAAGGCTGGACAAATGGTAGAAAATTAAACCTGAAATGAGCCATAGCATAGCTACTCCTAAAAGTTAGTTTGGAAACTGGAAAATATTAACAATGAATCAGCCACTTCACAACCTCAGACAGTTTTTATGCTCTATGGCAATTAATGTCAGTTAGAGGGAAAAATAATTATCCTAATG
>NW_020954936.1:3684-4926 GCF_900497805.2 Vombatus ursinus
TTATATAAGTAAATATAGAAAGCAGAATGAATCCTAGGAACCCATGGGAAGTAGATTATATGTACTTTAGGTACCATCCTGAATCCTTTTATATTCCATGTTCTAACTTAGATACACATTCCTTACATGTTTCCATCTGAATGACAGCATGATATGGTATAAAATGAATTTGATATGGAATCAGGAGACATGAATTCCTATCAAGTGGATAAGATGACCTCTAGGGTACCTTCCAGCTCCAGATCTATGATTCACTCAATATAGTACCTTGCTCTAATCTCTTCTCTACCATCTCTACCATCTCCATTCTCTGAGCCTCTCCCCTATTGAAACATATATTCCTCTAAGTCTCATTCTTTCTCATCTAGTTATCATGATGGAAAACAAAATGATTAATTATAGCATAAAATTAGGATCTGTGATGGATGTTAAAAATAATTTCTTTTTTTTTGTTTTTGCAATGAAGAAATTGAAGCTATTATCTATGAAGGTACTTGGCCAAGGTCACAAAATGACTTAATGGCAGAACTGGAACTCAAAACAAGTTCTTTTAACTCCTAGATCAGTTCCATTGCATTATACTAATCTCAACTAAAATTTAATTAATGATAAGATACTATGCTACACTCCTTTACCACTTACACTTTAACTAAGGAGTCCTAGAGATAATGTCAAAAAAATATGAATCTTTAATGGTGAAAGGAGTTAACATACTGTGTTCTAAAGATTATTGGAATCACATGCCTATTCATTAGTTGTGTGATTGTGGCCAAGTAACAAACTTTCTATGTCTTGGTTTCTTTGTTTATGAAATCAGGAGAGTATGATTTTATGAATTTCTCTCTGGTAGCAGTAAATATTTTGGTTCAATGGGTATTTTGCAAAGTCCCTCAAATCCATCATAGCTGCAATATATTAATCTATTTATATGTGTAAAGCAGTATGTACAGAGCTGCCCTGTCTCCTTCCAGTTGGTCATATATTGTTAGTTCAATGCTTGGGGCCTATGATAATGAACGCTTTGACTGCTTTGGGCCAACCGCATATGTCACAGTGAAAAATTAAGGAGATTTAGGTATAACAGAGAACAGGAAGAGCTGATGATTTAATGGATTTTTTTTAAAGTCACTATTCATATTGCTCTTCTACATTTNAATTAAGGAGATTTAGGTATAACAGAGAACAGGAAGAGCTGATGATTTAATGGATTTTTTTAAAGTCACTATTCATATTGCTCTTCTA
>NW_020954936.1:4963-6177 GCF_900497805.2 Vombatus ursinus
GTCTCTCTATGTGGCAAGTGGAACCTCCATGAAACCTCAGGAGAGAATCCACACATCCTCCTACCAAAGAAGAAATATTGAAATATGAATACATGGTACCTACAGTCCATTTTTTACTTAACCAAACTTGAGTCTTGGTTTTCGTATAACTTTTTTTTGTATTTATTACTTCTCTTCATTATATGCAACCATATGATCCTGAGATGGACATGCCCAGTCTTGCAGATAATCTTGTGAGTGCAAGAAGTTTAGAGATGTTTAGATATACTCTCTTTTAAGACCTAAATCATCATGATTTCATTATCAATTACTTCCATGGTCCGGCACCTGTGATATATTTTTTCAGGGCTAAAAGGCAAATTCCAATGGAGAGAAGGTGAGAAAGGGACAGAATTGTCAACAGCCAATGATCCAAACAAACATTAGAAATTGAAATGAGTAAGTGGAAGAGGATGGCATAGGTAGTGAACTAATTATATTTTCCTTTTAACTAGTCAACTCACAAACTCATCAACATGTGTTGGTAGTGACTACCAAGTTAAACAAACTGAGTTTTTGCTCAGTGGAAGTCTATGTCTGTTGTCTAAGGACCAAAATTCTTAAGTATAGACAAATTCATCATGAGATGAATAATTGCCTTATTATAATGAATCATTTTGATCACTATGACTCATGAAACAGATTAAAATATGAAATGGCTCTCATTACTGTTCAATACATATCTGTTTATATAGGGTCTGATGCAAAATTATCAAAATACAGACAACTGCAAATGAGAATCATACAGTCCCTCCTTAAATGGTATGCAAACATTAGTTTAATTGTTCATATTTTATGTGTGATCTTTATCTTTTCAGCACTGAGTAGATACAATTCTGAAANCCTCCTTAAATGGTATGCAAACATTAGTTTAATTGTTCATATTTTATGTGTGATCTTTATCCTTTGAGCACTGGGTAGATACAATTCTGAACGAATTGAGGCACAAAGTTGTTTACATTGAAAAAATATATAGAACCACAAAAGATAAAGAGTTTCAGTTGAAGAATGACTTACCACTTGTCCTTGGAAAGACTAAGAAAAAATGGAGTTGGTGACATTAGCNTACATTGAAAAAATATATAGAACCACAAAAGATAAAGAGTTTCAGTTGAAGAATGACTTACTACTTGTCCTTGGAAAGACTAAGAAAAAATGGAGTTGGTGACATTAGT
>NW_020954936.1:6247-6350 GCF_900497805.2 Vombatus ursinus
TTCATTATGTACAAAACAAAATAAAACCATCATTTCACAGAACCATATATTCTCAGTGTTGGACAACACCTTAAAGGACATCTAGTCTGACCTTTACCTTAAT
>NW_020954936.1:6386-6493 GCF_900497805.2 Vombatus ursinus
GGGTATCTTCTGGAGAACATCCCAACAAATGTTAATTCACAATATCCTGAATTCTTCTAAAACAAGGGAACTCGCAACTTTCCAAGGGACACCATTGGATAATTCTC
>NW_020954936.1:6644-11169 GCF_900497805.2 Vombatus ursinus
ATTGTTAGGGAGTTTTGCTCCCCACCTACCCACACCCTTACATCTAGTTGAAGTTTGCCTTGGTGCAACATCTACCCCATACTCCTAGTTCTATTCATTGTGGATAAGCAGAAGATGTCTATTCTCTCTTCTAATTAATAATCCTTTAAGTTATTTAAAATATGTATCATGGCAACTCTCCAAGTCAAACAACTCAACCCTCTTTAACCTACCCTTATATGGCATAATCTTAAAAGTTACTTGCTATCCTGATTGATCCCCTCAATTCTCATCACCTTATCAATTTCCTTCATAGGATAAACTCTTAATTATATTATCTAATAATCTTCATGACAGTGTATGAACAAATGGGGAATGATGAAAATAATTTCCATTAATGTGCCAATGTTATGGCAGAAAATGAAAAATAGTGAAATCCTGTAGTGAACTTGATGAAACTTATCAAACTAAGTCAATACATATTTGATAATCACTAAATTCAATGAGAAGATAAAGAGAAAAATGTTTAAAATTATCAGAAATTATAGTTTGGAATTAAGGAAGCAAAGAGGGAAAAGCCTTGTGTTAGGGTGGAATTGATTGATTTAATTGTCTTCCTACTCTACTCAAAGTAAGTAATAATGTGCTCAACCAATCAATCTCAAATATAGACTTGAATCTAAGGAAGGGGGCATCTTTGAAAGTCATTGGATGAGGTGTAATAATGCCAAGATGGCTGATGACTGATGACTGATGACGGCCCAGGAAGCAGTGGATAACCTTGGCATCTTTGATGTCTGACTAAGTGCAAAGTGCTCCACAGTGCCTGCTTCAGCTGCCTTCATGGCTGTGTGAACAAATTGTTCTCATTTGCCCATTCCAAAGAGGAAATCTTCACATGCTTAGGGTAGACACCTCCCTAACTCACTGACAGGTTTGAGGCCTGTCTTTTACCCTTAACTCAGTTTAGCCTGTTTAAAAGAACAGTTTACAGGGGTGTGCCTACTGTGCATGCCTCTGCTTCTTGGAGCCACAGGTGAGGGTTGGATGAATCAGATGGAGACCAAAGGTGGATGAGCAGCCCTGAAGAGGGCTCACAGACCTCACACCAGAGGTACCAGTCTTCCCTCAACACCTGCATACCCCAAGACGATTTGAAATGTTTGAACCAAGGTTTTCCTGACTCCAAGCACAGGTTTCTATCCACTATGTCAGGCTGCCCCTCAGAGGTACATATTAGAGCTAGAAAGGCCCTTAGAGATCATATATTCCAACCTTCATTTATAGATAAGGAAATTCAGGCCCAGATGTTATGATTTGATCAATTGATCAATTGATCAATTGGCAGGACCAGGATTCTAACCTAGGTTTAGTGCTCTTTCCACTACATCACAATGTTGCTTTAAATTGAAAACTTAATTCCATGCCATCTTCTATTGCTCACTACTGTTTTATATATGGTTTTCATTTCATCTTTTGCCTATCTCTAGCACTGCCTAAATAATATTATAGTAAAGTTTTTTTTTTAAATTTTCTCTCTCTCAGGATTTAGAATCAATACATATACATGTACACATACAGTCTATAGAGGATAATATATTGCTGACAGTCTCTTTTTCTATTGGCTTAAAAGTCAACTTCAAAAACCCCTGCCACAGTAATTCCAGAAATAGTTTTCTCTAATCAAGTAAAGAACACTATAGATATAATATATATAAATACATATAAATTTATACTAAATTTCATTTCAAGATATTTTAGCTCTCTAGAGCTTTTTAGATTCTAATTTGGCCATCCAATTTGTTAGCTATCACTTCCTGCTTTGTATTATCTGCAAACTTTTCCATTTAAATAGAAATGCTCACAACTTTTATGGGATCTGAATATTTATGAAGCTACATCGGCTATGCTGCTGTTCTTGCTATTAAGCACATTCACAAATTTGAAAGCGTTTTGTGTAGATTTAAAAAAAATAGATCTTGAAGTATTTAAAATAACTAGTTATATTAATGAAAGCATAGATTTCTTCTATTGGTGTTGCTCAAATATTTTTGAGTTAATAAGACAAGAAATGTATTCCAATTGGCTGAGGAATTTTGTTACATTGTCTATATTCTTTATTAAAAGCATTGAGCTTTTTGGAACTAGAGAAGGACATTCTAGCAATCAAGAAATGAGGAGAGAGAAGTCAAGGTAAACTTCTTGAGGAGCCATTAAAAAGAGGGGAGAACACTTTGGTCCAGCCTCGTTTTCTTCTCTCTTCCACCCATAAACACAATGGCTAAAGAAGGACCTTGGAAGTTTCAAAAAATCTTTAGGATATTAGACTTACCAATTTCACTCAGTTACCTAGCAGCATTTTAAGATCAGCTAACAGTAGTGTCTTCCTCATAGGAGATCTAATGACATATTGGACACATATTCACCTTGCTTAAACAGAACCTTTTGCGTACTCAAGAAGCAGGGAAAGTACTTCTAACAATGAACTGTGGCTTACACCTTTGCCAAATATTCTTTAAGCCTGATAACATTTTCCCCATGGATTCTGTATATATTTGTGTCAGACTTTCAGAAGATGCCTTGTACCAACTGTTCTTACTATAATACTTTAATAAATACTACCTTCCTAATCTGTTTAAAACTTTCTCAGTAGAATAATTCTTTTTTTCTTTTTTAAATTTATTTAATATTTTATTTTCCCAGTTACATGTAAAAACAATTTTAACATTCATTTTTTTAAAAACTTTGAGTTCCAAGTTCTCTCCCTTCCTCCCTCCCCACCCCCCTCATTGAGGAGGCAAGCAATTCAATGTAGGTTATACATATGCAGTCATGCAAAACACTTCAACAGTAGTCATGTTTTGAAAGACTAACTATATTTCTCTCCATCCTATTTTCCCTCTTGTTTATTCTATTCTCTCTCTCCTTTTACCCTGTCCTTCTTCAAATGTTTTGCTTCTGAATATCCCCTCTCCCAATCTGCCCTCCTTTCTATCACTCCTGCTTCTCTTACCCTCTCCCCACCCCCACTTTCCTGTAAGGTAAGAGATTTCTATACTCAATAGAGTGTGCATATTATTCCCTCTTTGAGCCAATTCTGATGAGAGTAAGGTTTACTTATTACCTGTCACCTCCCTCCTCTTCCCCTGCACTGTAAAAACTTTTTCTTCCCTTTTCTATATGAGATAATTTATCCCAGTCTACCCATCCTTTTCCCTTTCTCCCGGTACATTCCTTCTTACCCCTCAATATTATTTTTTAGATATCATCCCTTCATATTCAACTAACACCTATGTCCTTTGTCTATGTATACTTCTTCTAACCACCCTAATAATGAGAAAGGTCTTATGAGTTACAAATATCATCTTTCCATGTAGGAATATAAACAGTTTAACTTTCCTAAGTCCCTTACGATGTCTCTTTCCTGTTGTTCTTTTCATGCTTCTCTTGACTCCTGTATTTGAAAGTCAAGTTTTCTATTTAGCTCTGGTCTTTTCTCAAGAATGCTTGAAATTCCTCTGTCTCATTGAATGTTTATTTTTTTCCCCTCATGGTTTACACTCAGTTTTTCTGGGTAAGTGATTCTTGGTTGTAATCCTAGCTCCTTTGCCCTCCAGAATATCATATCCCAAGCCCTCTGATCTTTTAAGGTAGAAGCTGTTAAATTTTTTGTTATCTTGATTGTGGCTCCTGTAGTGGAAAGAGCACTAAACCTAGGTTAGAATCTTGGCTTTGCCATTTTTTGTCTACTAATGTGATCAGTGATTGAAATTTGAATTGTTTCTTTCCGACTGTTTGCAATATTTTCTCTTTGATCTGGTAACTCTAGAATTTGGCTATAATATTCCTGGCAGTTTTCATTTTGAGATCTTGTTCAAGAGGTGATCAGTGGATTCTTTCAATTTCTATTTTACCCTCTTGTTCTAGAAATAAGGGCAGTTTTCCTTAATAATTTATTGAAAGATGATATATAGGCTTTCAGGTAGTTCCATAAGTTTTTTTGTATTATCCCTGTTGGATCTATTTTCTGGGTCAGTTGTTTTCACAATGAGATATTTCTCATTGCCTTCTATTTTTTTTTTTCATCTTTTGGTTTGTTTTGATTTCTTGATTTCTCATAAAGTTATTAGCTTCCATTTGCTCCATTCTAATTTTTAAGGAATTATTTTCTTCAGTGAGCTTTTGGACCTCCTTTTCCATTTGGCCAATTCTACTTTTTAAGGCATTCTTTTTCTCATGGCTTTTTGGACTTTCACCATTTGGCCTAGTCTATTTTTTAAAGTGTTATTTTTTTTTTCATTTTTTTTGCGTGTGTTTTCTTTACAAAGTTGTTGACTTGTTTTTCATGATTTTCTTTCATCACCCTCATTTTTCTTCCCAATTTTTCTTCTACTACTCTTACTTGATTTTCAAAATCCTTTTTGACCTCTTCCATGGCTTGAGACCAATTCATTTTTTTCTTGGAAGCTTTGGATGTAGGAACTTTGACTTCATTGTCTTCTTCTGAGTGTATGTTTTGATCTTCCTTGTCATCATAATAATTTCT
>NW_020954937.1:0-5576 GCF_900497805.2 Vombatus ursinus
TTGCTACCATGAAAAATGTTGCTATGAATATTTTGTTATATACCTAGGGGTGGGGAACCTGTGGCCTTAAGACCATAGATCTGCCTGACTCAGCTACACCAGAGGTGTCACACTCCCAGTTAGCAGGCTGCAAGTGGCCAGAAAAACACCTCAATGTAGCCAGAACCAGATGAAAATGTAATTAGAAAATGTTTAACAAAATAAATTAAAAATAAAATACAATATAGATAATGTTAATTTGTAGTTTTCTAAGTCAATATGTGGCCTGTTGGGATCTGTTTCTATTTGAGTTTGACACCACTGTGCAACATCATGCTGCCCAATGGTAGGTACTGATTGGTTGGTTGGTTGGTTATTGTCCTTCATTCTCAAAGAGGACCAAAATGACATCACTATGTTAGAGTTAAGTTACAGTACATCCGACTGTGGCTGCAGACCAATATGAGCTCGGAATGCTCTATCACACGTTGGGCACAAATAGTCCATGCAAGCATTTGGGGTGAATTCTCTAAAAGTGTGCATCTTGCATTTCTTCTAAGATACTTGAATTCTGCTTTCCTTATAGAGCACAACTCCTTCTTTGATGGGGGCATGCCATGCTGGGTGGTTCTGTGCCAGTGTCTCCCACGTCATACAATCAGTTCCAAAGTTCTTAAGAGAGACGTTGAGAATGTCCCTATATCACTTCTGACCATCATGTGAGCTCTTGCCCTGGGTGAGTTCTCAATAAAATAGTCTTTTTGGCAAGAATATGTTTGGCATTCTAGGTCCTCGAGTGCAGCCCTTTGACTAAATCCAAACTTCATTAAGTTGTGTGGTCTTGAGGCTGTGTATGCTTTGGAAGGGACAATAACCATCTAGTCCAATTCATAAAGGAAGCCCTGTTATAATAATGGTATAGATACATAACATTTGAAGGTCTGCAAAGAACTTTACATATGTTATTTTGTTTGATCCTTACAATAACCTTGGGCTATTATTATCGCCATTTTATAGATGAGGAAACTAAGGCTAAGAGAGGGTGATTTGCCTGAGATTACACAACTAGTAAGTGTCTGAAGGAAGACTTAAACTCAGGTCATTCTGACTCTGAGTCCAACATTCTACCACTGTACCAACTAGCATACTACAACATGCCCTCCAAGTGGTTATACAAAAGGATAGTATTTAACTATCTATACGGAGTAGTTAAGTAAAATCCCATCTGTAGGGCATGTCACTTCATCTCTCTGAGATTTAGTTTCCTTTTCTGTAAAATTTCAAGGTTGAACTAGATTTCAAACATCCCTTGCCAGAACTGAGACTCTATGATTGGCAGTACAAAGCTTAGGCATCAAAGCTACCCTATATAAAACACATGGGAGGGTTTCTATGTGCTTAAATAGACTATTGTCCTCACCTAGACTGTTGTCATATCTCTACTTTGATAGGAGACCCTCCCTGTTCAAAATCTCACTCACAACTTGGAATACTGTTAGGCATCTGCCAACTTAGCCTTCCTTAGCATTACTATACATAATTACAACAGACATTGAATTGCTTTCTAAGTTTTTAGAATTGAAGGCATAATAGCCCACTCCTCATAATAGATAGATCTGAATGAGTCATATAACTGGACTCAAGAGGTAGTTTTCTATTGTTAACAGGGCAGGACCCCTTGATTCGAAACTGATTTGTCCCTTAAAGACAAGGGACAAAAGAAACAAGCCTTGTGTTGCTATAAAGCTTGGAATGCAGAGATAAAGGTGTTGCCTCCAATCTTCAGTGCAGCTGAGGAATGGGCATAGCAAGAAAGAACAGGATTTGGAGTATGTATGTGACCAGACCTGACTGATAGGAGAAGACAGGGTTTAAAGACAGAGATCTCTTTTGTGGGAGCTTTTTTGGCTTTCGCTCTCTCTCTTTCCTCATGGGCAAAGGAGCAGAAATCAGTGTTCTGTAGCTCTCTAATCTTGGTTTCTCTCTGTCTTCTTTCTCCTGGAAGGCAAAACAACAGCTCTTCCTCCTCTCCTTCATGGAGGAACAGAACCTTAGGGAGCAGCACTGATCTTCCTGGCTTCTTTTCTGTGCCCCATTTCTGGCAGACCCTAGGCTCTTCTGCTCTTCTGCAGTGGCTACATCTACTATGTAGCATCTCTATGCCCATGACTGATAACCCATTTCTACAAAGGATCACAGATCTAGACCCGGAAGGAACATCAGAGGATATCTAGTCCAATCCCATCTTTTCACAGATGAGGAAACTATGGTCCAGGGAGGTCACACATATAGTAAACATCAGAAGTGGAATCTGAACTTAGTTACCCCAACTTCAGGATCCTGGGCCCATGTTCTTTCTACTGTAACATGCTTCCTCCCTGGAATGGTTGTGTCTTGTATCTTTAAGGTTATTAACAATTATATTTGTCATTTACAGAAGTCATTACAGAAGATGAATTTTTATGTTTGTTATGGAACTAAAAAATTTCCCCAAAGTTTATGTGCCTGATAGTTTCATTAAATGCTTCTCTCTCCAGCAGTTTCTCTGTTTGTTCGGTAGAGCTCAGCTTGCTAAGCATCAAATTGTTCACTGCTGGGGAATTCCCATGGTAAAGGTAGCAATCGTGAAAGAAAGGCAAGCATACAGCTTAAAGTTAGAAGCACTCCTCTGACTTCTACTAGAAAAATGGAGAAGCGTCTTCCCTATCCTCAAAGGCCACATGCCCTTTGGTTAATAGGATGCCTCTTTGCACTTAAGAATACTTATACAGCAACTTGGAAACAAATATAAACAACTATAGTATAAAGAGGGTAATGACATTTGTTTCTCCTGTGTTTAGTCTATTTTTCCTATTTAGATCCAAAATCCCTCCAAGAGCAGAGACCATGTCTTTCCCATTAGGCTAGGAAATCCATGAAAGTATGAAACTCAACTTTTTAAAAGTATATTTTAGATAGCTTCAAGAAAACAATATCATTAGTTCTATTTCACAGATAAACAAAATGAGGTAAAGTTTACCTCTATGCCCTGTTGGCAAATAGCGGTAGAACAGAGCCAAAACTAGAACCCAGGATATCTTGATTTCTCATCCCCAGATCCTTTCCACCAGACCAGTGATTCTCAAATGTTTTCATCTTAGGACCCTTTAATACTCCAAAAATTATTGAGCAATCCTCTTCCCTAATCCCCCCACCAAAGAATTTTTGTTTCCATGAGTTATGTCTATTGATATTTACCATATTTGAAATTAAAACACCTCAGGATTATTATGAAAATAGTTTTGACCTTGTGGACTTTTGAATCCTGAATCATACTTGGAGAACTGCTGCCTAGGCCCATTCTGCTTCCCTAGACCAGGTGCTCTCTGAGGATCGGCAATATCTATTTTGCTTTCTTTGTATCTCCCTAGGTGCTGTGCAGTGGGAATGTGGCAGGCACTCAGTGAAAGTTTCATCACACAGACAGGATGTTAGCCCAGAGGAAGCAGGAAAGAGGGAAATTTACCCGAAGTACCAGCTTCATGGAGATGAGGCTATCCAGGCCTGAGCAGTCCAGCTGAAATCGCTGCTCAATGGTCATGTCTGCGTAGGTGAGGATCTGGCTCAAGGGAAGCTCCAGAATGCCCAGGGCACATTCTTGGTCATCATCAATCACCTGGAGGAAACAGTGGTCAGAACAAAGCAACCCTCAGTGGCTCCCTAAACTAAGTCTGTCATCTCCCATTGACCCAACACAGAACAACAACAACAGATGGGGATTAACATCTTGACCCTTCTAAGAATACTGTCAGAAAACGTGACATTGATAGAATCTTGGTTTTGTTCCATAAGAGTCTAAGCAGAAACCCAAACAAACCTTCAGATATAACTGTTCTGTGGCCACGCTGTAAACAAAGAACGTGAAGGCCTGACTCCAAACGGGATCCTTGCTGTTGGCACATGTCTGTGAACAAAGAAAACCTAATCAAGCCAACTCTCCATCACTCAGATGTTTAGCTATCCTTTTCCAGATTATCCAGGATCAGATGCACAACTACTCTTGAAACTATTATAGGTTTCAGACACAAAATTTCCTGGGTGAAGTGGGAAGGGAGATACCCTGCCAGCAGCATCCCTCTGACCTGTTCCTGCTCTCCACAACAGTCTGTCCTAAATGTGATCTTCAACCACTGATCTGGGAAACACACTTCTTGAAATCTATTGAGACGTTCCTTCTCAGCTTCTTCTACCACTGCAGGCAAACACTGGGGCAGACTGATTAATATGGGTCTTATTTCAAAAGTTTATAACCTATAAAACTGTGCATACCCTTTGATCTAGCAATACCACTGTTAGATCTACATCTCAAAGACATCCACAAAAAGGGAAAAGGCCCTATTCATACAAAAATATGTATAGCAGCTCTTGATGTGGCATCTTAGAATTGGAAATTGAAGGGATGCCCATAAACTGGGAAATGGACAAGCCATGGTATATGACTGTAATGAATATTACTGTGTTATAAGAAATGACAAGCAGGATGATTTCAGAAAAACCTGGAAGGATTTACATGAACTGACTGATGCATAGCAATGTGAACAGAGCCAGGAAAATGTTATACATAGTAACAGCAATATTGTTCAATGAAGAACTGTGAATAACTTAGCTATTCTCAGGAATACAATGATCCAAGACAATCCCAAAAGACTAATGATGAAGCTTACTATCCACCTCCAGAGAAAGTACTAATATTGTTTGACTGCAGATTAAAACATGTTATTTTTCACTTTCTTTAATTTTTTTCTTCTATTTGAGTCTTCTTGTACAAAATGACTAATACGGAAATGCTTTACATAATTACACATGTATAACCTATATCTGATTGTTTATCATTTCAGGTAGGAGGGAGGGAAGGTAGGAAGAGAGGGATAGAATTAGAACTCAGAGCTTTAAATAAAAATATTTTTTAAAATTAAAAAAATAAAGAAAAAGGAAAAAAAAGTCCTTCAAGCCACCTTGCAGTAAAGATGATTTTTTGCCACCTTTCTGTGGCAAAAAATTGTTTTCATGAAGACAGTTCATGCAGACAGTTCTCACATAGAAATAATCATGATTCTTAGGTGGCAGAATAGCATAAAATGATGGACTTCTCTCTCCTCTCCTTTCAGGCTCAGATAGAATTGCTATAGCACATTCCTACCTTACTTGTCTGAGTTGTCTGACCCACACACATCTCGACGTAGGCAGAGGGGTCTTTGTCCATTTTGTTCTGTGAATAAAAGAATCAAAAGGAACTCTTAAACACGTTGGTGGAGTTGGGAATTATTCCAACCATTCTGTATTTCAATTTGGAACTATTCAGGAGAAGTGACTAAATAGTCCATTCTGACAAATCCATTCTTAGGCAAAAACCATCCCACAGTAGTCAAAGACAAAACAAAGGTCTAAACAGTGGTAGGGAACCTGCAGCTTTGAGACCACATATGGCCCTTTAGGTCCTCAAGTGTGGCCCTTTGACTAAATCCAAACTTCTTTAAGTTGTGTGGTTTTGAGGCCGCAGGTTCCCCACCCCTAGGTATATAACAAAATATTCATAGCAACATTTTTCATGGTAGCAA
>NW_020954938.1:0-1634 GCF_900497805.2 Vombatus ursinus
AAAATACTAGCAAGGAGATTACAGCAATATATCACAAGGATCATACACTATGACCAGGTGGCATTTATACCAGGAATGCAGGGCAAGTTGAATGTTAAGAAAACCATCAGAATAAATGACCATTTCAATAACAAAACTAACAGAAAGCATATGATTATCTTAATAGTTGCAGAACAAAAGCTTTTGACAAAATGCAACACCCATTCCTATTCAAAACACAAGAGAATATAGGAATAAATGGAACTTTTATTTTTCATATTTTTTATTTTAAACTTAAATACAAAATAAGAAAAAAGACAAATGCTAAAACCAAAAAAATACAAAATAAGGAAAAAAAGCATTGCTATGCCCACAACAGAATATGAGAGAGGATTCAAAATATGCAACAATAATTGTCCATTTGAAGAAATCCTATATAATAAATACTGTGCATTGTGTTGAGAGTTTTCCATCTTTTCTTTTCCTCATGGTAAGTTTTCTTTTATTCTCTGCTGTGCACTTTAAAATAGAGCTTTTCTTAAAATAAGTAGTATCTATCTAAAACAATCAACAAGCATTATTTGTAATGGGGATAAGCTGGAAGCCTTCCCAATAACATCTGGGGTGAAGCAAGGATGCCCATTGTCATCATTATTATTCAAGAGTGTACTTGAAATGTTAGCCAAAGCCATAAATGAAGAAAATGAAATTAAAAGAATTAGAATAGGTATTGAGGAACCAAAACTAAAATGATATGATGGTATACTTTAGAGAATCCTAGAAAATCAACTAAAACTAGTTTAAATAATTAACAAATTTAGCAAAGATTCATAGGCAGCCATTATTGGAAGGAAAATAACCTTCAAGTTCCTGAAAATGGCCTTTATTTTGTTCTCAGTCAAGAAATAGTTAATAAATATTTATTAAGCACCTATTTTATTTGTGCTAAGTTCTAGAGACACAAATAAGAAAAATAATGACATTCCCTAATATTCTTAAATATAATGAGAACTGAGTCAAATTTATAAGATTATAAGTAATTTCTCAATTGATAAGTGGTCAAAGAACATAAACAGGCAGTTTTCAGATATGGTAATCAATCCTATCTATAGTCATTAAAATGTTCTACATAACTATTGGGTAGAGAAATGCAAATTATAACAACTCTGAGGTACCACCTCACACCTATCAGATTGGCTAATATGACAGAAAATGAAAATGATAAATGTTGAAGGGGATATTGGAAAAGTGAGACACTAATGCACTGTTGGTAGATTGAGGAAGTTGTGAACTGATCCAACCATTTTGGAGAGCAATTTGAAACTATACCCAAAAGGATATAAAACTATGCATACTATTTGATCCAGCAATACCACTATTAGGTCTCTATCCCAAAGAGATTTGGGAAAAAAAGGAAAAGGACCTATTTACACAAAATATTTATAGCAGTTCTTTTAGTAGTGGCAAAGAGTTGGAAATTGAGGGCATCTTTCTCAATTGGGAACTTGTTGAACAAGTCACGTGGTGTATGATTGTAATCAAATACTCTTGTGCTATAAAAAGTGATAAGCAGGATACTTTCCGAAGGCTCTGAAAAGACTCAGATGAACTGATGTAAAATTAAATAAGCAGAACCAATAGATCATTGTACATAG
>NW_020954938.1:1665-1805 GCF_900497805.2 Vombatus ursinus
TAACATCAATATTGTTTAATGATCAACTGTGCATGACTTAACTATTCTCAGCAATACAATGATCCNATCATTGTACATAATCAATATTGTTTAATGATCAACTGTGCATGACTTAACTATTCTCAGCAATACAATGATCC
>NW_020954938.1:1884-2012 GCF_900497805.2 Vombatus ursinus
AAGACAATTCCAAAGGACTAATGATGAAAATGCTATCAACCTCCAGAGGAAACTGATTGAGTTTGAATGCAGAAAGAAGCATACTATTTTTTTTCTTTTTCAATAGTCTTTTATTTTTTCCTATTGTA
>NW_020954938.1:2087-4465 GCF_900497805.2 Vombatus ursinus
CGTAAAGACAATTTTTAACATTCATTTTCACAAAATTTGCCGTGCCAAATTTTTCTTCCTCCATCTCTTCCACTCCTTCTTAAAATGCAAGCAATTTGATATNTGTAAAGACAATTTTTAACATTCATTTTCACAAAATTTGCAGTGCCAAATTTTTCTTCCTCCATCTCTTCCACTCCTTCTTAAAATGCAAGCAATTTGATATAGATTATATATGTGCAATCACATAAAACATATTTTCCTATTAGTTACAGGAGTGAAAGAAGAAATAGACCAAAAGGGGAAAAAAAACACGAAAGGAATAAAGAAATGAAAATAGTATGCTTTGACCTTGTATTTAGAGTCCATCAGTTCTTTTTCTGGATATGGATACCATTTTCCATTATGAGTCATTTGTAATTGTCCTGGATCAATGTATTGTTGAGAGGTGCTAAATCATTCATAGTTGATCATCGTATAATGTTGCTGTTACCGTGCACAATGTTTTCAAAATATATTATTTTTCATTTTATTTGTCAGGTTTTTCTTTTGTTTTTTTTTTCCCTGACAGCGTGACCAGCCGCACTTCCCGCTTCCCCCACAGCAAGCCCACTGCTCAGGCGCCCCTATTTTATTCTTAATAAAAGAAAATTAGTTGGTAAATATTTATTAAGCACCAACTATNTAATACAGAAGTATGTTTTGTGAGATTGCACATGCATGACCTATATCAAATCACTGAGCAGGTGAGTAAGGGAGAGAAATTGCAATTCGAAGTTTTAAAAGACAAATGTGTAAAGTTACATGTAGGTAGGGAAAAATAAAATATTATTAAAAAGATGAACCCTGTGAAACCATGACTGATTACTACTTTGTAATTCAGAGGAATCATGACTGTGGGAGAATAACTTGCAAATCCTGAGAGAGGCCTTTATTTTATTCTTTTTTTTCATGTCTTAATCAAGTTAATTATTTCTTGCAGTCATTATTTCTCGTCACTATGATGTTTCATGTCTTACCTGTGGTCATCATAGTACTCTGTACAGAAGCAGCAAGAGCATACGATATAGTGGAAAACAGAATTACAGTCTGAAAAAGATAATTTTAAAGTGGATCCTTACCCAAATTCCATTCAGATGTAAAAAATAAAAAAAAATTGTGAACACATTCACTCAAGTTAATATTGCCATATGCAAATTCTGCTTCCACTACTACATTTCATGGGCACAAATTCCAACCTAATCATGATTTGCACATAAGGGGAAGAGGGAGAACAACAATTCACAGTCAAGAATATCACTAAACTTTGCAGTATTTCCAAGAGCTGGAAAAGTATTAACTAATATTCAGAGATGCCACACTGATAGGCTATCAATGTGGTCTCTTGTGTGGTCACTTTAAACATATTACTACGGAGCGCACCAAATAGAGAATGATACATTTCAATCTGCATGACCAGATTTATGGAGCTATAAATAGCAACACAAGACAGGCCCAAGGAGGCTCAAGTGCAAACTATAATTTACACATGGAGTGCATGTTATAAAGCCTTCACAACATACAAACTTAGACAAGTACTCCAGCTCTTTAAAAACAGTGCCTGTTTGCTTCAGATTATATCCAGCCTCATCTGACCTGGTTCTGATAAGCCTGTTACATAAAGTGAATTTCCCTTCTGCTGAAAAGAAGCCTGTAGACATCCCTAGATGCCTTCACAACTAGTGACTGACTTGGTAATGCTGATGGTTCCATAGTTTCCTATTACATTCATTGGTCTGAAATAACAAACTGAAAACAATTTGGAACCAAAATGTCCTTCCAAGTCTTTTGCCACTTTTTTTTTGATAGTTTTAAATGAAGGAAAAGTCAGCATTTATTGCTTATTATCATTAACAGCAGTTTCAAAAGGATAAGAATTAACCAAAATCAAGGGATCTTTGGTCAAGTTAGTAACAGGCTTCTACTAGTTGCACATCCATCTCATAATGTTTCTTCTTCCAGTTTTTCCAGTATGGCCTGGAAACAGCCTCTTGCTTGTTGAATAATGTCCTGACTACCAGTTTCAACTGAATCCATTTCCAATAGCTCCTTGGTTAGCATTTCTTCTAGAAGCCAGTATGTCTTGTCTGTCTTTTTCCCTACAAACTTGTCTACTTCTTGTTCAAGGTATTGGACTTTCTTGTGTGATTTTTTTAATACCTGGTGGTTGACCTTCGTCTGAAGAGGAATGATCATCAGGGATTTTGTACCCCAGATCTTGACTGTTGGGAATTCTCCTGGCTGAGTTACTGTTCATCTGGGGCTGGTCACTATACTGAACTTTGGAACTGAAAAGGTCCAGGTTACTGTTGCTCAATAGTTTCCAAAGAGGATTCGTACTGATGGACATCGGGGGGGGG
>NW_020954938.1:4548-5570 GCF_900497805.2 Vombatus ursinus
GGTGCAGGTGGTGGAGGTGGTGGGGGTGAAGGAGGGGCCTGAGAGGATGCACTGCTGGACCATGACGAAGTGGATCCTGACATAAATAATTCCCAGACTGTGCTGAAGGAGCAGGTGAAGAAGGCTAAGAGTAAATAGCGTGTTGTCATTCCATAAACCCTAGAGGAGGTTCATACTTGCTCTTGTGTTGGGAGGGGTGGTGGTGCTGGTGGTGGAACACTAGGATTTCCATCCCCATATGAGTAATGGGGGTGGGCCACTCCAGGACTCTGTGACATAGGATATCCTGGAACATGCCCCCTCAGAGCAGGTCCTTCGGTCTGACAGCCTTGCTGGGGATAAGTCCATCGAGAAACAGGGGTTGAGCTGTTGCTGGGGAATGGTAAGTGTTTGGAACATCTGTAGAGGATGTCCAGAAGAATAATAAGTTCCAGAATGCAGTTCTCCAGGGCCTGTGGGATATGGTGGACCATAAGCCCCATTTGTGAATAAATCCATTCCCTGGCCTTGCAAATCCTGTCTTCCAGGATATGTGCTAGGGTATGGAGCCCTGATTGGGGCAGCTGAATCTGTGTCCAGGATAAGGTGACTGATCCTGGTGCCTCCGGCCCGGCAGGCACGGGTCTGGCCAGGCGGCTCTCCCAGAATAGTAGCCCCTGTCGCCTCCGCAAGCTCCGCAGGAGCCGCTGCCTTCCCTGGGTCACAAAGCCTCCTCAAGGCTGCCTCAGCGCATCCTCCATGGCCCAGGAGGTGGACGGGGAGGTGGCTCAGGCCGCGATGAGGTCCAGGCGGTGGCACGTCTCCAATGCTGGGTCCGGCGCCTGGCCCAGCCCCGTAGTAGCCGCTGTGACGTAGCCTGGGCCGTCGCTGGGGCCATATGCCGATCTCCTCAGGGTAGACATTGGCCCCGCTAACCAGCCGCACTTCCCGCTTCCCCCACAGCAAGCCCACTGCTCAGGCACCCCTATTTTATTCTTAATAAAAGAAAATTAGTTGGTAAATATTTATTAAGCACCAACTAT
>NW_020954939.1:0-2526 GCF_900497805.2 Vombatus ursinus
AAATGAGAGTGATGCTAGAGAATTAAGAAAAAAAGAGTCAACAGCTTGAAAAAAGAAAACAACTGCTTAAAAGGGAGAATTGGCCAAGTAGAAAAGAAGATACAAAAATTCACTGAAGAAAACAACTCCTTGAAAAGTAGAATTGGCCAAATGGAAAAAAAAAGTACAAAAACTGACTAAGGAAAACAACTTCCTAAAAGTAAGAATTGGGCAAGTGGAAGCTAGTAACTACATGAGACATCAAGAATCAATCAAACAAAGTTTTTAAAAAATGAAAAAAATAAAAGTAGAAGATAATGCAAAATACCTCACTGGAAAAACAAATGACCTGGAAAATAGATCCAGGAGAGACAATGTCAGAATCATTGAACTACCTGAGGCCATAATCAAAAGTTGCACCTAGACAACATCTTTCAAGAAATCAAGGAAAACTACCCTGACCACTTAGAAACAGATGGCAAAATAGGCATTGAAAGAATTCATTGATTACCTAAGGAAAGAGATCTCCAAATAAAAACTCCAAAGAACATTATAGCCAAATTACAGAACCATTAGGTGAAGGAAAAAATCCTACAGGTAGCCAAAGAAACAATTCAAATATTGGGGATCCACAATCAGGATTATACAGAATTTAACAGCTGCAACACTGGATGATATGAAAGTGAGAAAGGAGGAGATTAAGTAAAGGGGTGGGTGGAGGAGACTGACAGAGAGGACAGATTGGGGAGGTGGTAGACAGAAGCAGGGAAATACACAGTTAGTAATCATAATTGTGAATTTGAATAGGATGAACTGTCCCATAAAATGGCAGCAGAGTGGATCAAAAACCAGAATTCTACAATATGTTCTTTGCAAGAAACACACTTGAAGCAAAGAGACACAACGCACTCCAGGGACTGAAGCAGAATCTATTATGCAGAATTCAGCTGAAATTTTAAAAAAAATGCAGGGTACCAATCCTGATCACAGTCAAAGCAAAAACAAAAATAGACATAATTAAAAGAAATATGGAAGGAAACTACTTCTTGCTAAAAGGTACAATGACAATGAAGTAATATCAATAATAAACATATGCACCAATGGTATAGCATCCAAATTCTTAAAGGTGAAGTCAAATGAGTTACAGTTTCATGACCAAACAAGAGATAATGAATTAAAAATGTAAAATAGATAATTTTGATTATATTAAATTCAAAAGCTTTTGTATAAACAAAACAAATGCAACCAATATTAGAAAGAAATCACAAATCTGGGAAACAATCTTTACAGCAAGTGTCTCTGATAAAAGCCTCATTTCTAAAATATATAGAGAACTGAACTTTTAAGAATACAAGGTATTCTCCAATTAATAAATGATCAAAGGACATGAACAGGCAGTTTTCAGATGAAGAAATTAAAGCTAGTCTATGGACATATTAAGTGCTCTAAATCACTCTTGATTAGAGAAATGCAAATTAAACCACTCTGAGGTATCATCTCATACCTGTCAGATTGGCTAATATGACAAAAAAAGGAAAATGATAAATTTTGGAGAGGTTGTGGGAAAATTGAGACACTAATGCATTGCTGATGGAGCTGTGGACTCATCCAATTATTCTGGAGAGTAATTTGGAACTATGCCCCAAGGGCAAACAAACTGTGCATATCCTCTGATGCAGCAATACTACTACTAGGTCTGTATCCCAAAGAGATCATAAAAAAGGGAAAAGGACCTATCTATATGTGCAAAAATATTTATAGCAGTCCTTTTCATGGTGGCAAAATATTGGAAACTGAAGGAGATGCCTATCAATTGAAGAATAGTTGAACAAGCTGTGGCATATGAGTGTAATGGAATACTATTAGTGCAATAAGAAATGATAAACAGGCAGATTTCAGACTTGTATGAATTTTTTACTAATCTTATCTCATCTAATCCTCTCACAACACCTTTTGGAGGTAGGTACTGTCATCATTCCCATTTTACCATTGAAGAAACTGAGGTAAAGAGACATTAAATGACTTGCCCAGGTTTACGTAACTTAGACTAGGAGTAAATAAAAATGTCTGACACTAAATTGAATTTGGTCTTCCATACTCCAGGAGCTCTATCTATTGTACCACCTAAATGTATTAAAAGGAAAATTACCCTATGATGTGACTGTAGGTCTACTTGCAGACAGGCTTTAATTATCAAAATGGTTTAACATATGTTGGGCTATGTCATAATGTGTAATCATTTTATATATTATTACAAAAATAAGTTTTTATATATTATATATATAATGTATACATATATGTATAATTCAAATTAGCAACTGATATATTTTTTCTAACTAATAGCACAAAAAACAGGATTTAGTGATTTCTGTAATTGCACATGGCAAAACAATTCTCAAAAAAAGGAAGAAATAAAATGATATCTAAATTTTTAAATAGAACATTAAAATAAAGATGAAAATAATTTAGTTATTTGTCTGGGTCTTTGACATCATTTTTAAGACTGAAATAATTTATATTAGAGGATCATCTGCACTGCCTCAAATT
>NW_020954939.1:2572-3044 GCF_900497805.2 Vombatus ursinus
TACTATACTCATAACTTTTTGTTTATAAAACTGTTGGTACAATTCTTAAATTTAGTTTGTGAAGATTTTACCCCTCAGAGAATGATTGTGCTTTTTTAAAATTATCTATCTTTTGACTTCTACAAAATTTGGAATTTTCTCACTTAAAATATCAGGGATCCTTGGTTATATTGTCTCTAATATTTATTAATGACCCCATACCTCCTTTTAAAAGTTCAAAATCTGTATTCCATAAACTTCTTTTTAAAATATTTCAATTGTTTGTGCTGCTATGTGAATATGCCAATATGCCCCTTAGGCTCTGGTGGAAAAGTACAACTTNATCTCTAATATTTATTAATGACCCCATACCTCCTTTTAAAAAGTTCAAAATCTGTATTCCATAAACTTCTTTTTAAAATATTTCAATTATTTGTGCTGCTATGTGAATATGCCAATATGCCCCTTAGGCTCTGGTGGAAAAGTACAACTT
>NW_020954939.1:3093-4181 GCF_900497805.2 Vombatus ursinus
TTAAGAAATTCAACAAATAAGGAAGTGATAAATAGTGACTATGTTCCTATTTCTCAGAGATTCAGCTAGAAAAAACATTGATTATATTTATTTTCCAATTCCGTAGTCCCTCCCCCCCAAAAAACCTTTGCCATATGAATTCTACTGTTTTCTGTATTGCTGGCTAAGTTATCCCGCTCATCTGTCTTCAGAAACTCCATTCAACATTCCTACACAATCGTAGATTTCTATGATAAAAATATGCAAAGAAGCAAAATTAAACAAGGAAGAAGTAAAAACAAGTATATATTAAATTTCTCTAAAGGTGACTGCCAGATCCATACATANTCCCCCCAAAAAACCTTTGCCATCTGAATTCTACTGTTTTCTGTATTGCTGGCTAAGTTAACCCGCTCATCTGTCTTCAGAAACTCCATTCAACATTCCTCCACAATCGTAGATTTCTATGATAAAAATATGCAAAGAAGCAAAATTAAACAAGGAAGAAGAAGTAAAAACAAGTATATATTAAATTTCTCTAAAGGTGACTGCCAGATCCATACATATACATTATTTGCCTTGACTGACACAAGAAAAATTCTAGCATTTTGAATGTAAGCAAAAATATATGACACTATCAATTTATTTTACAATTGCTATCAAATCCTGTATGAAGAAAGAAATATAGTGGAAAGGGAAAACTGAACTGAATTTAGGGGACCAGGAAAAAAGGAAATTGGTTACCTGGGCTTTTTAAAAAATGAAAAAAAAAAAGTAGATGACAATGCAAAATACCTCAGGAAAAACAAATGACCTGGGCTTTGGGAAGTTAAGAGTGCACTGACAAAATCCAAGTACGCTTTGATTTTTTTTTTGTTTATTTGTTTTTTTCCGCTTTGCACATGATCAGTTTTTTTCTATTTCACGTGTGGTGAATTTATTTTATGACCTGAANCAGGAAAAACAAATGACCTGGGCTTTGGGAAGTTAAGAGCGCACTGACAAAATCCAAGTACGCTTTGATTTTTTTTTTATTTGTTTTTTTTCTGCTTTGCACATGATCAGTTTTTTTCTATTTCACGTGTGGTGAATTTATTTTATGACCTGAA
>NW_020954939.1:4232-4334 GCF_900497805.2 Vombatus ursinus
CAAAGAGAAACGTGTTATAGATATAGAATAGGAAGAAGGTGACAAAGGTTCTCTTCATTTGATGAATTATGTCCTCATTCGAGAGGGACAGCCCACTCTTCT
>NW_020954939.1:4426-4490 GCF_900497805.2 Vombatus ursinus
CTTTGTCTTTGTGTTGGATTCTGGTATTCTGTCCTGAAGAAGTCCCAATGCAGCAATACCTGAT
>NW_020954939.1:4607-8162 GCF_900497805.2 Vombatus ursinus
TCCCTCTTTGATGTTTATGTATATTGACATAAAGCTGAGGCTAGAGGAGTTTTTTTGAAGGGTGGAAGGGTTGTGCTGGGAGTTGTGTTGGCTCAAAGAGACTTCATTGGTATGGAACAAAGAGGTGCAGATTTTAGAGTTAACCATGGCAGAACTGGAATCCATATTCTCTAACTCCTCTTGTTTGAGGAACTGGAGGCCTCTCTCAACTGCCTGAGACCCCACCATCCACATCCAGTCCAGGCAGGNCACTTCATTGGTATGGAAGAAAGAGGTGCAGATTTTAGAGTTAACCATGGCAGAACAGGAATCCATATTCTCTAACTCCTCTTGTTTCAGGAACTGGAGGCCTCTCTCAACTGCCTGAGACCCCACCATCCACATCCAGTCCAGGCAGGCCATTGACAAGATGAAAAGCAGTTGGTACTGTATAGACCTCAAGATGACTTTGTAAGCATTCTGCTGGTAAAAGATGACGAGGCCATGATAAGTCCAGTGGACCCCTTTGAGTAGAGCCTTGCCTGGGTGGTATCTCAGGTATCTCATTAGCTGATGGATGCATTTTTGGATCTGATGGAACATGGTAGGAAAAAAGATCAGGGCATAGTTCCCTACTATCAGCAGTCTCTGCCACAGAGCCCAGTATATGGGTATCAGCACCTCCATACAGAGATCTTGAGCCAGGTTAAAGAAGTTAACTGTGAGGAGGTTCAGGTAGTAGAAAGCCACATTTACCATGATGGAGGTGGCACAGATATTTTCACCTAAACAGAGTGAGAAAATCCGTAGATGATGATAATGAAGTGAAATGGCTGCCAGCCAACCAAGGTCCAGGCTCTGTGGGGCATTACTGAGGCCCCTCACTCTTGGGCTTCTCAGGACCCAGCTTTAGTCTCTAGCAGGCAAAAGCCTATATGATCAGACCACAAACTTGCGGCCCTCAATAAATCTGCTCCACATGAATGGATGACATCATAATCAATGACATCATAAAAGACCTAGGATTGACACCATCCAGAAAGGATATATATATTTTTTACCCTAAATGGTAAGATTTATTATTATTATTTTAATGACATATCCTAAACATCCCAAAATATATGCCACTCTACCATCCATGGTCACATCCTTGGACATGTACTATAGGGTCTTCATTATTTTTTCTATAAAATGAGAGGGAGACTATTAGATTGTTTATAAATTCACTTACCACTCTAAATCTCATGATCTTATTCCAACCAAAGGTCATCATTTTGTGCCTTAAACCTTTCCTGTTTCTGCCTATAACACCTCTGAAATCCACCTAATCCTCACCCCTTCTTTCAAGTTACCAAGGCTGAGATTCCTATCTCCACAGTGTCACTCAGTCATGCTTTCTTTTCTTTTCCTGTTGCCTTGCCTCTAGTAGCTAAGAAGAGAGATGTAAGGGACAACACCTACAACAGATGGACTAAATGACTTCAGGTAACCTAGACCTAAGCAAAATATGACTGAGAGTGCTGAAAACTGTCCTGGAGGATTGTTGTGACATTGTTAATAATCTCTGAAAGATCATGGAGAATGGGGAAGGATTCATAGTTTAAGAAAAGAATCAGGAAAACTAAATGCTCAATTTAGCAGGAAAAGGAGTTAGACCCATCTCTTACAAAATAAATCCCAGGTTCCTTCCAGCCATATGTTAAATTTGTACATTTAAAAGAGGGGGAGAGAGAGAGAGAGAGAGAGAGAGATTGAGAGAGAGAGAGAGAGAGGAGAGAGATGAAAATGAAATAAAGTATTTATCTCAGTTGTGTAGGGGAGACTTTTTTTAATTTAACAAAAATAAGAATTGGACCAAGCTTGACTGCATTAAAATCAATATTATTAAAATGGTATCATCATGATATAATAAAATTCCAGATTAGGACAGAGATTTATAGCAACTATGACACAAATGTCACATATATATACACTTGTGCATACATATATGTATATATATATAGAGTTCTGAAGTTTTAAGCCATTAAAAGTTAAAATAAAACATTAATGGCTTTAATAAAACTCTTTCAAAAGTGACAACAGAAATGGCTAAGTTGACAAATGAATGTCAACCAGTCAATAAGCATTTATTAAGAACTTTCTGTGCTCCAAACAGTGATAAGTTCTGGGGATAAAAAAAAAATGATCCCTGGCATCAATGTTTAAATATTCTAATTCAGACCTGCACAACTTGGCAGTAGGTCAAGGCCAAAATTAAAATAGGTTAAACTTCTTTGGGTTGTAGATGGGGTTTTAGTGACTGACCTTCCAAGTGAAGATAAATTAATTATTAAACTATTTTGAAAATAAATCATATCTAAAAAAGGGAAAATTTCACACTTATTATGTAAGATTTTTATTTATCATGAAATTGCTCCTCTCAGACTAGAGACAGACTGACTATGGTTGATTGCCATGGGTCATGTGACAAATAGGGGAGAGTGTACAGTGGCAACCCACCCACCAAGTTACATGAGCAGGACAATTGTGACTAGTGGAAGGCAAGTTAAATAGGGCGTGGTCAAAGCATTTGTTACATCTTTACTTTTTTTACAGCCTCAACATTTTTCTCAGGCCACCCAAAATCAGGCCATGTATTGTGCACGCCTGTTTTGATTAGTGGTATGGGGGGGGGGTAACTAGGTAAATTCAAGATACACACAGAAGATACAGAAGATGGAAGGTGATCTCACAGGGAAAGGCACATCCCAGGAAAGGCCTCCTGTAAGAGATAGGATTTGAAATGTATTAAAGGAAGCTAGGGGAATTCATGGGCACTGTGTGGGACAGAGACCATCTACCCAAATTTGAATCAGAGTCTTGACAAGAATTTGCAAAAAGGAAAGCTTCTTTATTGGCTTTCTCCAGAAAGGACACCGCCATGTCGCCCAAAATGGTGCCAGCCAGAGAGTACAAGAGTGGTTTGTTTAAAATAGGTTTATATAGATCCTAGCACAATAGCCCACCCTAACCCCCCTCCTGTTGGCCCATTGGCTGAGGCTCAGGGGCACAATCTATTCCCGTGAATCTTCCTTAGCAAAGAAGAGAACAAAGGAGTACAGAAATCTCATCATGTTCCCCTTTTCAGGGCCCCATGGTTTCGACAGTCTTCTATACAAAGTCATATAGCTAGAGGATGAGATAAATAGGATACACTATAGTTCAGGAATTTCTGCTTACACAACTAAAGAAAGGGGGGGGGGTCATGTCCTGAGGGGTCTTCACTGGTGCTGGTACGCATGTACCACTCAGCACAAATGAAGATTAATAGCATTCCTGGTATGGGGGAAAGCTAGTGTAAATACATGGAGTTAGGAGATGGAGTGTCATGTGGAAGAAACCTTAAATAGGCTAGTGAAGCTGCATTGTAGAGGGCATGGAGGAGAATATAATATAAGAAGACTGGGGAGAAAGGAAATGGCTGTGAAAGATTTCAAATTTCAGTCAGTCAATAAACATTTATCAAATTGTATTGTGCCAGGCACTTTGCCAAGCCCTGGGGATACAAAGAACTGTAAAAAGGTAGTTCCTGCCTTC
>NW_020954939.1:8198-8266 GCF_900497805.2 Vombatus ursinus
GTCTCACAATCTAATAATATGCAGAAGGTTTTTTAGTTTGTTTATATATATATATATATATATATATA
>NW_020954939.1:8401-8494 GCF_900497805.2 Vombatus ursinus
TATATGATCTCAGAGGAAGCCACTGGAGTTTATATAAGTGGGGTGTGGTTGGGGGAGGTAACATGATCAGACTTAAGCTTGGGGTTAATCCCT
>NW_020954939.1:8594-17635 GCF_900497805.2 Vombatus ursinus
TTGATAGCTGAGTGGAGTAAGGAAAGAGAGGACCCAATAAGACAACTCTAGCAATAGTCCATTCAATAGGTAAAAAGGGCCTGAAGCAGGTTGTGGGAGTAGATATAAAATGACTCATACAAGAGATATTGTAGATGTAGAAAGGACAATATTTGACAATTAATCGGATGTGTGGAATATGTGACGATAAGGAATAAGGAACAATACCAAGGTTTCAGCCTGGATAAATGGAGGACATCCAGTTCAAAATATGTAAAATGGATAGTTGGTGGTGATGTAAGACTAAAGGTCAGGAGAGTGATTTGGGCTGGATATATAGATCTGGGAATCATTCTCATAGAAATGATAATCAATCTAATGGGAGTTCATGAAATCAACAAGTGAGAGAGCATAAAGAGATAAGAGAAGGCCCAGAAAAGATCCTTGGCAGCCACCTATGATTAGTAGATATGGCATGCGTACAGTTGTAGCAGAAGAGACTGAAAAGGATCAATGATGTAGTCAGAATAACCAGAATGTAGCAGTATCATAAAAACCTAGAGCAGGGGGGATAACCTGTGGCCTTGAGGCCACATGTGGTCCTCAAGTTTTCCCTTTGACTGAATCTAAACACATCTGGCCTTGAGGCCACCGATTCGCCACCCCTGCCCTACAGAGAAGAAAAGAATTCAGGAGGAGAGGCCATTAAGAAAAGTATTGGATGCCACAGAGAAGTTGAGAAGTGTGAGAACTGAGAAACATCATTAGTTTGGCAACAAAGTGACAACTTTCAATAAGGTAATTCCAGTTGAATGAGGAGGTTAGGTGCCAGATTATGGAGGGGTAGAGAAGAGAACGAGAAAAGAGGAAATGAAGGCACCTACTCAGTCAGCCTTCCCAAGGAGTTTAACAGAGAAAAGGAAAAGATATTTCTTTCTATATATCTATATTCATAGATACATATGTTACACACACACACACACACACACATATTATATATATATATATATATTCAGAGAGAGAGAGAAAAAGAGAGAGAGAGAGGATGAAAATGGTCTGATTAAGTGAAGATTTTTTTAAGGATGGGAGAGACAAAGGAAGATATATAGATAGCCGGAATGGAGATAGTAGATAGGGAGACATTGAAGATTAAAGGGAGTGTTGGGAACTGCTGGAGAAGATGAGAGGGGATAGGCTGAAAGGAGCATGAAGCAGGGTTGGCCATGATAAGGAGAAGCTCCACCTCTTTGTCTGATACAGTTAAGGAGGAGATAGGAGAGAAATATGACTGTGATGTTTGTGAGATGAAGAATGAAAAAAAAAGGATGCTTTCAGAGGTTGGCTTCAATTTTTTCCCCTAGAAATATGAAACCAAAAGGATGTGTGTAAAGGGTTGGGGGGAGGGTGCTGTGTGAAGTTTGAGGTTACAGGAGAATTTTAGAACAATTGCTGTGGCAATGGGTATCGATCAGAAAGATTAAAATGATTGCTGTGCTTCAACGAGGGCCTAGTTGAGTAATCTCAGTAGCATAAATTTGTAATAGAGACAATTAAAACTGTTTTGTGATAATATCTAGCTTTCATTAAGTAACACATCAATAGGATCTAAAATGGTGAATGGCAATAGGGCAAAGGGTCAATTTATTTTAAAGCAGAGGATAGGAGAGGATGTATCTCTGGGAGAAGGAGAAAGGAGAAGAAGATATTGGGAAAAATAGGTGATGTAAAAAATAAATTATAAATTTTTATTTTCCAAAAGAGTTACAACAGAACCTCCCTTTCCACCATGGATATCCATGATGGTGAATGCTTAAAGGGAATGATAATTTCATTTCTTTAAAAAGTTGTATTGATTTTTTTCTGTTTAAATATCAGTTATGCAGATATATCACAGTGAGCCTTCCCTTTTAACAAAGGAAAAAAATATAATAAAGCACCACTAACTGATATATCAGACAATATCAGAAAATTTTTGTACATTGTGCACCCATTACAATCTAATACCATTATAATCCAAAGAAAGGAGGGAGGTACATTTCTTCAACTCTTTTGCAGTGCCAAACTTGGACATTATAACTACCTAGCACTCAGGTTGATTAAATAAGTCTTTTAATTCATAATGTAGTTATTATTATATGTGTTGTTTTGCTGAATCTACTTGCTTCACTCTGCATTATTTCATATAAATCTTCACTTTTTTCCAGAATTTCTTTTAGTTGATATTCTTTATATACAATAATATTCCATGTATTTATACACTACAATTTGTTCAGTCATTCTTTAATCAAATGGGATGTTTCTAGATCTTTATTACCACAAAAATGTTGCTAGGAATATTTTGATATGTGAAAGGCCTTTCTTTTTCTGCTTTTGAAGCCATCCTTGACTGCATTGTAAACAGATGTTGTGGATTCCCTTCTGAGATGGGTGCTTGAATGGGAGGCTGCCCCCCTACCTCTCATATACTTTCTCCAGTTAAAAAAAAAAGTTCACATCAGTTCAAATAAAGATTAAGACATTAAGAAACCCAATGAGAAACTCATGTGACGATTTCCATGTCAGAACTCTACAAACTCAAAAAAAATCTACCAGAAGCCTAGGGGCATAGGACAAGGAGTTCCTCCAGTAAACAAACACCAGTGCAGCGAGGGTCAGGATGGATGTGTGGGCTGCCAAGCTCTGTGTTCAGAGGTAACAAAAGTGAAGGAATCCCTTGAGAAAGCCCAAGGGTGTTCAGAAAGTCTGTCTACTTTTGTGTCAAATTAAGATGATACTTTCTGAAGGGCCAGAGGTGAGCAGGGAGGGTGATTGTCTGCAGGAGATGGTGGGGAGGAGTTTTATCTTTTGATCCATTCCCGGGCACAAGCCATCTTGTGTACATACCTGGGAGTAGTATTATCATATTGGCTTAGCTGTGGATGTTTTAAGGATGGAGCTTTTCCATGTTAATTTAAAGGGTTTTACCTTGTTGGAGGCACTTTTCTTTGTCCTTGGAAGTCAATTGTAACTGTTCTACATTGTTCTTTAAGTATTACATAATTCATTTTTAGAGGGTTAGAGAGGTAAAAGGTTCTGAGGAAAATTACTAACCCACCATCTTGCTGATCATGTGACATAGGAATCCCTCCTCATCTTTGTAAATTATACATTTATTTGATGATATACATTATACTCTTTTGTAATTGTTTGTTATATATTGTAGCCTGGATATGGTTATGATTCTCCTTTAGGCAATCAGATGTATGACCCTGGGCAAATCACTTAACCCTCTTTGCCTCAGTTTCCTCATCTGTAAAATGAGCTGGAGAAGGAAATGGCAAATCATTCCAGTATCTTTACCAAGAAAATCCCAAATGGGGTCAGGAAAAGACAGACATGGTTGAAATGACTGAACAAAAACAGTAACAGAACTTTAACCAAAGCAAAAAAAAATAAATAAATAAAACCAAGCTTAAATAAAGTTGGGTAAATTAAGTCAGGGATGTCTTCTCTGTCATTTGGTAAGATTAACATGAATCCAGTGAGTCATAAGTTGCTACTCATTAAAATCTTCTGGTCAGCATTTTGAAATTAAGGGGCTAACCAGAGTCTGCCCATTTCATGATAGTGCATTTGGGGATCTTAAGATGAATCTATGATGAGTCATGTGAGCAGGCACCACGGATGCTAACTTGGTCTTCAATATTGCAGTATCACTTACAGACACTCCCAATAACTAACATAGCTATTAATTTAGTCCACATGGATACCATAGAAATGGAATATCTTGAGAGCTGCCAGAGCACAAGAGATATAAGAATTGCTAGGCTGCAGGAATTAATTTTGTCCTAATAAAGCCTCAAACATAGGTTCAGAGCACATAAAAAAATATAAGAATCAGTGTGCTATATTGGATAGAAGCTGATCTTAGAGATAAAGGCTTGCCTCTTATACATACTAACTGTAGGATCCTGGGTAAGCCTCTTTACTTCTAAGTAATAGCAATAATAATAATTTTAATAATAACTAGCATTTTTATAATGCTTTAACATTTGCTCAATGATGTGCTTACGTTATTTCATTTGACTGCTTCCAGTCAATTCTATGAGACTATAAATTCTAGAACATGTGCCAATCTACATTACTGGAGTAAATTTTCTCACTAGCTCCCTAAACTAATGAAATTATAGGTCTTGTCAAAATATACTAATATACTAAATAAAATATACTAATAAATCCATTATACACACACATACATAAAAATAAGAAAGTATTGGCTCTACTAGAATATTAAAGGCAATGATGTAGATGTCAAATAGTCAAATGTCTAAGTCATTTAAATACATAGTATAGAGGGGAAAAGGCCCCCATGGTGTAAGGCTTTTGCTTGTAATTGAATATGCTCTCCTCAATTTGCCTTTGTTATGCTAACTGCCTTAGAGTCTCCCTGACAGTGAATAGCTCTTTGCCATTTCTGTTCCCACACACTCTTTATCTCAATAAATCTTTAAAATTTCTGTAGGAAAGTACATGCAAGAAATGAATGGGGGACTTCAGGAACTCTTAAATTAAACTTATCCTCCTGTGGTAAATTGTTCAAGACAAATTATCTCAGGTGGACACCAGAAGCTGTTTCTCCATATGCCTTAGCTGAGGATTTGCTTCCTGGAGAACTTAGTGGCAGGGTTTTTTTTTTTTCTTTTTTTTTGTTTTGGGTTTTTTCTTCATTTGTTTGTCTGTTTTGTTTTGTTTTGTTTTTAACACTCAGCAGGTATCTTTTCCCTGTATTTTTTGTCACTTTTTCAAATCAACCACGGTTTCTAGGGTTAAGAAAGAGATAAATTTGATAGCTATATGTTAGCAAGACCTTTTTCTAGGAAGAAACAAGCTCCTTTATGCTTACCTTACCAAATAACAGACTCAAGTAGCAAAGAGGATAGAACAGGGACTGAATGCCCAGTCATGGCTTACTTCTTCATTGTTCTGTTCTAGAGAGCAGTGGTCACTAAAGTTTTTTTAATTGCACAACACTCTGAGTAAAAAAAAAAATGAAACTGTACCCCCAATATATGTATATGTATTTATTTATAAATTACATACATATACTGCTGTACTACAAAATACATTTTAAACTTACACAAAAAGACATGACAATAATAAAATAAAACTTATTTATTAACAATACAAACACACACATAAAATATTTGTGAAAGCCATGTGATTGAATATATTTCATGAGAGGAGAAGAAGTCTGTGCATTTCCTAGGGTATAGGCTAGGAAAGACTTGGAAAGAATAAGTGCTTGTTAGCATTAGTAATTAATTATTCCTTTAGTTTGATAAATGTAAGTAACCAAGTAGGTGATTTTTTCTTTCTTCTTTAATTTTTTTTTTCCTCAGAGAGGCAAAATATAACAGTCACATTATAAGCCATAACAGTCTTGAACATCCATGCCTGACCAAACTGTGATACACTGTATCCCACTCAAAATGAAAAAGAAAAAAAAAAGGTGGAATGGAGGGATTTGTCCTAAGGAGGACCTGCTGCAGCCATGAGGTCATGGGGGAGGGGACAGTGGGAAGATTCCTCCCTAACCTATGTTAGGCAAGGGGGATTTCCCAATGACACCTGGACAGCTATTGTTACTGCCCTGAGCGTCTAATATCTGGTACAAAGTTGGGAAGACTGGGACCTTGCATAAGGTCCAGAAAAGCTAGAGTAGAGAAGTGTTAGGTGATAGATTAAAGGATGAAGGATAGGTATATCAGTGTAGGAGATAAGTCCATGATTTGTTATTGTGGGAAGGGTAGGATTTGTCCACAGTATTCCCATCCTCCAAATAGTTAATAACATATTATTTCCAATTATGTCACAGCTTCCCAGGGGACTTCAGCTCTCTCCCTGGATACTATTACTATAAAGCATAGAAAGATACATTTCCAATATAATAGTAGTATCCTCTGAATGTATTTTAAATTGCATATTTCAATACTCTGCCTAGATTTCAGAGCTTTGTAATTAATTTTGAGCACAGAGAATACAGCCACATTTTAACATTATACTCTAATCACTAAAATACTGTTTCTAGGAGTTAGTCAGCTAGCATTGATTAGAATTAAACACAGTATCACAATTGATAGAATCACTCTAAAATAAAAGGGCAATAAATGTCAGAGTGGGGAGTCAGACCAGGAGTCTCCTGACAAAGAAGATAGAATTCTTCCTACTATATCATGACGCCTCTCATCCAAATAAATAATTAGAATAGGCTTTACAGTAAAAATACACTAAGTAAAATATAATCTGTTCGAGATGATACATTGGGAAGATTTGCTTTTTAGGTATCCTGATTCTGTCATCCAAATAAGAACTATTTATTTCAGTTTGTAGCATCTAAAATATTAAAAGCATGCCATCTATCTATGCTTTCATCAGAATCACTGATAAAAATTGCTGAACCCAACAGGGCCAGAGCTGTATAAGTACAACCATAAAAATTTGTCTTTTTCATAGGTGACATTTGGCAGTTTCTAGTCATTTATATGTAGATATCATGCTAGAGAGAAATAGATGCTAGAATAACTTAGGTGAATTTGTAGGGGTTAAATAAACTTTTTTCAAAGTACAGAATGATATTTTTGTCAGTCTGGGGTGGTGTCATTAAGGATTGTCCTCAATCTTGTTCTCTTGAAAATTTTTCAATTGATGGCTAGCATGAAGAAATAGATGACATATTCTCCAAAAATAATGTGAGACAGAAATCTAAGCAATAGAGTAAATCATTTGCAAGTCAATATCAGAGTCCCAAAGTATCCTGATGAGATGAGTAATGGTCATTAACTAAATAAGATAACAGAAAATGGTTTTGATATCTTAGAACCAGAAGGCAAAATTGAAATTGAAAGAATCCACTTGATGATCTTCTGAGAAAGATCCTCAAACGAAAACTCCCAGGAATATTATAGTTAAATTCCAGAGCTCTCGGATCAAGGAGAAAATATGGCAGGTTGCCAGAAAGAAACCATTTAAATATTATGGAGCAACAGTCAGGAAGCAAATGACACTGCAGTGTAATATCACCAACAGCCTCCTTTTTGCATCTTGGATAGTGCCTTTCTTTCCCACAAATTCTCTCTCTCTTCTCAGTGCTTACTTCTGTCCCTGTAGATTAAAAATGACTGACAGCACTTGGGTGAACCTGCTTAGGTAAAGTTCTGTATGTAGACTCCAGCTTCCAAGTTTGTAAGGCTTCAATTTCCACCATTCTCCACCTCTTTAAAGGTCACAGTCATTGGTGTTCCCTGCTTGTTTCTCACTGACTTGGCTTTTTTTCTCCTTTCTACATATAAAAACCTCTCCAAATGAAAACAAAACAAAACAGTACCTTGAGTAATTTACTTTCTGGTAAACTCTGAAACCCTTCAGAGCTTAGAGGGCACTTAAAAGGAACTTTCTTAAATGCTGGCAGATCTATCTCCATCTCCCCTTTGTTCTGTGTCCTGGACCTTTTTGAGGAGATCCAGAAGGGTAGCTACAAGGACAAATGGAAAGTATTTTATTTGGGCTCAAAAAGTCAAAGATGCAGACAATATAGATTATCTAGTGACATAACTAAGCAGCAATTAATGTGGGAAAAGAAGACTTAAGAGTTTGAATTGACCACAAGTTAAAGATTTTGGTCATGCTACAAAAACAGCTAAGGCAATCTTATATCTCAATATTTATATAAATTTGGGATCTCATTTAAGCAAAGGCATAAATTCAATCAAACATATTTTAACATATTTTTTAAAATTTTTTGATATTGCTTATATTTGAGTCTGAGTCTTTTTTCCTCCATATCCCAGAAAGTGATACAAAGTATTTTTTTTAAAGAAAGAAAAAGAGGAAGAAGAATAGGTAAGATTGACAATTGAGAAAAAATCTGGTATTATATGCAGCGTTTCACACAAGTGCACTAAGATCTCTATAAAGGAGAATGGTGAATTCTCATATCTTTTCTTTGGAGACCAAGTGTATTCTTCATAATTTCACAATATAAAGTTTTAATTTTTGGTTTTTTCCACAAACATATTTCAAGCTTCTGCTACATGCCAGGAGCAGTGCTACTCAATGCTATCTTGAATATGTAAGAGGAGATTACAT
Source organism: Vombatus ursinus (assembly GCF_900497805.2). Classification (NCBI taxonomy): domain Eukaryota; kingdom Metazoa; phylum Chordata; class Mammalia; order Diprotodontia; family Vombatidae; genus Vombatus; species Vombatus ursinus. Next base: position 16,698 of record NW_020954939.1, read on the forward strand.
AGAATTATGTCAATAAGGTATATCAACATGATCAATAATCCTTTAATGATTACTTTTTGTATGACAGTCTTAGGATAATATATAAATTTATGCTTCTAGTTATCTAATAACCCTGTAGGAATCTGATAACCATCATAAACACTTCCACAGTTAACTCTATATTGACTTTGTCATTTTATTTTATTTTTTTAATTGAAAATAACAGGCTTGCCTTATCTCATCTGTAAAATGGGGATAATAATAGCACAGGGTGATTGTGAAGATCACATCTATGCATATATCAGTATCTTATTTTCTGTTTAACTTAATCTATTATCTATCTTCTCTCTCTCTCTCTCTCCATCTTTCTATCTATTCATTTATCTATCTATCTATTGACAGGGACAAGACCTAAGATTTCATTGGTATAGGGAATATTTAGATATGTTTTACAAAGGTAGGTTAGAACCTTTTCTACAACTTAGTCTTAGAGAGTTGCCAAGTACTTTAAAAACTCAAAGCACCATAAATATTATAGTTATGATTGTACAGTAGTAGTCTGGACATATGAAAGACACCTGGAAACATCAGGGGATTTGCTTATCAGTTACATGTAGATCAACAGTAGATGTTTCAATAAATGAATCTCTTGGTCTATTATATTCTATCATAGTGCTTCCAGGCCCAGTACCTGAACATGACTGCTTTATTTTTGTAGCTCTCTCTGCCAAAGAAATATATTTTGAGATGAAGTTATACCGGCAGAATGGAATTCTTTGGCTTGTCGTAATCCATAGACGGAAGAAAGAAAATAAGTCTTAATGAAAGTTTGTTTTTGCCATCTTGAGGTGGGGGAAGTGAAGGGGGGCGGATTTAGAATCCAAAATCTTGTAAAAGTGAATAATGAAAACTAGAAAGAAAGAAAGAAAGAAAGAAAGAAAGAAAGAAAGAAAGAAAGA
>NW_020954940.1:0-369 GCF_900497805.2 Vombatus ursinus
TTGTATATGTATAACATATCAGATTGCTTACCCTCTCAGGTAGGGAAAATGTGAGGAAGGGAAGGATAGAATTTGGAACTCAAACTTTAAAAAAAGAATGTTAAAATTTTACATGTAATTGGGGGGAGCGTCTGCTTAAGTCCCCAATCCTTCCTAAGCAGGAAGTAGAGCAGCCCCTTATGGGCGTAATCCCAATACTGATCAGCAAAAGGGCCTTGATCTGCTCTGCTTCAGAGGGCTGCTTTGCCCCTCCTTACGCAACCTGGGAAACTCCACTCTCTGGCCTAGGAGTGTGCCACCACTCTCAGCCAAGTCCTATACATTCTACTTCTACATCTCTTGAATCCCTTTCCTGTCTTCCAGTCATTT
>NW_020954940.1:444-1220 GCF_900497805.2 Vombatus ursinus
CGACTGTGTGCTTAAAAATCTTCTGTGTCTCCTGTTGCCTCTAAGATGAAATAAAACTCCTCAGTTTGGCATTTAAGTTTCCAAATGAAAATAAATTGGCTCTAACCTACCATTCCAGCTTTGTTTCATATTGCTTTCTTTTACATGCTCTATATTTCAGGCAAACTGGACTTTTGCTGTTCCCTGAATTTTATACTTGTTCACATGCATGCAGGCATCTCCATAGTTGCTACCCTTGGCCTAGAACATACTCTCTCCCTTTGTCCAATTTCCGGAATTCTAATTGCCCTTCAAGGCACAAGTCAGGTGCTACCTCGCTGGTGAAACTTATTCCTTGACTGTGCCCCTGTCCCTGAGTTGTTCCTTTCTAACTTCTCAAATCAACTAGTATACACGTGATACCCTCTAGGAGACTGTAAGAACCTTGAGGACAGAAATAGCATTGTTTTTATGTTTGTCTAGCACAGACACTAGTACACAGTAAGCACTTCATAAATATTTGTAGAATTTAATAAACTTGAATCTAGGCCAACTCTATGACTTGAAGTAAGCATAGTACTAACTTTTTCCAGGCAAATAAAAATCTACTCAAAGACCTTCACATAAAGAAATTCCAAAAGCGTTCTCAGATTATCAAATTATTTTCCTTGCCTTCTCTGTCTTCATATTGGGCAGTTGAGCTCTTTTTCTTTTTTTCTTCTAATAAAGATCTTGGGAGATTCTGTATAAGATGGTTTCTTTTAGGGTTGTGTGTGTGTGTGTGTGTGTGTGTGTGT
>NW_020954940.1:1313-3512 GCF_900497805.2 Vombatus ursinus
CTTCTTTTCTATCCACTTTCCCAACACACACATTTTTGTTTGGTGCGGCACATTATCCTGGAAGCCTCTGCCCTGCCAGTTTCATTGGCAGTATGGGTCTCAGAGCACCTCACAATGCTAGATCATAGCCCTTATCCACCCACTCTTAGCCTCTCCTTCTCTCTCTCTTTGTACTAACAGGATTTGCATATTAGCTCTCACCAAAAAAAAAAAAAAATCCTTTTGAAGGATAAATTAGCATGCACATTATTTTCTACTTGTAGAGGGAAAATTATCCTAGCAACAGTCCCTGGATCAACTGTCATCCAATAAGGATGGCTGGATCATGTGTGTGCCACTAAAGAGAGACTTAAAGCAATGTCAGACTTTTAACAGATATTTTTGTTTTCAAAACACTATGTTCTTAGAACACCCATTAGAAAACATACCAGGAAATAGGGGCAGTGGGGAGCCCTTCTGAAAAAAAAAATATGGAAGATATGGAAGAAGTCAATTGTTTCTCTAAAAAGTGTTATTCATCCCATGCCACAATTACATAATGTACATTAATAATGTAATACTGGTCTGTTCATGGAAATGTTGTCTGGAGTGGTGGGTATTGGAAGCATACATGCTCACTACCATATTTAATACCTCATTATCCCATAAGGTAAGTACAACATGGCCTTATCTCTATTTTACAGAAGCCAGAACAAGGTGAAATGAGCTTTCCAGCTATTGGCAGAGCTGGGCCTCAGTCAACTTTAATTGAGGAATTCATAACCTTTTTAGTGTCATGGACCTCTTTGGCAGTCTGGTGAAGCCTATGGACCCTTTCTCAGAAAAATATTTTTAAAAGCATAAAATACAATACCTAGGATTACACAGGAAACAAAGTATATTAAAATAGTTATTTAAAAAACAACAATTTCACAGATCCTGGTCAAAAACTTCTGTTAGAAAAACCACAGGTTCTGAAGCATGTAACAGTAGTAGCTTTAGAGCCCACCTAAACAGGATAAGAAATAGCAGAGTTGAAAACTAGTAGCCACTGTCATGTGTCATGACCTTTTTTTTTGTTTTTTTTGCTTTTATTTTAATTTTGGTAATACTCAGAAATGGATAGAATTTTTTGGTAAAGTAGAGAAGGCCAGCTAGAGCAGTAGTGACACTGTCTATATAATGCTAGGCAAGTCACCTAGATAAATGGAGTTCCAGGGAGGTTAGCTATAAAATGAGAGTGTTGAATTAGATGGTCCCTGAGGTCCTTTTCAGATCTACCTAGATCTATGATCCCTAAAATACCACAATAATATCTCTGAGGCCCATGCTTCCTTTACTTCCTTCCCAAACTCCTAGGAAAGGTGAGGTGGAAGAGGAAGAATGAGCAGCCTGGGAAAGAATGCTGGAGCAGCCCATAGATTAGACAGCAGCTTCTGTACTGTGAAAAAAACAAAACAAAACAAAACATCTGTTCATTGAATGCCGATCTCATTCTTTTGTTAAGATGTTGTTGTTTTCACCAGACTTGCTATTTCATTGATGTAGGGAACTATCTCCTGGAGTTTAAACATGGTCAGCCAATGCAACTGCTTTGCAAATCAGTCTTAGCAAGAACTTAGCAAGTTCCGTGGAGCAGTGTAAGGTTCTTAAGAGCCTTGCTCACCATCTCACAAACAGTCCATAGTATAGGCAAGACTTGGATCGAAGTCTTCCTATTAAATAAGATATTTGTGAAAGGCTTAGTTAGCACTGTGCTTGGCACATTGTCGGCATTTGATAAATTCTTATTTCCTTCCTTCCTCATTTCAAGGCCAGCCTACTCCAGAGGTGGGGAATCTATGGACTTCTAGGTCCTCAAGTATGGCCCTTTGACCGAAATTTGGATTCAGTCAAAGGGCCCCACTTGAGGACCTCGAGGGCCTCATGTGGCCTCGAGGCCACAGATTCCTCACCCCTGTAGGGCAATCAATATATATATATTTTCTGGCTTCCTTTTAGGTCTTGGGATCATGGTGCCTCATTGGTGTTCAATGTATGATCATAGCTTAAAAAAAGGTTGGATGGAAACTACTCTTGTATACTATGCCGTACAAGCAATATAATGGGGACTATAGCATGTTAAGATAACGGGCCTCAATTTTGTTCCTAAGGAATACATAACCAAATGAAAGAGAAGGCTTGGGTTAAAACACACACACACACACACACACACACACA
>NW_020954940.1:3609-20709 GCF_900497805.2 Vombatus ursinus
ACAAATAATAAGCCAAATGAAATACATAAGATGACAACTAGTACTATTCAGAGGGAATTTATCAATAGATGTCAAAGTTTTCCATGATCCTTTTGAAAATGTAGGTCAAGAAAGCACTAGATCTGTCTAGAATCTAGAGAACTTATTCAATTGGTCTCTAAGGGCTTTCTTCTCCTGCTAGCTTCCTCCAATGAGTCAGTTCCCATCCAAGCTTCCATCTGAGCAGCGCACACCTTTCTTTAGGCTGTCTTCAAACCAGCCCAGCCCATGATACCCCAGATTACATCTCCACCTTGCCCTAACCTTGCTGTTGCCCTCCCAAGACACTTTTATGCTCCCTTTTGTGTGTTGTCTTCCCCACTAGAATGTAAACTCCTTGAGGGCAGGAATTGTTTTTCTTTTTGCTTGTGTTTATATTTCTCGTGCTTATTATCACAGTGCTTGGCCTGTATAAGAGCTTAATAAATGCTCTAGCTAGTTAGCTAATTAGCTATCAGAATTGCAACCAGTATGTTCATAGGAATGTACTCCCAACTGAAAAGCATTATCTCCCATTGTTGTCCAGTTTTTGAAGTCCCTGTCACAAACTATAAGTTCAAATTTAGTAACTAAAATCTTGACTACTGTTCCTTCTCGCATACCTAGGAGAGGTGTCTGATGAAAAGACCAGAGCTGAGTAGACACTTTGAAATACAAACATAGGAGTCAAGAAAAACATGAAAAGGTAAATAAACATAGAAAAGGGAAGGGCTCTGCAAGGATGAAGTTTTATATTATAATATGGGGAGAAGAAGCAAGTGTCCCCTCAGAATACTACAATCATGAAGGGTTAGAGGGAGAGTTAAATAAAATAGAAAGCCTGAGGGTGGTGGGATTATATTTTCATTATACAAAGAGAAGAAAGAAAATTGAGGGGAAAAGAAATATACCAGAAAGAAAGTGAGAGGAAGGGGGTACACTTACTTTCTCATATAATTGGAATATAAAAGAAATATACAAACATAGAGGAAGGGTGCTATACATGAACCCCACTTTAATGTGAACTAGAAAATGAAGGGTTCAACACACATATACTAATACACACAGATATAATTTGATGTGAAATACATTCACCTCGACAGGGAAACAAGAAGGATTTAGAAGAACGGAGAGGGGTAAATGATATAATATGGATTCAGAAAGTGATTAGATATAAGCAAAACACACTTCAACTTCAAATGATGGCTAATGAAGGGAGGAAAGAAAGAAAGGAAGGGGAGGAACCTGTGATCAAGGTCTAGGCCATGAGAAAAGAATATGGGAATGGTAGAGAAAGAAGATTATGTAAAGTATGAATCACTAGTGCTGAGCACACTCATTTTCTCTCATCAAAGTCTTGGTAAAAATGTGGGGTGGATGGAAAAGAGAGGAAAGAAGTATAACAGGATAGGATAGAGGGAAATTCATTAGCAACAATTATAACTGTGAATGTGAATCGGGTAACACCTCCTCAAATGGAAGAAGATAGAAGGGATTAAAGATCAGAATACAATGATGTGTTTACAAAAAACAAATCTGTAACATAAAGATTCACAGAGAGTAAAAAAAAAATAAGGGGCTAGGGCAAAATCTATTATACCTCAGGTTAAAAAAAAAAGCAGATATCAAAATTATGATCCCTGACAAGACAATAATAAAAATAGGCTTCATTAGAGGAGATAAACTAAAAAGAAATCAAATTGATAAAAGAATTTACAATTTGCGAAGCACTTGGGAGTGTCCAATGTAATGTTGCTGATCCCCAGCCCACATTATGCTGCTTTTGGAAGGAAGGAAGGAAACATGCATTTCGTGAGTACCTAGTCCATGCTGGTCACTGTGCTAGGCACTTTATACATATTATCTCATTTGATCCTCATAACAATCCTGGGAAGTGGGCGCTATTATCCTCATTTTACAGTTGAGGAAACTGAAGCAGAGATCAAATGACTTGCCCAGGGTCATACAGCTAGTATGTACATGAGATTAGATTTGAACTCAAAATTCTGACTTATGGCCTAGGACTCTATAGCCCTACCTAGCTGTCTCTTGGATATCTTAGCAATGATAACAATAATAATATTAGCTCTCACATTTATATGGTGCTATAAGGTTACAAAACATTTTTGTCAAAGCAATGTGACATAGATAGTTTAAGTATTATCATCCTCATTTAACAGATGAGGAAACTGAGGCTCAAAAAACTGCCCAGTAATACAGTACCATCATTAGCAGATTCAGGATTCGAACCTATCTTTTCTGATTCCAAGCCCAGTACTCTTTGCATTACCATATGGTGCTGTGTGAATGGAAACACAAAGATTCAAACTGTTCCTAAGAAAATAAACATGGCTTGCATAAATGAAGTACTTTGCAAATCTGTGAAATGAGTGGTGTGGTTAAGAGAATACATACTGCTTTTCAAAACAAAATCCCAAATTGAGGATGATTCAGCTGGACAAATAACTCTGTGCATATTTCTTTACTTTTTTGCCCAAATTGGAGACTGGTCACACCTGAGCCCAGACTTCAATATGAGTCTTGGGCTGGGACTGCGTTTTGCTTTAAAGAAGTCCCTGACCTACTCCCAAATTAACCAATTCTAGAAAACTCTTGGGAGACTCATTTAGTTGTGCGAAACAAGAGTTTCAGATTATGCTACGAAGGTTCCAGGGCATATGACAACCCAAGAGGACCTGACACTCCAAGTTGGCCTCAGGCATTGTCCAAAATAGAATTAGGCCCTTGGGTCTTATTCCAACTTAGATCTGGACCTCTTGGGCAAGATTGTACTGCTTTAGTCCCTCCTATTAGAATGCACCTCCTTGAGTGCAGAGACTTATTTTTGTAATTCCTTGTATCCCCAGCATTTAACTCAGTGCCTGACACATAGTAATCACTTAATAAATTCTTGTTGACTGGCTGACTTACTCTGGAGTGCTAAAGTCAAGGCTGTATGTATTTATGTAGATATATTCTCCCTCAATGTTAGACTTAGTCTGATTAAGATGACAGGTTTTAAAGAGGAGAAAACAATTGAGTTGTTGTTGTTGTTGTTGTGTGTGTGTGTGTTTCCTTTCCTCCTGAGCTTCTCTTATTAAAAGAGCCAAAAGGAAGAAAAGGATTTAGCTCATTGCAATGATCAGGCTCTCTCAGCTACTGACGTACATGATTACATTGAAATGGACACACACAAGTGCTGATGTCATATGATTTTTTTTAGAATTTGGATTTTCTGATAGAAAAGACTTTCAGGCAATGTAGTTAACCCTCTGTGTTGACACGAAGGAGAAAAAAAGTGCCAAATACATTAAAGCAGCATTAAAAAAAAATAACTAGCAGCAGCCGAAAAATAAGCAGATGTTCTCAGAAACATTTGTTACCTAAATGACTTGAGAGTGAATGGCAAAAAATCTACCAAAATCTTTCTGCTTAATCCAGCAATGGAATAGACTCATAGAAGGAATTGAGTAATACAGGTATACACCTATGCATTTTGTAACAATCCCTTCCAGGAGACACCTCCAACTCAGTGCCTTAATTTGCAGGTTTGCTCCCCATAGGGTGGCTTAACCCTTCGAGTCTGTACTCCCAACATGAGCTATATATGGCTCTTGGGCCCCTACCAGCATAGTCTCCATTAACAATCAGCTAGTAAGGGGCAGCTAGGTTGCACAGTGGATAGAGCACTGGGCCTGGAGTCAGGAGGACCTGGGTTCAAATCCAGCCTCAGACCAGACACTTGACACTTACTCGCTGTGTCACTTAACCCCAATTACCTCACCAAAAAAAAAAAAACCAAACAAATAATCAGCTAGTAGGCTTACTTAGCTCTTAGCAAAGGAATTTACTCAAATGGCAAAGTACAAAAACAAAGATATGAGAACATCCCCCCCCATAAAAACCTAGGGTACACTGTTCCATAAATACACAGCACTTCCCTGGGAAGAGTGGGCATAAATGTAGAATACAGTAGTAGTGAGGCATATGTGTAATATAAAAATGTGGCAAAGGCAACTCTCAGCTCCTGGTACTGAAAATCTTTTCTTTCTTAAGTTCTCACAAAACGCTCTGGTAAGTACAAGGGAAGGGAAAGGATTAAGCATTTATATAGTATCTACTATGTGCTAGTCACTGTGCTAAGCATTTTAAAAATTTTATTTCATTTGATCCCTACAACCACCCTGCAAAGTAGGTGCTATTATTATCCCCATTTCACAGCTGATGAAACTAAGGCAAACAGAAGTTAAATGAATTGCCTCACATAGCTAGTAAGTACCTGAGGAAGGATTTGAACTCAGGTCTTTCTGAATCTGGGCCCAGTACTTTCACTACCCCACTTAGCTGGGCAAGGGAGGAGTGGGGGGAGAAACGTATGAAGTATGGAATGATCTTGCCATGAAACAATGTTCTCTTTGTCAACTGCAGGATTTGGCATTTTGTACTCTATCCACTGTGCCAACCATCTGACTCTGCTAAGTAGGTTGCTCAGTTGGATTCTCGGGGTCTGCTCCTTTCCGTAGTCTGACTCTCTTCTCTGCTGCCAGAAGTCACACTCCTTGAAGCTGCTTTCTCCCTTGGGTGATTATCTCTCTGTATTTATATCCATATGGAGTTTGTATCTAAGTACCCCACTGTATGCACTATATCCTATAGGTCTGTTCCCTTTCGAAGCAAGATGGCCAACATGGGGGTGGCAGGTGGAGGAGAATATAAGGAAAAATTGTCTCCCAGGGATCTTATCCATAGACAGGTCCCAGTTTGCAAAATACGCCACTCCTACTCTCGACAAGACTGAGTTATTTAAAGTCCCCGGAGGGGGGGACTAATTTGTTGACTCAGCCAATAACATTATTCTATTCTGAGAGATGTATTCTCATTTCAGAAAGAGATAAGGGCAGACCACTGCAACAATAACACCGAAGTGGTGGTGGTGTAAATAATCACCTTGCGATTATGTTCTGGACCCTCTAGTGTTCCTGAGAGAGGCAGGAAATATAAGACTTTAGATGGGATTTTATTTTGTATGTCTTAGAAAATGTAGTTTTATCATTTTGAGTTGATGTGCTACATTATCAATATTCTCAAAAGAAAGGGATTTCCTCCACCCCTCTGACAGAGCCATTTATATTTTCTCCATATGATTTTGATAATGTAAGATCTTTTAAGCAGTTCATTAATAAGATTTATTTTATTCACACATTACTAAAATTATAAATTATATATAATTTACATATAAATTATATATAAATATAAACATTATAAATTATATATAAATTATAAAAAATACAGTACTAAAAAGTACTATAAACATTACTAGGACAAGATAAAATAAGTTAATCTTTTTCTATACTCTCCATGTTTGCCAGTCAAATAAAATGCATATTTTAATACTTTTGATTTCACAAAAATTAGGACTGAATTTATCACTCACATTGCTTTTCAACAACTCCCAAGCAAAACCATAAATTGTATATGTGTAAGGAAGTTACATACAATGGGTAGCAATGCACATACTATGTTACACTAAATGTACTTTGTGGTAGGGGCATAGTGAATTAAGAACTAGCCCTGGAATCAGAAAAACCTAGCTGAAGTATTGCATCTATACATTTAATCTCTCAGTGCTCTAGTCAACTTTTCTAAGACTATATATTGCAGCCTAGTTGTTGATCTGCCTTAGTAAAAACAGTTTTTCTTAGTCTTACACTGATAAGATCCTCACATCGATGTAGTTACTGGTAATGATTCCAACCCTCTTCTAACCCAACCCCTCACTACCCCTCCCCATACCCTTGAATTGGTAAGAGCTAAAAAGCAAAACAAAACAAAATAAACAAAAACCATTGCAACTGGAAAAATGGTCCCTTAAATTGAAGTTTGTGGTCTAAATTTCCAGATCAAATTCCCTACATTGGAAAGAGAAATATACATGTGTGATATAATTAAACCTGACATGGTCTTTTTTTCTATGAGGCTAATATTAGTTTTTGCCCTGATCTCAGATATTCCACTGAAGGAAAAAATATGCCACTGAAGCAATAGGATTGAGTACTTTCCCCCAAGCTTATGAATGGAGTTCTACACAAATGACATTCTTTAGGGTGAAATATTAATAATCCATAAGATGCAGAATCATTCTTTTAGGCACAGAACCACAGACTCACCTGATCACTCCCTCAGATATCTTTGTGATACTTCATGCACTGAATTTGCAAAAAGTTGAAAGATACAGGGAAAACAATACAGTAATTAGAATGTGGCCCCTTGCACAACTCACCCATGTGGTTGATATTAAAATCACAAAATGGCCAAGTTCATCTTGAATTCGGCAGTGTTGCTTTTGGAAGTGGGAGGGGGTAGGCGATGGTGATATAAACAATATCATCACTTTGTATTATGAAAGACAGCATATCATAATGCAGAGAGAACTGCCCCAAGAGTCCAGACAGTCTGCATTCACGTGCTGCCTCTGATACATATTGGTTGGGAAAAATCAATCTCTTGTGTCCCTAAATAAATCTCTAAAAATATGAATTGAAAAGTAGTTGCCATTAAGCATTAACATTAAGCATATATTATATAAGGCATCATTCCAGATATAGACATACACATATGTGTGTATATATTTCCCAGAGGCTATTTGTGTATGTGTGTGTAGGTATAGCTCCTGTACTCAAAAGGCATACAAAGTAGTAAAATAAGACATAAAAAGAAAGACCTATATCAGAAAACAGAATAGAATAAATACATGAGAGTAGTACAAATGAAATACTACAACACTGAGAGAGAGATCACTTTTGTGGAGGGAAAGGAGGGAAGGGACCAGGGAGGATTCATGAAAAAAGATGGTATGTGAGCTGGACCTATGGGATGTTTAAAACCAACTTCTAATTGATACCTTACCATCTTTGTACTTAAAAAAAAAAGAGATTATATATTGTTATTATTTTCAAAACTACAGAACTGAAGTTAACATATTCCACTTCTCCCCTCCCCCATAATAGGATAATAGCTTTAGAGCTGGAAGGAACCTCAGAAGCTAAGTCCAATTCTCTTATTTCACAGTATGAGGAAGGTAAGACACAGAGACATTAAATGAGCTACCCAAGATCACCCAATTAATAAGTGTCTGGGTAGGATCTGAACCCAGTTCTTTCTGACTTCAATCCCAGTGTCCTATCTGTTAATTACACTAATGAGGTTTGTGGCAGGTCTACAAGAATCATGAAGCAGAGAAGCTGATCTCTTATTTTTAGGCATCTCTTGAATAGGTAGGTAGCTAGGTGGTAGGCCCTTGACTCAGGAAGACCTCAGCTCAAATCTAACCTTAGGTACTTACTACTTATTTACTTAGCTATTTAACTAATCTGCCTCAGTTTCTTTAACTATGAAATGGAGATAATTATAGCACATATCTCACAGGATTATTGTGAAGATCAAGTAAATTGATATTTTTAAAATGCTTAGCACAATACCTGGCATACAGTAGCCACTTAATAAATGGGTTTGTTTTGTTTTTATTTTTCCCCCTCACCTTTTGCTACATGATGCATTAGATCAAGGCTTCCCAACTAAGCCTATATCACCATCCAACATGACTAATCTTGAAGGCAGTTTGCTAATGCCATACCTTATTCTTTTCTATTATTGGGCATTCCCAGCACGGAATCACTGCCCATACATTCCCATCATTACCCCTTCTTTCTCACCCCTATCAATTACCAAAATTATAAACTCATCAGGAAAAGGCTAGGAACTCCTGTATTAGATCATAATGCGCCCACTTCCCCCATTAGTCACTGAAAAAAAAAAAAGACCTCTATTCATTCTTCCTGCTGACTGCTAGGTTAAAAATAAGAGCCTAGTTTACTGTCATAGCGACTTGATTTTAAACGATCACAATAAAGAGCAATGCCACCTTGCACATATTGTGCGGCCTAGTTCACTGCTGCCCTGGGATAGCCATAGACAAAGAAATACACAGTCACACAATACCACCGTCGGAGGCAAGGTAGGAATGCTTACGTGTGCCTCATCTGTGATTTTTAAAAGGTCCTAACTGGCCTTAAACCATATTTATTTTGCAATCAAACTGAATTAGAGTGAAACATCTATGCAATCTGATTGACTCAGACAAGCGTACCACATGGCAGGAGTCCAGAAATAACAATACTGCTCTACTCAGCTGGGCAAGGAGGCTTCGGGGGGAAATCAGACAGGAGGGCTTCATGCAATTCTGATTTGTAGAAATGTGTTTCAGTGCTGTTTCTTGTCTTTTAAGCATTATTGTTTCCCATTAACCCCACCCCCCTTCCTTTCCTTTCCTCGTTGTATGTCTCATTTTTGCACTCGTGTGAAAGTGTGGAGAAGCTGAAAATGAGAGAAGGGGAAGACAATAAGCTCTTTTTAGTTGGCCCTTTTGAGTTGGATATGTGGGACTGGAGCTCAGGGAAGAGATTAGCACTTGGTATACCTGCACAGAGAATCATACTGTTCCCCAAATCTTTTAGATGCAACCGGCATCATAAGTGGATAGAGAGAGTGCTGGGCATGGAGTCAGGAAAACCTGAGTTCATATCCAGCCTCAGATACTTGAAGGCTTTCCTTCACAGAGACTGAAGATAGGTTCAGAAGCCTCAACGGAAATTGTAGGATTTGGGAGGCTTTGGTTTGTTGGATATGCATTTTAAAAGGTATTACGGCCATAATATGTGCCAGACACAATAAGGCTGAGGATAAACGTACAGGAAAATAAACAAACTTGTTCCCCTATCAACTGATGGCCCTTTCCTTGTAACGTGAAGATGGCATGCCCAAGGCAGGCATGATGAGATGCTTAATGTGGGATCATAAACCAAAATCTAATATGCATAAAAATAATAAAATGTTCAGTTCATTTTAATAATATAGACTATTTCAACCTTATTCTTTTTCAACCTTCTATTTGATGAAAAAAAAATGAATTTTCCTAAAAGGATTTGTTTTATTTTTATTTTAGTTTATTAATAACTTTTATTTTTATATCTTTCATCTCTATGCATGTATAATACATGTAGGCATATATGCATGTGTACATGTATGCATGTATGTATATGCATATATATCTGTATCTATCTATCTCTCCTCCAGGTTAAGAAGAAAAAAAAAAAACCCAACAGTTCAGCAAAACCCACCAACACATCAATGGTGTCTCACAACATTTATACAATATTTTATAGCCATAGTCAGTCTTAATAAAAACAACTTAATAAAACATTAACTGCCTACTAAGTGCTAGGCCCCGTGCTAAATGCTAGGGACACAAAGAAAGGCAAAAGACAGTCCCTTCCCTCAAGGATCTTAGGATCTGATATGGGAAGACAACAAAGAAAAGGAAGCTGAAAGGGGCTAGGAGGGGACTTAGGAGAGGAAAAGGTACCCAGTGGCCAACCAGAAGAGTGCAGCCAAGTGAGAAATGAAGAGACGGCTGACCTGGGCTCCCTCCTTAAATGGAGACGTGGGGAAGAGAAGCCTCTGCTCGGCAGAGGGAAAGGGGGAGGGAGGGGCTCCAAGAATGGAGGGCATTGACTAGGTGTGAGTTGCAGGGATGATAGGATCTTCTGGATGCAGAGGTTCAGGGACATGATAGAAAAGTCCAGGAAAGTGCACCCCCACATCTGTAAGATGTGAATTTGTTTCAACTCTTCTCTAGTTCGAAGATCTATAAGATGAAAAGTAAATTTAAAGAAAAATACATTTTAAAGTCTGCTTTTTGAATCTAGTCATTTTTTCAAATGGACCTTTACAATTCAATAATTTTGAAATATTTCCTTTTTCTCACTTTCCCTTTCTTCCTTCTCTATTTCCTAACTCCTGGCTCTGCTCCTCACTACTTGCGTGAGGTTGGACAAGTCACTTAAACACTCTGGGCCTCAGGTTTTAATCCTCTCCAGAATTAGGGAATCATAGCAAACAACGAAGGTCCTTTCTGGCTCTAATTCCTTTGGGCCTAGGAAATAAGTCCCTCATCTTCCCCTCACCTTTTCCGCTTTTAAAGTAATGCATACTGACACCCCTTTTGGGACTACTGGGAGCCAAAGTGGTAAACACAGGAGGGACTAGGGAGTCAAGGATAGTGCAAACTGCTAACGTTCTGGACTTTAACTGGAAATTGTGAATGCAAGGCGTAGTGTTAGAAGTAGGGAGGCACTCCTTATCAGTAACCCCCTCACCCTATTTGTTTTTACTTGTCCTATACTGTATTTCACCTTAAATTTGGAAAATAAGGCTATCTGGGATGCTATTAAGGTCTCTGAATTTATCCTATAAGTTTATCACAAAATCACAGAGCCAAAGGACTTCAAGTAATCAGTCATTCCAGCTTTTCTTCCTCTATCATGAAAAAGAATACCTAAACTTTCTAAGGCGTATTGTTGTTCTTCAGTCATTTTTCAGTCGTGTCTGACTCTTCATGACCCCATTTGGGATTTTCTTGGCAAAAATATTGAAGTGGTTTGCTGTTTCCTTCTCCAACTCATTTTACAGATGAGGAAACTGCGGCAAACAGGGTGAAGTGACTTGCCCAGGGTCATACAGCTAGTAAGTGTCTGAGACCTGATTTGAACTCAGGAAGATGAGTCTTCTTGACTGCAGGTCTGGCATTCTATCCACTGCTCTACCTAGCTGCCTTGCTAAGGCATGAAGACTATATCTATCCCCTTTTTGGGACAGACTACTCAGATACCACTATTTATATCCTTTCAGTCAAAAGTTTCTTCTTTCAACAATATAATTTGGAGAAAGGAAAAAAAGGTGTTCCCCAGCAAATTATATTAGATATCAAATTATATCAGGTATTATAAGGGACCTTAGAAATTATCTGATTTAACTTCCTCATTTCACATATGAAGTAGCTTTGGAGGAAAGAGAATAAGCATTTATATAGCACCTACTATGTGCCAGGGACTGTGGTAAGTCCTTTTTTTACAAATATTATCTCATTTGATCTGTATAGCATCTTGGGAATTAGGTACTGTTATTATCCCCATTTTACAGTTGAGGAAACTGAGGCAGTGACTTATTTAGGGTCATGCAGCTAGTATGTGTCTGAGGCTGGATTTAAATTCAAGTTTTCCTGATTCTTAGCAGTGCTGTACTGCCTCTAAAATATTTGGGAACAGTGTGATTCTCTATGCAAGTAAATCGTGCCCTCATGGAGTTTCCCCTGAGCTCCAGTCTCACATCTCTAATTCGACAGGACCATTGCTGAGCTTATCATCTTCCTTATCTCCCAACTTCACCTTTCCCACAGAATTATCTTTGATTCAAATGGAAATAATAATTGCATTAGCTACCTCTGAGAGACTCTGTGAGGAAAGCCTTGCTTAAAGTATTATAGGAATGCGAGCAGCTATTCCTACCCTCTCTCACTTCCCAAATCCAATCAGTGGCCAAATTCTGTCAATTTTACCTCCGCAACTTCTATGCCCTTCTTTCCACTAACAATGTTATTATCTTAATCTAAACCCGTGGCCCTTCTTTCCTAGGCTATTGGAATACCCTCCTAATTAGGCTCCCTGCCACCTATTTTGTCTCCAATATGTCCTTCCTGTAGCTCACGAAAAGATTGTTCTAATGTATAGTTCTGATCTTGTCACTTGCAGATTCAAAAATCCTCTGTGATTCTCCGTTGCCTTTAAGATAACATACTAACCCCTTGTCCCGGTATAATCCCGTCCCAGTACTACCTTTCTGTCCTTATTCCGCATTATTACTCTTGATGTATTTCTATGTTTATACCATGCTCTTTCCACAGATTAAACTTATTGAAATCCTTCTCTTAATGGTTCACCTCAAGTTCCACCACCTCACGAGGCTTTCCTCTATCTCCCACCCCACCCCCTCACCCTAACTGAAAAATGTTCCCTCCCTTATCACTTTTTTTCCCCCTGGGCACTTTGTTTGAATTTCTCCGTTTGCCCCACCATGTTCTTTTTTGTGCTTTTTTGTATACTTCATTTTTCTCCTTGTTGACTGTAAGGTCCCAGAAGTCTGAAACTATTTTATTTTTAATCTTTCTATCCGTAGCACTTAGCCTTAAACTTAGCAAATGCTTGTTAGATTTTTTTTTTTGCATTGAACTGCTGAAATAGCTGAGGTCTTCTAATACATTTAAAGAATGAATTAATTTACTGGAACTGAGTTTCCAAACTTTTTAGGAACATATCTAGTGTATAAAGTCAGGCACAACTTTACTCTGCGTTTCTAATTTGCAACATCTCTCAGCTGTAGGAATTTTCTCTTGCTGTCCCCCATCCTTGGAATGTTCATCCTCCTCAACTATGCCTATTCACTTCACTGGCTTCCTTTAAGAACCAATTAAAATCCCATCTTTTACAGCAATCCTCTTAATTCTAATGCTTTTTCTCTGTTAACTATTTTCTACTTGTTCTGTACATAGCTTGTTTATATATATTTCTTTGCATGCATGTTGCCTTCCTCATTAGATTGTGAGCTCCTTGAGGGCAGGGACTGCATTTTGGCTTTTTTTTTTTATTATTCCTAGAGCTGAGCACAGTGCCTGACATAGTAGGCACTTTAAAATATTCATTGATTGATAATGAATAATATATGCACAAATTCTTGGCATAAATACAACTTATTTTGAATGTATTTTATTTAAAATGTATTTATTTAATTTAAATTATGTATCTTAAACGGGTCCATGTAGTATACTTTGGCCTACTTAAATCTCTTGCCTCCACACTTGACTCACCACTCTATCTTGATGAATAGTTCTCCCAGACAAAAAGAGCCTCAAATGAATCAAAGTGTAGTAACATTATATCCAACACTACCCCTAAATTCTGAAAAATTATTAAATCCAAAGCTATCACTTATACACACACACACACACGTATATATTACTTGCAGGTATACAAAATGCTTTCCTCACAATTCTATAAGGTAGGAGGTACAACTTTTATTATCCCCATTACCCACTTGAGGAAAATGAGATTGAAAAATATTAAATGACCTGGCCAAAGTTACATGGCTAGCACCCAAATATACATCTTTTGGTTCTAAGGTTAGTTCTTAGATCCACTTTGTGTACTGCCTCGCTTCTCCCCACCCCCTCCCCTCCCCAACAAATACAGTGGATGGGGGAAGTTATTTGTATTATAAATGAATGAATAAATAAAACATTTTTAAAGCATTCGGTATATGTGAAGTTCTGTGCTAAGCACTGAAAATATAAATGGAAAAATTAGACAGTCCCTGCTCTCAAGGGGCTCACTTTCTAATGAGGGAGACAACATGTATGGAAGGTTTCAGCTGCAAGTCAAATGGAAAGGCCCGGTGAGTCCTCAAGGGGATTATAAAAAGATCCTCTGTAGACTTCTTATAGGAAGCTTCCATGTTGCACTTAAATGTGCTCTGACTTTTACAAATTCAATTTAATTCAATTTATGTCCCCTGGGTATTTTAAGGAACTATATATAAATGAAATCCACCTGTATCCTTTTGGTTTTAAAACTATCCCTCAAAGAATTAAACATTGAAGAGGAATAATCAGTCTTCTCTGATTAGACCTTTGGCAAAAAGATTCAAGATTTTTAAAATGCATTTGATTTATCCTATCAATAAGAATTGTTGGTAGGTCTGCAAAAGTTAATGTTTAATCAGAGGTTGAGTCTGTTTAAGAATAGTTCCATGGCCAAAGAAAAGCTCATGGATTTATAATAGAAGGAGAATCCCTGTGGCCTAAAACATCTTCCTTCAGAATGAACAGTGTGTTGGCAGATTTTGTGCTCTACCATTTCTAAACAAACAAACAAATAAATAAATAAATAAACAAAATTAAACAAATAAAAAATCATTCTTTAATTTTTTAAGATTTTTCCTAAAATATCTTTCTTTTTAAAATTGAGACAATGAGAATTCTTTTATTTTACTTTCCAGGGTAACAACTCTGCTCACTATTAACAGACTGGTAAAATGGAAAGAAAGCAAGATTTGGAATCAGAGGACTTGGGTTCAAATCCAAGATTATCCACTTGCCACCTATGTGATTTTAGACAGATCATCTAGCCTTTTTTGGGGGGGGGGGGCTCAATTTCCTCTTGGGTAGAAAGGGAAATAACTAGACTGGATGACCTCAAAGGTCTTTTCTAGTTCCAGCATTGTGATCCTTTGACTGTTCTGCATGACTCCTGACGTCAGCACTGTCAAAGAACTCTCGGCAACAAGTAAACATACACCAAAAACCATTGATCTTTTTTCATGGGTACACAATCAAAAATTGGCACTTTTTTAGGAAAAGGTTTTGAAAATGTCCATAGCCTTGATCCAAGAGATCCCACTAATAGATGTATTACCTAATAAGGCTAAAGGCAGGCAGAAAGGTGTTATCTACACCAAAACATTCACAACACTTTTTGTGATATCAAAGAATAGGAAGCAGTGTAGATGCCCACCAGTTGAGGAATGTCTAAACAAATTATAGAGCATAAATGTAATGGAATATATTAGTGTGCTATAAGAAACGATAAATACGTAGAATTCAGAGATAACCTTGGAAGACTTAGTATGAACAAATGCAGAGTAAAGCAAGGAAAAACCCCCAAGAAAATAGTATACATCAACCACAGTGATATTACATGGATAGCGCAAAAAAAATTAAATTGAATGACATATCATTATATTGATCAGGTATGGAGGACTGTGGGTATGGAATGTTGCCTTTACTCTCAGACATTGTTGATGTGTTGGTTGGTTTATTTTACTGAATTTCTCCTTCCTTTCCTCTTGTCTTTTTATTCTTAGTTGCAAGGAATGGCTAGATGGGTAGGGGAGGAGGAAGTATATTCAGAAATGAAGGTGATATGAAAGCAAAAGATCAATAAAAATAAAATTTGTTTTAAAAAGAAAAGAAAGTAGCTTTTAGAAAATTGGAAGGAGCCAGGGGAAGCCATTAAGATCTTTCCATGTAGGGAAGTTAGCGGTGGTGCCTGCTCCTGCAGCTGCTCTAAAATCAGAAACAAAACTGTCTGGAGGAAAAATAATCTAATTTGATCTCACTGTTCTGCAAACAAGAAAAATTTTATACACAACATGATGCCTTATTTTTAAAAACATTAATTTTTACATTTTTTGAGGGAACACCCATAAGAGTTCAAAATGCATACATAGAAAATCCTGGGGAGATGGGCTGTGTGTTCTGCTAGTAGTGAAAGGAAATACTTCTGTGAAGGATCTAAAATGAAAATTTAGATTTTATTCTGGTAAACACTAATAATATTATTTGTCATGTATTGTTTCCTCTTTCTCTCCCTTTCCTCTCTCTCTCTCTCCATATATACATATACATATATACATACGTAACATATGTAAATACATACATGTGGATTTATTTTGACTTCATTTGAATAGGCTTTCCTTTTAGGAATTTTAAAATTATGAATGAAGCATTTAGGTAGAGGGGATAGGACATGAACAGTCCCCAAACCCGTGATTCTGTCAGAGAACTCTCAGTATGGAAAATACCTCTTCCAATGAAGAAGTGAAACATTACTTGCCCTGTAAGCAAAGATGAATATGAAGAATTCAGGGAAACTTAGGAGATTTGTATAAACAAATGGAAAATCTACACAAAGATTAAAAAAATGTAAATATAATATTTTAAACAAGTCATGAGGGTACCATGACCATCTATATGGCAAAAGCACAGGGTCCATCACTTTATGAAAAATATGATGGAAGCCCCATTCCATGGAATGTGAACACTAGCTTATCCTGGGTAGGTTGCCATTCTCATTTACTCCAAGGGATTGGGCATACCTCAGTTAAGTCTGAGGGTATGTGCATAAAATTGTAGCTCTCTGCTAGATGCCTTATACTAAACCAGATATGCTACTTTCCTATGGAGTATTTACATTCCATGAAATGGGGACTTCCCTCATATTTTTTATAAAGTGATACACCCTCAGGAAGACCTGAGTTCAAATCGAGCCTTAGATACTAACTAGCTGTGTGGCCCTGGGCAAGTTATTTAACCTCTGTCTGCCTTAGTTTCCTCAGCTACAAAATGGAAATAATAATAGCATATACCTCCCAATTGTTTGTAGGAAGGATCAAATGAGGTAGTATTTGTAAAATGCTTAGCTTAGTGCCATGCACCTATTTGATACCTAAGAAACGCTTGCTCCCTTCTCTTTCCCTAATAAGTTCTCTCTTTTTTTAAAGATCTTGTATTTTCCCAGGAGTATGGTATTATTATTCTTCCTTTGCTCATAGGACTTCCATATAGGGTCAGCGTCCATTCCTTCCCACCTCCTACCCCTTCAGTATCTTCAGCCAACTATGAAGCTAGCATGTGTCAACCATCTCTCTAAAGAGATCAAAACTTCTCAAATCTTGACCTGCTGTCACCATTAATCATACCAGACAAGGAGTTGGTGGCCAGATTTTATTTGTTGATAATTAGACACAGGCCATACATGACAATGCAAGGGGAGATAGGCAGGGGCAGGGGGACTGGATTCAAAAGCAAATAGCATCAAGAATACTGGTCACTGTGGCTACAGAAGGGGGTGAAGGTGGGGGGGGGGGTGTTAAGCTCTGTCTCTTCCTTCTTAAACAGTACCAGAAACAGAGTAGAGCCAATGCAAGGGTCCCAGCACTTCAAGGTCCACTGAATCCCATCAAAATGATGGAGACAGGAACAGGGAAGCTGTGTCTAGGAATCAGATTCGGCTTGATACCACCAGTGCTATTTCCTCCTGGATGGCCAGACATGGCTAAACATTCCCTTCTGGTTTCTTCTCTGTGTGCTTAGAATAGCACCTGGCACATAGTAGGTGCTTAATAAATATTGTTTGAGTGATTGACTGATTGCAGAAGTCTCCAAAGTTCCAAAAGATGTCAACAAACTGGTGAATTCTGGGAGATATGCTTCGATCTACATTCAGACTCCATAATTCTTTCTCTGGATGTGGATAGCTTTTTCCATCATGAGTCTTTTGGAATTGTCTTAAATTGTTGTGTTGCTGAGAAGAGCTAAGTCTATCAAAGTTAGTCATCACACAATGTTGCTGTTAC
>NW_020954940.1:20859-23135 GCF_900497805.2 Vombatus ursinus
TGATCTCTTTGGGATGCAGACCTAGAAGTGGTATTGCTGGATCAAAGGGTATGTGCAATTTTATAGTCCTTTGGGTATAATTCCAAATTGATCTCCAGAATGGTTGGATCAGTTCACAACTCCTCCAACAATGCATTATTGTTCCAATTTTCCCACATCTTCTCTAACATTTAGCATTTTTATGGAGGTATTTGTAATCTACATTAGTAGAAGCAATGCTCACATAAATCCTTGGATAACAATACTTGCTGACATTTATGAAGCTCTTTAAGTCTTAAAAAGCACGTTCCTCATATGACCCTGTGAGGAAATAGTTCAAATATTTATTATCTCCATTTTACAGTGAGGGAACTGAGGCCCTGAGAAATTGTGATGTACCTGTTGAAGTGTAAGGGTGCTGAAAACCCCAAAATTCAAGTGTAAGTGACGCAGGTTCTGCCTCAAATGAATTCAACCCAAAGACAAGGTTTATTAGAATATTGATTGGGGTGAGCGAGATTCCTAGTGAGTCCGCACCATTGGCCAGATTTTAAGACTCTGAGCAAAGACAATGTTGATTATATCATCAATAGAAGCAGGCCAGATTCGTAAGGAATCTGAACCATGCCTATACTTTCAAATTTTTTTTAATAGAAATGATTGTTGGGCTTTTTCAAATGCTTTTCCTGCATCTATTGATATTATCATATGATTTTTGTTACTTTTATTATTGATATAATCAATTATGTTAATAGTTTTCCTTATGTTAAACCATTCCTGCTTTTCTGGTATGAATCCTGCTTGGTCATAACGTATAATCTTTAGAATATATTGTTGTAATCTTTTAGTTAATATTTTATTTAGGATTTTTACATCCATATTCATTAATTAAATTGGTCATTAATTTTCTTTCTCTGTTTTTACTTTTCCTGGTTTAGGTATCAATATCACATTTGTTTCATAAAAGGAGTTTGGCAGGACCCCTTCTTTGCCTACTATTCCAAATATTTTTTTTAGTACTGGAATTAGTTGGTCTTTGAATGTTTGATACAATTCACTTGCAAATCTCTCTGGTCCTGGTGCTTTTTTCTTAGGAAGCTCATTTATGCTCTGTTCAATTTCTTCTTCTAAAATAGGTCTATTCAGATATTCTATTTCCTTTTCTGCCAATCTGGGTAGTTTGTATTTTTGAAAATATTCTTTCATTTCACTTAAGTTGTTAAATTTATTGGCACACAATTAAGCAAAATAACTCCTTATAATTGCTTTGATCTCATCTTTGGCAGTATATTCACCCTTTTCATTTTTGATACTTGTAATTTAGTTTTCTTCTCTCTTTTTAAAAATCATATTGGACAATAGTTTGTCAATTTTATTTATTTTTCGTAATACAACTCCTTGTTTTATTTATTAATTCAGTGGCTTTCTTACATCACTTCTATTAATTTTGCCTTTAATTTTTAGGATTTCCAATTTAGTGTTTAATTGGGGATTTTTAATTTGTTCTTTTTCTAGTTTCTTTTAATGGAATATCCAGTTCATTGGTCTGCTCTTTCTCTTGTTTATTAATATAAACACTTACAGATATAAATTTCCTCTGATTACTGCTTTTGCTGTATCCTATAGGTTTTGATACACTGTTTCATTATTGTCATTTTCTTTAATGAAATTACTGATTGTTTCTATTATTCATTCTTTAACCCATGTATTCTTTAAGATTAGGTTGC
This sequence comes from Vombatus ursinus, assembly GCF_900497805.2. Classification (NCBI taxonomy): domain Eukaryota; kingdom Metazoa; phylum Chordata; class Mammalia; order Diprotodontia; family Vombatidae; genus Vombatus; species Vombatus ursinus. The sequence continues at coordinate 22,566 of NW_020954940.1, forward strand.
TTAGTCTCCAATTAGTTTTTTTCTGTGTTTCCATGGTCCCTTATTAAATATAATTTTTATTGCATTGTGGTCTGTAAAGGAAGCATTTAATACTTCTGCTTTTCTGCCTTTAGCTGTAATATTTTTGTGCCTTAATATATAGTCAATCTTTGTAAAGGTACCATGTACTACTGAGAAAAAGGTGTATTCCTTTCTATTTCCATTCAGTTCTCTCCAGATATCTAGCATATCTAAAATTCTATTCACTTCCTTTACTTCTTTCTTATTTATGTTTTTGTTAGATTTGTCTAGCTCTGAGAGGGGAAGATTAAACTCCACTCCTATTACAGTACTACTATCTATTTCTACCTCTAATTCATTTAATTTTCTTTTAAAAACTTAGATGCTATGGTATTTGATGCATATAAGTTTAGTATTGCTATTGCTTCATTATCTATGGTACCTTTTATCATAATGTAGTTTCCCTGTACATCTCTTTTAATGAAATCTATTTTAGCTTTTATTTTGTCTGAAATCATGATTGCCACCTCTCCTTTTTTTTTTTTTTTTTTTTTTTTTTTTTTTTTTTTT
>NW_020954940.1:23157-23764 GCF_900497805.2 Vombatus ursinus
TTTATTTTTAACTCTGTGTATATCTCTCATTTTAAAATCTGCTTCTTCTAAGCAACATATTGTTGGATTCTGATTTTTAATCCATTCTGCTATCCATTTCTGTTTAAGGGTGAATTCATCCCACTCACATTCAATGTCATAATTACTATGTCTATATTTTTCCTCACTATTGTCCTTCTCAGACTCTCTTTTTACCCTATCCTTCCTCTAGTTTACTTTTAATCATTACCTCCCTATTCTACAACCTTTTAAAGAATCTCTTCCTTACCCTCTCCCCTCACCCTCTTTACCTTGTTGTATCCACTCCTCTAAGGGTCCCTCTCTTTTCTTCTTCTCCTACCCTCCCAAATCTTAAATCTATACACCCCCCTTCTTAACGTCCCCCCCATCCTGTTCCCTCATCTTCTTATTTCTTAATAAATTAGAAGACTTCTACATCTTTGAGATGTATATGTTGTTCCCTCTTTAACCCATATTTGATGAGATCAGGGTTCCAGTACTACCAGCCCTCCACCCCCACCTGATTCCTTTGTATCAATTCTTCCCCTTGCACCTCATTTGTGTGAGATAAGTGTGCTAGTAATAGTTTATTGATGAAATGCTAAAC
>NW_020954940.1:23774-99449 GCF_900497805.2 Vombatus ursinus
AGCTAGTTAGCTAATTAGCTATCAGAATTGCAACCAGTATGTTCATAGGAATGTACTCCCAACTGAAAAGCATTATCTCCCATTGTTGTCCAGTTTTAGAAGTCCCTGTCACAAACTATAAGTTCAAATTTAGTAACTAAAATCTTGACTACTGTTCCTTCTCGCATACCTAGGAGAGGTGTCTGATGAAAAGACCAGAGCTGAGTAGACACTTTGAAATACAAACATAGGAGTCAAGAAAAACATGAAAAGGTAAATAAACATAGAAAAGGGAAGGGCTCTGCAAGGATGAAGTTTTATATTATAATATGGGGAGAAGAAGCAAGTGTCCCCTCAGAATACTACAATCATGAAGGGTTAGAGGGAGAGTTAAATAAAATAGAAAGCCTGAGGGTGGTGGGATTATATTTTCATTATACAAAGAGAAGAAAGAAAATTGAGGGGAAAAGAAATATACCAGAAAGAAAGTGAGAGGAAGGGGGTACACTTACTTTCTCATATAATTGGAATATAAAAGAAATATACAAACATAGAGGAAGGGTGCTATACATGAACCCCACTTTAATGTGAACTAGAAAATGAAGGGTTCAACACACATATACTAATACACACAGATATAATTTGATGTGAAATACATTCACCTCGACAGGGAAACAAGAAGGATTTAGAAGAACGGAGAGGGGTAAATGATATAATATGGATTCAGAAAGTGATTAGATATAAGCAAAACACACTTCAACTTCAAATGATGGCTAATGAAGGGAGGAAAGAAAGAAAGGAAGGGGAGGAACCTGTGATCAAGGTCTAGGCCATGAGAAAAGACTAGGGGAATGGTAGAGAAAGAAGATTATGTAAAGTATAAATCACTAGTGCTGAGCACACTCATTTTCTCTCATCAAAGTCTTGGTAAAAATGTGGGGTGGATGGAAAAGAGAGGAAAGAAGTATAACAGGATAGGATAGAGGGAAATTCATTAGCAACAATTATAACTGTGAATGTGAATCGGGTAACACCTCCTCAAATGGAAGAAGATAGAAGGGATTAAAGATCAGAATACAATGATGTGTTTACAAAAAACAAATCTGTAACATAAAGATTCACAGAGAGTAAAAAAAAAATAAGGGGCTAGGGCAAAATCTATTATACCTCAGGTTAAAAAAAAAAGCAGATATCAAAATTATGATCCCTGACAAGACAATAATAAAAATAGGCTTCATTAGAGGAGATAAACAGGGGAACTACAGAGCTAAAGTATGCTTAAGGACACTATAGACAATGAATTAATATTAACTCTTAATCTCTCTCTCTCCCTTTATGTGTGTGTGTGTGTGTGTGTGTGTGTGTGTGTGTGTGTGTGAAATCTAAATGCTTAAAGGAAAAGATAAATGAGCCATAGGGAGAAACAAACAGTAAAACAATCATAGTTGGGAACCTCAATATAACTCCCTTTTAAGAGCTAGAAAAATCTAACAAAAAATAAGCAAGAAAGAAGAATCTGAATAGATTTTTAGAAAGGTTAGATATAATAGATCTCTGGCAAAGACTAAATGGGAATAAAAAGAAGTTTACATATCCTCAGCTGTATACCTTAAAAAAAAAGCTGATGATGTATTAAGGCATTTAAAAACTCAGCACCACTTGGCCATGACCATACCAGTTAGGGCACGAAAACTTCATAAACTGCAGACAAATTAAGCACATCCTTTACTAATCACAATGCAATAAAATCATATTCAATAAAAGAAAATTGATGAAAACATCAAAGTTAGACACTAAATAATTTAATCCTAAAGAAATGAGGGGACCAAAGAGTAGGTCATAGAAGCAATAGGTAATTTCATCAAAGAAAATAACAAAAATGAGACCATATATAAAAATTTGGGGGACATAGTCATAACAGTTCTTAAGGGGAAATTTATATGTCTAAAAAATCCTTCCACACCTCCATTATCAAATCACTATCTCACTCTTCTAAACCTTTGTATCCCTCATGAAATTTTCTATGGTTTCCCCTCCCCACACTCCCACAGCTGAGAATCTTGCCTCATATTTCACCGAAAAAACTGAGGCCATTCACCAAAAGATCCCTCCTCTTTCTTCTCCTTCATCTCATATCACTCAGATATTTTCTGCCACTGTTTCCACCTTTACCTTTATCTTACATAAAGAGGTGGCCTTATTCCTTGCCAAAGACCCCTCTACCTGCACAAGTGGTCCCATCTTGTCCAACAGATTCCTCTCTCTGTAATCCCTGCTCTCCTTTATCTTGAATCTCTCCCTACAGCCTATAAATATGCCCATGTCTCCTCCAACCTCAAAAAACCCTCATTTGATCCTCCCATCTCTGCTATCATCCTGTATTTCCTCTGACTTTTGTGGCTAAACTCCTTAAGAAAGAGGTTACATTACTACATTAAACACTGCCAGTAACTTTCTTCTCACTCTTCTTTACTCCCCACAATCCAGCTTCTGACTTCATCATTCAACTGAAACTGTTCTCTCCAAAGTTACAATGATTTTCCTAATTGCCAAATACAATGGCCTTTTCTCAATCTTCATCCTTCTTGACCTTGCTATAGCCTTTGATGCTGTCAATCACCTTCTCCCTGATGCTCTCTTTTCTCTAGGCTTTTAGGACATCACTCTGTCCTGGTTCTTCTCCTACCTATTAGACTGCTTCTTCTCAGTCTCCTTTGCTGGCTCTTATTCAGGTCATGCCCACTAAGCAAGAATGTCTCACAGGACTCTGTCCTGGGCCTTCTTCTCTCCTCCCTCTTTGCTACTTGGTAATCTCATCAGCATCCATGGAGTCAATTAACATCTCTACAATGACAATTATCAAATCTATCTCTCCTGCTCTAACCTCCCTATTGACAACCTCTAGTCTTGCATCTTCAATTGCCTTTCAGATACCTTGAAATGGATGCTGAGTAGATATATTAAACTCAACATTATCTTAAACTGAACTCACTATCTTTCTCTTAAAGACTCTTCCCTTTCCAGGTGCCAAAGCCTTGATTTCTCACTATCTCTCATTACCACCCCCCCACCAAATCCAATCTATTGTCAAGACCTATCCATTTCACCTTTGCAGCATCTCTCCAATATGCCCTCCTCCCTCCTTTGATATTGCCAACATTCTGGTGCAGAACCTCATCACCTCATGTCTGGATTATTTCAATAGTCTATTGGTTGGCCTGCCTGCACAAGTCTTTCCTATGCTAGTCCTCTATTTAACCACCAAAGGGATTTTCCTTTTTTTTTCTTTTTTAATATTTTTTTTTCAATTATATGTAAAAACAATTTTTAACATTTGTTTTTAAAATTTTTTAAGTCCCAAATGCTCTCCCTTTCTTTTTCACCCCACCCCCTGCACTGAGTAGGGAAGCAATTTGACATAGATTATACATGTACAGTCATGCAAAATATACTTCTATATCAGTTATGTTGTGAAAGAAAACAGACCAAAAAAAAAAAACCCCAGGAAAAACAAAAAAATGTTTAAAAGTACGCTTTGATTTGCATTCAGATTCCATTAGGTCATTCTCTGGAGATGGAAAGCATTTTTCAAGACAATTTGGAATTGTCTTGGATCATTATATTGCTGAGAATAACTAAGCCATTTGTAGTTGATCATCATGCAGTATTGCTGTTACTTTGTACAATGGTCTTCTGGTTCTGCTCATTTCATTTTGCATCATTTCATGTGAGTCTTTCCAGGTTTTTCTGAAATTATCCTGCTCATAATTTCTTAGAGTACAATAGTAATCCATCACAATCATATACCACAACTTATTCAGTCATCCCCCAAGTGATGGGCAGCTCCTAAATTTCCATTTTTTTTGCCAACACCAAAAAAGCTGCTATAAATATTTCTGTGCAACTAGATCCTTGTCCTTCTTGTTTTTTTTTTTTATCTCTTTGGGTAGAGTGCCTGGCCTGAGTTCAAATTAGGCAATAATATTCCTGGGAGTTTTCATTTTGGGATCTTTTTCAGGAAGAGATCAGTGGATTTTTTCAATTTCCATTTTACCCTCTTGTTCTAGGATATCAGGGCAGTTTTCCTTCATAATTTCTTGAAAAACTTTTTTTTTAATCATGGCTTTGAGGTAGTCTAATAGCTCTTAAATTATCTCTCTTTGGTCTATTTTCCAGGTCAGTTGTTTTTCCTGTGAGATATTTCACATTTTCTTCTATTTTTCATTCTTTTGATTTTGTTTGATTGTTTCTTGATATCTCATTCAGTTATTAACTTCCATTTGTCTAATTCTAATTTTTAAAGAATTATTTCTTCAGTGGGCTTTTGTACATCTTTTTCCTTTTGGTCAATTCTACTTTTTAAGTTCTTTTTTTCAGTGATTTTTTTTGGTATATCTTTTTCCATATCAATTCTGCTTCTTAAGAAGTTCTTCTCTTCAGTGATTTTTTTTTTTGTATGTCTGATTTCATTTGGCCAATTCTGTTTTTAAGGTGTTATTTTCTTCAGGGTTTTGTAGGGGGTAGGGATAGGGAGGGTCAGGACTGTCTTTTGTCTTTCTTTGTATGCCTAGCACTTAACACAGTGCCTGGCACAGAGTAGGCACTTAATAAATGCTTATTGACTGACTAACTAAACACTTTCATCAACAAAAGAGAGAGACAATAGATTAATGAATTGAACATGTAACTAAAATAACTAATAAAGGAATAATTTTTTTTAAAAAGAAAAATCAAAAGAAAATTCTTAAAATAAAAAAGATGAACAAAATTGAGAGCAAAGAAGCCACTGAACTGATAAAACAGGAGCCATTTTTAAAGCAATGAAAAAGTTAAACAATCTGATTAAAGAAAAAGAGAGAAAAATAAAACTTCTAATATCTAAAATGAAAAGGAAATCACAACAAATTAATAAATAAAGGAAATTAATCCTTTTTTCCAATTAAGTGCTAACATAATTGACCACTTAAATTATATTGATAAATATTTATAAAATATAAATGAAGAGATTAATGTAATAAAATATAAAGAATTTAAATAATCTAATCTCCAAAAATGAAATTGAACAAGCTATAAATTAACTCACAAAGGAACAAAACCAGGACCCAGTGGATTTACAAGCAAATTTATCAAACATTTAAAGAATAGTGTCAATATACAATTTGTATAAATAGAAAAAATTATCCTACTAAATTGCCTTTATGGTACAAATATGATTTTCATGCTTAAACCAAGGAGAGATAAAATAGAGAAAGAAAGAGATTCACCAATATCCCTAATAAATACTAATTCAAAAAAATTTGAATAAAATATTAGCTAAGAAGTCATAGAAATATATCAAAATATTATATACTATGATTAGATAACTATGACCACTGGTGTAGATCATATTACTAACATAAATAATAAAAACCATATGATAATATTAGTAGATAGAGGAAAACATTTTTTGACAATATCAAACACCCATTTAAATTTTAAAAAAAACTACTAAAAAGCATAGGAATAAATAGACTTTTTCTTAATATGACAAATATCATCTACCTAAAACCAAAAGCCAGAATTTTATGTAATTGGGATAAACTAGCAGACTTCCCAATAAGATCAAGGGTAAAACAATGATGTTAATTATCTGTACTATAATTTGGGATAGTGCTAGTTATAATAATGCTAGAAATGCTAGTTATAGCAATGACATGAAAAATAAGTTGAGAGAATATACATAAGCACAAATAAAAAAACAATCTTTTTTGCAGATGATATAATTATCTACTTAAGAGAACCTTAGATAAACTTAAATAAATCAAAACAATAACTTTGGCAAAGCAGCAGGATATAAAAGAAAACCACACAAACCATCAGCTTTTTGTAGATTACAAATAAAACCCAGCACAATAGAAGAAATGAAATAGAAATTCCATTAAAAATAACTACAGAATAAATATTTGGGAGTTTGTTTAACAAGGCCCATATAGGAACTATACTAAAACAAACACAAAACACTTTTTTTTTGGTTTTGTTTTTTTAGGCCATTGGGGTTAAGTGACTTGCCCAGGGTCACACAGCCAGTAAGTGTCAAGTGTTTGGTCAGAGGTCGGATTTTAACTCAGGTCATCCTGACTTCAGGGCTGGTGCTCTATCCACTGCACCACCTAGCTGCCCCAACAAAACACTTTTTAGAAATAAAGAGAGACCTGAATAATTGTAGGTACATAAGTTACTCATGATTAGGATGTGCAAATATATTAAGAATAAAAATATTACCTAAATTAATTTGTATATTCAGTACATAATAATCTAAGGCGGCTACATGGTTCAGCGGATAGAGTGCTAGGCCTGGAATCAGGAAGACCTAAGTTCAAATACAGCTTCAGATATTTACTAGCTTTGTGACCCTGGGCAAGTTACTTGACTTCTGTTTTCCTTAATCCACTGGAGAAGGAAACAGCAAACCACTCTAGCATCTTTGCCAAGAAAAACCCATGGACAGTATTGGTGTGCTACGGTTCACAAAGAGTCAGATATGACTGAACAATAACAACAACAATGACAATAAAACTACCAAAAAGTTATATTTTAGATATGCAAAAAATGAAAACAATATTTGCCTGGAAAATAAAAGGTCAACAATCTCAATGGAAATGATGGAAAAAAAGTTCAAAGGAAGTGGGCCTAGTAGTACCATATCTCAAACTACACTACAAAGCAGTAATCATCAGAGCTATTTGGCACTGGTTAAAAAGTAAGAAAACTGATCAGTGGAATAGATTAGGCACACGATATGTAAGCAAATCAACATAGTAGCTTAATGGGTAGTAAACTGAAAGACACCAACTATTAGAAAAAAGGATTTACCATTTGACAAAAATGACTGAAAAAAATGGAAAGCTGTCCAATAGAAATTAGATTTAGACTAACAATTCATACTGTATACCAAAATAAATTCTTGGACACATGACATGACTTGGATTTAACAGGTCACATCTTAAACAAACTAGAAGAACAAAGAATGAAATATCGATTGTAACTATGATTAGAAAAAGAGTTTATGAACCAACAAGGGATAAAGACGGTAAAGAAGGGAAAATCAACAATCCAGATTACCTGAAATTGAAAAGTTTTGTACAAAAATTTTAATGTAGTTAAAATTTGAAGGGAAATACTTAACTGGGAGGGAAAAATTTTCTGTGGCAAGTTTCTCTAATATCCAAGATATATAAAGAATTGATTCAAATATATACAAGCAATTGTTTTTGTTTCAGCCTTTCCCTAATGGTCCAAAAATATAAATGAGTAATTCTCAGAGGAAGAAATCCAATCGATCAATAGCCATATGAAAAAAAGCTCCAAATCACTAGTAATACAAAAATAATTCAACTCAGATATTCTAACTCATACCATACAAATGACAAAGATGACCAAAAAAAGGAAATAATTGAGAGAGAGCCTGCAAAAAAAAATTGAGCTCACTAATGTAATGTGAATTGGCAAAGCTATGAATAGGGGCCAGTCATTCTCAAAAGCAATTTAAACTATGTCCCCCAAATCACTAAATTGTGTATAACCTTTAATCCTGCAATGCCATTACTATAATTCTACCCCAAAGATATGAAAGATCTAAGAAAAAGGTCCATATGTTAAAAATATTTGTAGTAGTTCTTTTTGTTGTAGCAAAGAACTAGAAACAAAGAGGAGTGCCTATCAACTGGGAAAAGGTTGAAATATATGTCTTACATAAATATTATTGTAAAACACTTCACAGAAATAAAGGGAGACAAACAATTGGAGTGATACCTATTATACATCGATGGGTCATGCCAATATAATAAAATTATCATTACTTTATAGATTTAGGCATACTTTACAGGACTGTACAAAACACTACCAAAATTCACAGGACAGAGCAAAAGATCTAGAACCTTGCATAATAATTAGAAGTAGAAAAGAAGGGGGCATAGTACTATCAGACCTCAGTTATTATGAATGACAGTAGTTATCAAAACTATTTGGTACTGACTTTTTTTGAAAAGCAACAAATGAGTAGATTTATATAACCAACAATCTTAAGCAACTAAAAATAGTCCAATGTCTGATAAACTTGAGAACATAAATTACTGGCAAAAGCACTGCCTTTTGGTTAAGAAATTCAAGGAAAACTGGAATGCAGCAATTAAGTTTAGATCAACACATTATATCTTATACTACAATAAGCTTCAAATGGATTCATGTTAAGGACATAAAAAGGCTATCATCAGAAAAAGAACAGGAAGAGATACCTTTTATAACTATAGACAGTGGCAGAATTCTTAATCAAACAAAGGATAGATTGATCATAAAAGATAAAATAGATAATTTTAATTACATAAAATTAAAGTGGTTTTGCCTGAATAAAATCAGTTAAAATAGAATTAGAAGAGAAAGTGGGGAAAACATTTGCATCATTATGTCACTGATAAAAGTTGTATATACAAGATATACTAGGAACTGATACAAATCTATTAACACCAAGAGCTATCCTATTCCCTAATAGATAAATTGTCAATAGATATAAATAAAATGTTTCCAACAAATTATGTGATCATATGAAAACATGCTGCAAGTTACTAATTGTAAGAGAATGCAAATTAAAACAACTTAGGTTTCCACCTCACACCCTGCATATTGCTAAACATGACAACAAATAGAAACAATATTGGAATGACTGTGGGAATATAGTCATAGTAATACAGTGCAGGTGGAACTGTGAATTGGTCCGACTATTCTCAGTATCAGTTTAGAATTATGAAAAACAATGACCCAGTGATCCCACTATTAGGTTCATGTACCATGAAGGTCAAAGACAGAAACAAAGGTTCAATGTCTACAAAAATAGTCACAGCAACACTCTTTGGAGTAGCAAAGAACTAAAATGGGTGAATTGAACTGAAATGTGTAATGGCTGAAAATAACTATGGTATATGATATAATACAACATTATTGCATAGTAAGAACTGATGAATATGAGACACTCAAAGAAACATGGGAAGATTTATATGAACTGGTGTAATATAAAATAAGCAGAGGTAATAATAATTACAATTTAATTAATTAAAAATTTAAAACAATTTAAAGTAATTGCAATTTACAATAATTACAATTTTTTTCAATTTTTTGCCTTTTATTTCCTTTTTGTTTTGGTGTGGTGGTAAGTTTTCAAAAAAATATTTATTTAGTTAGTTTTCATTTTCAACATTTGCTTTTATAAGATTTTGAGTTTTAAATTTTCTCCCCCTCCTTTTCCTCCCTTCTCCCCAAGATGGCATGCAATCTGATATAGGCTATAATGTAAATATTAAACATATTTCTACATTAGTCATGTTGTAAAGAAGAATTAGAACAAAAGGGAAAAACCATGAGAAAGAAAAGAAGAGAGAGAGAGAAAATAGTATGCTTCGATCTGCATTCAGACTCCATAGTTCTTTCTCTGGATGTGGATAGCATATTCCATTATGAGTCTTTTGGAGTTGTCTTAGTTCATTGCATTGCTGAAAAAAGCTAAGTCTATCAATGTTGGTCATTGTTGTTACTGTGTACAATGTTTTCCTCATTCTGCTCGCTTCATTCAGCATCAGCATCAGTAAGTCTTTTCAGGTTTTTCTTCATTTCTTATGGAACAATAGTATCCCATTACAGTCATATACCAAAACTTGTTCTGCCATTCCCCAGTTGATGGGCATCTGCTCAGTTTCCAATTCTTGGCCACCACAAAAAGAGCTGCTATAAATATTTTTGTACTTTGGCATACAGACCTAGAAGTGCAATCGCTGGATCAAAGGGTATGCACAGTTCTATAGCCCTTTGGGCACAGTTCCAAATTGCTCTCCAAAATGGTTGGATCATTTCACAACTCCATCTGCAATGCATTAGTGTTCTGATTTTCCCACATATTCTCCAACATTTATCATTTTCCTGTTTTGTCATGTTAGCCAATCTGATAGGTGTGATGTGGTACCTCAGAATTGTTTTCTCTAACCAATAGCGATTTAGAGTATTTTTTCATATGACTATAGATAGCTTTAATTTCTTCCTCTGAAAACTGCCTGTTCATATTGTTTGGCCATTTATCAACTGAGGAATGACTTACATTCTTACAAATTTGACTCAGTTCTCTATATATTTTGGAAACAAGGCCTTCAATAACTACAATTTAAATTAGAATACTAGATGTAAGCCAAACTCTAAAAAGCTGAAAGACCAGAGAATACATAGTAAAGCAAACTTCCCTCTGAATGGTGGAGTGGAGGGAGACTAATAGAGTGCTATGTTGTATATAGTATAAATGAAGTCACTATATTGAGTGTGTTTGATTATTTCTTTTTGTTTAAAGGGAGAATACAATTTGTGGGGGACTAGAGGTGTCTTTCTAGAGATGACTGTGACAAAATAAAAGACACTAATACATTAAAAATTTTTTTAGAGATGACCTCTAAAGTCCTTTCAAACTCTGTTATCTATGAATTTCTAAGTCCTAATGGATAGGCTGTTCATCATCATTGAAAATATTAACAGTACAAGACAAGTCTAGGGGACTGAATATTTATACATAAGAGAGAAAATAAGAATAAGAGACTAAATCAGGTCTCAAAGGGCAGGTAGAAGGGTGCTGATCACTTACAGGATGAGTAGAAATGATTTTATGCTAATTTGCTACAACTTTTAAGATCCTTCCTTCAGGGAAACAGTGGCAGCAAACAGTCTCACTGGGTATGCAGCCTTTACAGTTTGGGTAGCTCATTTGAGGCAATAATTTTATACATATAAAAGTAGTTACTGATTGAGAACAAAACAAAAACAAAACTGACCCCACTAGCTGTGCCTAGCACTTATGTAGAAGGCAATTAAATATTTACTAAGTTAAACTGAAAGGACAGGAGAAAACTCAAATCCAGGTTTCCTGTCAGTCCTAATACAGTTATACTTCAGTCACTCAGCATCATTATAGATGGCGAAAAGAAGGGTGGATGGGATGTTCTGAATAAGCAAGTTTTTCATAAAATTAGTTTAACGAATTGCCAGAATTTTAAATTGCTGTCTGTTTGTTTTAATAGAAATCTTTCTGAAATGCATTACCTACTACTGGGCCTTCTTAAAATAAAACCTACAGAACATGCAATATTGGTCTGAATACACACCAATCCCAAATTTGTCTACTCTCTTAAAATGAGATCTATTTGAAAAAAAAAAAACATGAAAAATACCACTAATTATAGGCCATACTCATGTTCATACAAGCGAGATTCAGATCAATATTGAAATTTTAACTTAATAAATCAGGGCTATTCTCACTAATATGTAGTAGGACTGTGATGTAAATGGAAATAGTTGTAGGAAAAAAAAAGCTACACAGGTACTTATCCCACAAGATACCTTGAAACTTGCCTACTTGCTTTCCCAAAAGGGTACCTTATGTCAGCTTACTTTTTTGGTAGTCCTTTACATCTTTTTCTGGGAGGAAATAGGATTGACTTGCTGCAAAATGAACTATCTTATCACAGGTCATTTTCTTTTTCTCAGTCTCTAGGAAATCATCTTCACTGCTGTTAACAATGTCCTTTGACTTGTCAGCACCATTTAAAGCATTATGGACTTTCGTTGTATTACACAATAAGCCACTGCTCTCTCCCTGTCAGTACTTTCTCTTTATTTCACTCATTCTCTTTATTTCTGGGTATGAAGAAAACATGCCTCATCAATTCTAGTTGGTGTACTAGAATGTTTGAGAGAAGGTTTCCTTGAAGGTCTACAAATTTTTTATCATTGGAAAAGACATGTCAGTTGACTGCCCTATGGATCAACTCATCATTTCTAGTACTCCTCGGACTAGAATTCCCTTCTTTGATCATTACTCTTCATATGTACTATTTCCCCCTATTAGAATGTAAGTTCTTTGAGGACAGAGACTGTCTCACTTTTATATTTGTGGATCCCCAGTCTTCAGCATAGTAGTTTATATATAAGTACTTAATAAAAACTTTTGCATTCATTCATTCATTCTGTAGACAAACATCAAGCCACAAAACTCTTAATATTTGCCTTTTAATCAAGTCCAACAAGCATTTATTAAGCACTCTACTATGTGCTGGGAACATAAATATTCATATAGTACCAGATCCTCGTCTTAAGGAACTTACATTTAATTGGGGGAGACAGAAAGGATAGAGAAGTAAAAAGTATGTTTATGATAATGCAAGGAGAAAGAACCAAGTGTAGCAGCAAACAGGCTCAAGAAAGAATGATTTCAGAGATGGCACCTGAGCTAACTCATGGAGAAATGAATTCTAAAGGGCAAAGGAAAGAATGGAGTATATTCTATTTATGAGTGCAAGGCTCCCTTCCTCCCTCCCCACTCACCCTCATTGAAAAGGCAAGCAACTCAATATAGATTATACATGTGCAGTTATGCAAAACACTTCCATAGTAGACAGGCCATGAAAAACTAACTCTATTTCCCTTAATCCTATCCTGCCCCCCCCCCATTTGTTCTATTCTTTCTTTTGACCCTGTCCCTCCTCAGAAGTATTTGCTTCTGATTACCCCCTTTCCCAATCTGCCCTCCTCTTTATCATTCCCCTACTCTCTTGTCCCCTTCCCCCCCATTTTCCTGTAGGGTAAGACAGATTTCCACACCCAATTGAGTGTGTATGTTATTCCCTCCTTAAGTCAAATCCTATGAGAATAAGATTCACTCATTCCCTCTCACCTTCCCCCTTTTCCCCTCCACTGTAAGAGCCTTTTCTTTTCTGTTTTTTTTTTTGTAGGATAATTTACCCCATTCTCCTTCTCCTAGTATATTCCTCTCTCACCCCCTAATTTTATTCTCCAGATATGACCCCTTCATTTTCAACTCACCCTGTGCCCTCTATCTATCTATATCTATATATATGTACATATAATTCCCCCCCCCCCAACTACCCTAATCCTGACAAAGGTCTCATGAGTTACAAATATCATCTTTCCATGCAGGAATGTAAACAGTTCAACCATAGTAAGTCTCTTATGATTTTCTCTTTCCTGTTTACCTCTTCATGTTCCACTCGAGTCTTGTATTGGAAAATCAAATTTCCTTTTCAACTCTGGTCTTTTCATCCAGAATGTTTGAAAGTCCTCTATTTCACTGAATGACCATTTTTTCCCCTGCAGGATTATACTCAGTTTTGCTGGGTAGGTGATTCTTGGTTGTAATCCCATCTCCTTTGCTCTCTGGAATATTATATTCCATGCCCTGTGGTCCCTTAATGTAGAAGCAGCTAAATCTTGTGTTATGCTGATTGTGTTTCCACAATACTTGAATTGTTTCTTTCTGGCTGCTTGTAATATTTTCTCCTTGACCTGGGAACTCTGGAATTTGGCTACAATCTTCCTAGGAGTTTTCCTTTGGGGATCTCTTTCAGGAGATAGGTGGGTTCTTTCCATTTCTATTTTGCCCTCTGGTTCTAAAATATCAGGACAGTTTTCCTGGATAATTTCTTGAAAGATGATGTCTACTCTCTTTTTTTGATCAGTGCTTTCAGATAATCCAATAATTTTTAAATTCTCTCTCCTGGATCTATTTTCCAGGTCAGTTGTTTTTCCAATGAGGTATTTCACATTGTTTTCTAATTTTTCATTCTTTTGGATTTGTTTTACAATGTCTTGATTTCTCATAAAATCACTAGCTTCCAATTGCTCTAGTCTAATTTTTAAGGAAGTATTTTCTTCGGTAAGCTTTTGGACTTCCTTTTCCATTTGGCCAATTTTGCTTTTTAAGGCATTCTTCTCCTCATTGGTTTTTTGGACCTCTTTTGCCTTTTGGGTTAGGCTACTTTTTAAGGTGTTATTTTCTTCACTATTTTTTTGAGTCTCCTTTAGTAAGCTGTTGACTTGTTTTTCATGATTTTCTTGCATCACTCTCATTTCTTTTCCCCGTTTTTCCTCTACTTCTCTTACTTGCTTCTCAAAATCCTTTTTGAGCTCTTCCATGGCCTGGGACCAATTCATATTTTTCTTGGAGGCTTTGGATGTAGGAGCTTTGACTTTGTTGTCTTCTTCTGGTTGTATGTTTTGATCTTCTTTGTTACCAAAGAAAGATTCTATGGTCTGATTCTTTTTGAGCTGCTTGCTCATGATTCCAGCCAATTGCTTGAGTTTTAAACTCTTTGTTAAGGTAAGAGTCTGCTTCCAGTTTGGAGAATGTACTGTCCCAAGCTTCAGGGGTTTTGTGCAGCTGTTTTCAGAGATACTTCTAGGGACCTGAAAATTTTCAGTCCTTCCAAGGTGCTATGATCAAGGGCGAGGTGTTTACTCCTTTCCTGGCCTGTGCTCTGGTCTATGAGTGACCACAAGCACTCTTTTCTGTCTTGGAACTGTGAGTAGGATTTCCTCTCCACAGCCACTACAAGCTCCACCACGCCAGCGCTCCTCCTCACCCCAGGATCACCACGCAGAACTGTGACCCAGATCCAAGCACAGGCAAGGCAAGAGAACCCTGTCCCAGCAAAGAGATCCCTGCAATCCCCCTCTGATCAGCCACTCAATTTCCCCTCAGTCTGTGGGCCAGAAGCTCAGGAGGCAGCTGCAGCCCTGGGGCTGCCCTTGGGGACTGGGGCTGGGATCCCACTGTGCTTCTCTCTCACCACTGCAGACACAGACTTTATCTACTGACCTTCTAAGTTGTCTTTAGCATTCATGGGTTGAGAAGTCTGGAATCTGCCACAGATGCCTGTGATTCAGTCCTCTGAGTCCTGCTCTAGGTTTGTTACGGCCTGCACACCTATCCCAAACTCTGCTCCTCTCCCTGCTTGGCGCTATATACCTTTCTCATCAACCATCCAGGTTGTCTTGGGCTAGAAATTTTATTCACTCTGTCTTTTTGTGGGTTTTGCTGCTTTAGAATTTGTTTAGGGCCATTTTTTACAGGTATTTGGAAGAGTTTGGGGTAGAACTCAAGCAAGTTATTGCTTTTACTCTGCCATTTTGGCTCCGCCCCCCTCAGTGATTCTGTGAAGGATGATTGAGCAAAAGGAAATCATGTGCAATAATCCTGGAAAGATTGTCCAAAGCAGATTTATGAAAGACTTTAAATGCCAATCTAAGTTTGTATTTTATTCTAGATGCCATAGGAAGCCATTAGAGTTTCATGAGCAAAGGAATGATGTGGCCAGATTTAGGCTATGATAAGATTATATTTCTAGCTATGTGGAGGCTAATATGGAGAGAAAACAGAGTGGAAAAGTTCAATGAGAAGGTAGTAGCAATAGTCACAGATAGCAAAGATGATGAAAGCCTGAACCAGCATAGTGGCTTTGTGACAGATAAATTATATGTTTCTGAGGTAAAAATGACATGACTTAACAACTGATTGAATATGGGGGATAAGATAGGGAATGTGAGGTTATGAGCCTGAGTGAGCAGGAGAATGGTGGCATCCACAGCAAAAAAAAAATACGGAATTTGGCATAGGGGTGAGCTTAGGGTAGAAGATAATGAGCTGGTCATAATGAAGCAGAAAGGCTTTAAGTCTGGGTCAAGTGATATATTTTTATTCAAAGATCAGCCTAAGTTCAGAGACAATCATCATCAGAAGAGTTGCCACTAGGGATTGAATTTTTTGGCCACTGAAATTCCTGAACATTTTCTACTAAACAGGGAAATTTTGAGATCTGCAACAGTGGAAGAAGAACCTACATAACAAAACTATAGATCTTTTGAGGTTTTGAAGGTAAATGCATAGTGCTTTGAGCCAAATTAAGTAACCAATTACACTTATATTTACTGTTTTGCTTTCAAAGTTATTTGGATTTTTTCAGAGTTTCTAGGTAAGCACCCTAGTATAATATAATAAAGTTTTCCTCTTTTTTTAAATGCAGCCAACAGGCTCTAGTAATTAGGATAAGAATGTAAGTACAAATGGAAACATAATTAAATAATTTGATGATTGTTGACAAATACTAACTAGTTGGAGGGAATTAGCTATAACACACATATGTATATCTAACTACCTCTTTCAAGAGATGTACTTTGGTACCTCATCATGGCAGGGAACATAGATGAGATCATGAAGGTTATGGCAGCGGAGTGTAAATTCTGGAGAGTCTAATCAATCTGAAAAAGCTTCATATATGGTCTCAGTGACAAATATGGGTATTTATCCTTTTAGGACCAGCTTTGCTAAGTGTAAGCAACTCATCACCAAGTTGACCAGAAAACAATGACTTTGTCACAGCAACATTTGAAGACCAAGCCCTTTATACATAGAAAGTTTTTTTAACAATAATTTTCTAAACTTTAGAGTTCCAAATTCTCTCCCTCCCTCCCCACTTCTTGAGAAGGCAAGCACTTTGATTTTAATTATACGTGTGAGGTCATGTAAAACATATGTCCATATTAGCCATGCTGCAAAAGAAAACACAAATAAACTAATAAAAATAAAGAAAGTTAAAAAATTATGCCTCAATCTGCATTCAGAGTTTATCAGTTCTTTCTGGAGGTGGATAGCATTTTTCATTATGGGTCCTTTGGAACTGTCTTGGACTATTATCTTGATCAGGATAGCTAAATTGCTCACATTTGACCATCCTTACAATACTGCTGTTTTTGTGTACAATGTTGTCCTGATTTTGCTCATTTCACTTTGCGTGAGTTCATATATGTCTTAGCAGGTTTTTCTGAAACCATCCTGCTTGTCATTTTTTATAGAACAATAGTATTCCATCATAATCATATACCACAAATTGTTTAGCCATTCCCCCCTGATGGGCATCCCCTTGATTTCCAATTCTTTGTCAACACAAAAAGAGCTGCTATAAATATTTTTGTATACACAGGTCCTTTTCCCTTTTCTTTGATCTCTTTTGGACATAGACCTAGTAGTTGTATTGCTAGATCAAAAGGTTATGTACAGTTTTATAGCCCTTTGGGAGTAGTTCCAAATTGTTCTCCAGAATGGCTAGACCAGTTCACAACTCAACTAACAGTACATTAGTGTCCCAATTTTTCTACATCTTCTTCAGCATTTGTCATTTTCCTTTTCTGTCATGTTAGCCAATCTGATAGATGTGAGTTTGTATCTCAGAGTTCTTTTAATTTGCATTTCTCTAATCACTAGTGATTTAGAGGATTTTTCATGTGACAATTAATAGCTTTGATTTCTTCTTCTAAAAACTGCCTGTTTATATCCTTTGACTATCAACTGGAGAATTCCTCTTATTTTTATAAATTTGGCTCAATTCCCTATATATTTGAGAAATGAGACCATTATCAGAGAAATTTGTTGCAAATTTTCCCCCAGTTTCCTTCTAATTTTGGTTGCATTAGTTTTGTTTGTGCAAAAGCTTTTTAATTTCATGGTCTCAAAATCATCTATTTTACTTTCCGTAATTCTCTCCACCTCTTGTTTGATCGTAAACTCTGCCCTTATCCATAGATATGACAAATACATTTTTACATGCTCCCCTAATTTGCTTATGATACCACCCTTTATGTCTACATCATTTATCCATTTTGATCTTATCTTGGTATGCATTGTGAGATATTGGTCTACGCCTGGTTTCTGCCAAACTGCTTTCCAGTTTTCCCAGCAAGTTTTGTCAAATGGTGAGTTCTTACTCCCAAAGCTTGGATCTTTGGGTCTATGACTATGGTAATTTACTACTCCATACTTTGTACCTAATCTATCCCACTGATCCATCTCTATTTCTTAACCAGTACTAGATCATTTCGATGATTGTATTTTGCAATATAGTTTGAAATCTGGAACTGCTAGGCTGCCTTCCTTCACATTTTTTTCCCACTGATATTCTTGACTTTTTGTTTTTCCAAATGAATTTTGTTACTATTTTTTCTAGCTCTATAAAATAATTATTTAGTAGTTTGATTGGCATGGCATTGAGTAAATAAATTAATTTAGGTAACATTGTCATTTTTATTATATTGGCTCAGTCATGGGCAATTCATATTTCTCCATTAGTTTAGATCTGACTTTATTTGTGAGAGATGTGTTTTGTAATAATCCTTGGTTTTGTCTTGGCAGATAGACTCTCAAGTATTTTTTTTTTCTTTAGTTATTTTAAATGGAATTTCTCTTTCTCTCTTTTTTTTCTTTTTTTGCTGGGATCTATTATCTTTAGGAATTGCTATGGCAAATTCTGACTACTGGACCAATGTTTCCTCCACTAGACTACACTATCCCCAGGATATATCAGAGTGATAGAGTTAGCCACTATGGAAAAGAAAAGTACCCATACAGATGAAATCACAAACCCTTGATGGACAAAAGCATTATTTTCTTTATTCTTTTAAACGTTATTTGCATTTAGAACTGATATTTATTGCCCAGCAAACTTTTTGAAAAGTAAAAATGGTCAGAATCTAAACAGGCTAAAGTGAACAACCCTGTATAAAACAGGAATTCATTCAAGTGACTTTTTCCCCCCTGAATTTGATTTCTGTTCAGTCTGTTCTAAGCAATAGTTGAATAAAGACATTTTAAACTATGATAAGCTTTAGTGCACTAAAAACAATTCTGAGTGTAGCTGTTCTACATCTCTCTTGCCTTCCTTTCTATCCACCCACATATATCCACCCACGTCATTACATATACTGTGGCATGAAGGATCCATCTTCTCCGCGTATTTCTAAAGCACCTATCACTACAGCTTTTGAGCACACAGAACAATGCCCAAAGGCAGGCTACTACCCACGCAGGGGAGGCATACTTTTTGCTTGAAAGTTTTATGGTCATATTACTTAAGAAACATTCTTAATTATGGAAGTAACGTTATCAAAAGGATCACAGTGTATCTGTGGCTTCAAGTTCAAGTACATAATTGAGTCGGTAAAGTTCACTGTCATAAGAACTCTACAGCTACACAATAGAACCATCTCTGGCTTGGCTGTTACAGATCAGCAAAATGAAAGGGCTTATCTGTTTCAAATCTGTTAAGATTTCAATTAGTAGTTTGTAAATTCTGAATCATCTCTAAGCAACTAAGATGGCCCCATTCCAGCCACTCAATTATTGCATATATATTGATTTCCCTTGATTATAGCATTATGGGAAAGGAGAGGGGAAGAGTATGAGCATTCATTAAATACATACCATATGCCTAGAACTATTCTAAATGCTTTACAAATATTATCTCATTTGATCTTCTCAATAACTCTGTGAGGTTAGATGCTATTATGATCTTCATTTTACAGTGGAGGAAACTGAAGCAGATAGATGTTCAGTGACTTGCCCAGGGTCACACAGCTAGTAAGTATATGAGGTGGAATTTGAGCTCAAGTCTTCCTGACTCTAGGCCCAAGCACTCTATCCATGGTGCTACCAAGCTACAAATGGCAATACCCTAGGAAAGAGGCAGGAATGTATTATTTTGCATAAGGAAGGAAAAACAGAAGCTTTTCTTAATGAAAAGACAATAAAAACACAAAACAATTTCGCTGAATTTGGTTGACATATTTTGCTTCTTTTGAAATGCTCCTTCAACTAGACACAATTTGCATCTGTTAGCCATTTCTTTCGTCTAATCCTCTTACAATATCATGAATTTACCTATTTAAAAAAAAAAATCTACAGAGGTGAATTGTTTCAGCATGCATTGCTTTAAATAAGTCAAAGGGAAGGAAACACACGCATGAATCCAATTGAAGAGAATGTAACTCCCTCATCCCAAATTTTAGGAGGGGTACATTTACATGGATTTCATAAGCTCTCAGCTCTAGAATGCTTTTCTCTTCTTTTCCATTCCTCTTCCATCCATTCTCCTTCCCTCTGTTCTCTCCTCCCCTCCTTCCTTCCTCTCTTCTTTTCTGTCTCTCTTTGTTATTCCAAGATTTATGTTTCATACACATATATTGTTTGTGCACGCGCATGTGGATGCCTGTATGTGTGTTCTTAATGTATCTTAATGTAAGAGAGAAGGAGCTTCAAGATATCACTAGGGATAGCAAGTGAAGATATGAGTGTGGGGAAGAAATCCTCCACTTTTAATTTACATGTTAGGAAATATGAACAACCTAAACTAGAAACAAAGAAGGAAGTCAAACCGCTTCACAATTCCCTCCCTGAACCTAGTGAAGCTCCCTAGGAAATTTTTCTTAAGTACTTCTCTGAAAATGAAATTATGACATAATGTAAACTTTCAAGTACTAATTGTACACAAACAATTTATTGCATTTCCATGTGGGTGATCACATCTTTGTAATATGCCTTTTATCTTTGCTTTTTTTATTTTTAAAGCATTTTTCGCATATACTGTTTCACTATATCTTTAGACAGTTTCCTAATTATTATTTTTTCATGCCATACATCTACATATAGTCCTTCATTCACTCATCAAGCAAGCCGAAAAGAATTAAACCCTTCAATCATATTCCAGTACCTATTAAAATAAGAGACTTGAATTCTAATTTTCTCATGTTTTCTTCAACTCTTTCTTTAAATTAGATTCCTATACATCATATTTCTATAATATGCTGAATCCATTCTGTTCCTATAGTTCAAGTCTTGTGGATACTCGTGGAAACCTTCTACTCTACATTGGTTCTCCTCCTCCTCTTCATCTTTTCAGTCTCTTAAATTTCTTTAGATGTTATTGCCTTCCCACCTGCCCTTCTTCCTCTATGGACCTCTAGACCTTAAAGCCATTCCCTTGGAAACGTATCTACTTTGCCTCTTTTTCTTCTGCCAGAGTTCTCTTCAATCTGTTGCATTTGCTGTTCATCCTTAACTATTTTATTGCTCACAAAGTTCCCTCCTTTATACAAGTTCATTTGAATCTCAAAACAACCCTATCAGGGAATGAATTATTGTTATTACTTTCATCTTCTAGATTTATAAACTAAGGCAGAAAGACTAAGAGACTTGCTCCAAGTTACACAATTGATGGAATCCTAAAAATACAGCCTAGGTCTTCTGACTTTTGGACCATTGTTTTTGTTTATTTGTTTGCCATTAGGCCATATTACCTCTTGAATATGTCAAAAAAAAAAACAGTGAGGATCAGTAGTCAGTCGATAAAGAAATATTTATTGTTTACTGTATGCTAGGCACTATTCTAAGTGCTGAGTATAGAAAGAAAGAAAAATAGTTCCTGCTCTCAAGAAAGGGATATAACATGTAAATAACTACATACAAACAAGTTATAGACAGAATAAGCCGAAGAAAATCAACAGAGGGAAGGCAGAGAATTAACGGCAATCAGGAAATGCTTCCTGTAGCAGGTGGGATTTTAGCTGGGACTTGAATGAAGTCAGGGGAGCCAGCAGGCAGAGATGAGGAAAAGGAAAGAGTTCCAGTCATGGGAGACAGCCAATGAAAACAACTGGAGAGTCTTGTTCAAGAAGCAGCAAGGAGGCCAGCGTTGCTGGATCTCAGGGTATTTAGGGATGTGGAAAGTATAAGACGACTAGAAAGGCTGGTGGGGTCATGGGACAAGTTAAGAAGGGCTTTGCATTCTAGGGCAGCACTCAAGCATTAGCCTTCTGAGGAAACTATTGTGCACTACGTTGAAATAAAGGCATTCCTGTATCATTGAGGCATCTATTAATGAGAGAGGGAATTACACTATGAGAGGCCCTCTGGTGAGCTCTAGTATCCTGATAATGCAATCATTAAAAAGAAATCTACTCACGAGGGCAGGCTCAGTCCCTCAGAGGGCTCCATAGGCAGGCCCAGGTCTTATGGGTCATAATTCCAGAGGATTCCTGCCTCTTCCTATTTGACGTGCTTTATTTCCATCAGTAATGAGTTTCAAAGACTTCCTCTTTCCTCTGATTTCTTGGCTTACCTTAGATCTATGACCTTCAGCAGCTACATTAACCATCTGGAGAAGCGCTTCTTCCCATCTCCTTAACCGGGAAGGATTTTCCTGGCTGTAACATCCTTTGTGTGAAAGAGCCAACCATAGACGACAAGTTTTCT
Organism: Vombatus ursinus; assembly: GCF_900497805.2. Lineage (NCBI taxonomy): Eukaryota > Metazoa > Chordata > Mammalia > Diprotodontia > Vombatidae > Vombatus > Vombatus ursinus. The sequence goes on from NW_020954940.1 coordinate 45,691, forward strand.
GAAGAGAAATCCTTACCTGAAAATCACTAGAGGATCTTTGTAGATACACTCTCTGTCCCTTCCCCCTTCTAGTATACTTTGTATCCTCAGAGCCTGGCACAGAGTGCTTAATAAATCCCTGTTGACTGATTGAGTACAGCAGAAATGTATTACACTTAGGGACAATAATTGTTTAACTCAAGGCGTTAAGTAATGTGTATTATTTCCACGTTAAAACTGAATCAGAGTACAACACTGTGTATAAAACTTAGCTCCCCAGAAAGTGCTCCACTAAGAAGAATTGGGGGGAGTGGGAGGAAGGCAAGTTCCAGGAGAGGGCACCATGGAGATCCTGAGAGCAGAAGCCAAATAATGCACAGGCTGTACCATGGCACAGGCTTGGTACAGGATCAGAAGGAAAATCACAGGGCCTGTCACCCTGAGGGGAAGGAAGGTGCCAAGAACCTCCCAGGCCATCTCAAAGCCTTGGAACAAAAACCTGGTGGCCTTATACTAATTGTGGCTCTCTGTAATAATTTCATAGAAACTATACAAAGATGATCAGGAAAAGAGGAAAAGAATCTATATCCTCTAAAATATTTAGACCACCTCTCTTTGTGGTGACGAAGAACTGCAAACTGAGGGGGATGCCCATCAATTGGGGAATGGCTAAACAAGTTGGGGTATATGATTGTGATGGAATACTACTGTGCTGTAAGAAATGATGAGCTCAATAATTTTAGAAAAACATAGATAGACTTGCACAAAATAATGAAGAGCAAAATGAGCAGAACCAAGAGAACATTGTACACACAACAGCAATATTGTTTTAAGGACAACTTTTAGTGACTAAGTCATTTTGACTATTATAAATACCCAAATTAACTACAAAGGTTCTATGAGGGAAAATGCTATCTGCATCCAGAGAAAAAACTGCTAAATAGATATGTAAAGTGACTTCACATATATATATATACACACATATATATATATACACACATACATATTTATGTCAAATTGTAGCCATCTCTAGGGTGGGGGGAGGGGAGAAAGAGAAAAAGAAAAAAAGAAAGTTACATGAAAATTCTATTGTATTTATTATATTTAACTCTATTTTTATATGTATTATATTTGTATTCATATTATACATTATTATAACATATATTATATTAATAAATGATTATATAATTAAGATTATAATATATTATATAATATTATATTATTATATTTAACTATCATATTTAAAAGAAATAGCAAGTTGTACATAATAGATTTGCAGTTTCATTTGCAATCACCTTTTTTTCTATTCTACTATGTTATGGAAATGCTTATTTTATTAAGTTCAGAATAAAATAAAGGAAAAATAAGTAAATAAATAAATGGAATTTTTTTGATGCTTTTAAAAAAAAGAAATACAGTATATGATTTAGTTGCCGTTTTAAAAAATTGATTACAGATTTGGAATTTCTCTAACTTTAAAAATGGGTCAATATGGGGCAGCTAGGTGGCGCAGTGGATAGAGTACTGACCCTGAAGTCAGGAGGACCTGAGTTCAAATCCAGCCTCATACTGAACACTTGTCACTTACTAGCTGTGTGACCCTGGGCAAGTCACTTAACCCCAATTGCCTAAAAACTAAAAAAAAAAAAAAAAAGGGTCAATACATTGGCCATCCACATAGTTTCAGAGGGATATTTTAGGGATTCATGATTTTCATAAAACGCTTTAAGACTAGGAAACTCTAAGACTATAAAATGCAAAGAGGTAGTAGGCCTGCATTGGTAGAGGGCATTTCCTCATCTGGGAATACTCAAAACTAATGAAATCACGGGTCCAGTCCCTATTCCTATCCCTTTAATAAAACTGCAGGTAAATGTAATACAGTCTGCATTATTATATTTTCTCTCTGCCCTTTAATTTTAAAGTCTGTAACTATTATGAGAATAACTTAGTAATGTGTTTTGGGGATGAGATTTGTGTGAGAGCCAAGGTAAATAGACTGCATTATATTCCCCCAATCCCTCTGATGAATACCAGCTACACCCTGGAGCTAATTCATTGCAGGGCCAATTCACTTTAGACAAGACAGCACAGAACAGCTAACAAATTCGCAGGACTTCACTTCACCTATTTTCAGATTTCAATAACTATGCTTGTTGCTCCCATAAGTGCCCATGTTTTTCTCTAACATTCTTTCCAGTTTAATAAACAATCACAAGAAACCAATGTGTTAATTTGGTTGCTCTAAAATGTAATCTAGCTTCCAGAGTATCAAATCTGAAAGAAGTATCATGCATCTGACAATTCGCAGGGCAGAAAAAACTCTCAAGACACAGTACTGTCAGACAATACCTAATGTAGACTACTGTAAATTTAAAATAACGCAAAACAAAAGGCTAGTTTGTGAACAAATGTCTTCTCTTTGATGGTAAAATACTGGGATCCCTCATTTTAAGTAAACTCAACATTTAATGTTATAGGCCTTCCTACTGAATTGACAGAGTAGGAATTTAAATATTTAAGGGTCTATTCATATACAGTGATTATGCTAGCTAGAAAAATCATTAAGTATGCAACTTTGTATGATGCTTGTATTCAATGTAATTAATATACACATATACACAATAGCAACACATATGCAATTCAGGAGAGCAGATTCCTTTTACAAACAGCAAATGATTTGATGGTATACTGAGATCCATCGATGGGCTTGGAATCAGGAAAACCGAAGTTTTAATCCTACCTCAGACTGTAGCCAAGTGACCTTAAGCAAGTCACCTAACCTCTCTCATCCTCAGTTTGAAGTGTGGGGAAGATAATAATAGCACCCACCTCACAACATTGTAAGGATCAAATGAGATAATATGTAAAGCATTTTGTAAACCTTCAGTTGTTTGTTTAGTCATTTTCCAGTTGTGTGATTTGGGATTTTCTTGGCAAAGATACTGGAATGGTTTGTCATTTCCTTTTCTAGCTCATTTTACAGATTAGGAAACTGAGGCAAACACGACTAAGTGACTAGTAAGTATCTGAAGTCACATTTGAACTCAGATCTTCCTGACTCCAAGTCCAGCACTTTACCCACTGTGCCACCTCACTGCCCTCTAATAAACCCCTGAGGGCTATTTAAATGCTAGTTGTTATGATGATGATGGTGGTGGTGATAATGATGAATGATGTTGTATAATGCACTGTGTATTGTATGCACTTGAAAAGCTCATTTATAACGAATCTCATTATTTCATATTTTCAGTTATACTGTAGGTCTACATCCTTTTCAACGTAAAACCCTCTAAGGTGAAACTGTAACTTGACAGGGTAGGGAGATCTACAGTCCTACATCTTTTATTTTACCTACTTTGTGGATCAAGACAGGTTTCTATGTTCATGATCAACAACATGACCTCGAGTTAGTTACTTAATCTCTCTGTGCCTCAGTTTCCTAATTTGTAAAATGAGGGAGCCTGACTAGCTGGCCTTCTAAGTCCCATCCATCTCTAAATCTATGTTCCTAAAATCAAGAATTATAAAGCACTTTCATTTTGTGTGCACTAATTTTAGTTAAACAAACAGACAAGCTGATCAGTCATGGAAAGATTTTCATTTCTCTGTAGTCTGAGAACACAAAAGGAAGGCTGTGAGAAATCTGGGGTCTAAGAAAGCTACATTTCTGAAAGTTGGCAGACAGCAGCTCTTGAAAACTTTCTTGGGGTATGTAAGTTTGGAGTACGTGCATTCAGTTCAAGATTAAGTCTATGATGCAGGTCTGGGGATTCTGCAGTAAACACATGGTCCAGGGTCTAGACTTTTTCTTCCCCTTTGGTTCCCTCAGTTGCCTTGCAAGGTCCTGATACCCTGTAATGAGCAAACGAGCTCTGGTGTGTATAAGTCATTTGTGTAGTTTGCCAGGGCCTCTGCTGCTTTTTTCTGTCTTTCCTATAAAGGGAGGCAGTGATGATGGAGAGTGGGGGGCACGGATGAGAGGAGTACTGCAGTGCATTAGCTAGACAGTCCTAGGGCTTTGGATAGGTCTCGGCTTCAAGCAGCCATGTTTGTGTTTTCCCTGAACTGTGCAGCTATTACAGCAGGGTCTCCTGCTCAGCGTGATGAGTTTTAGGCCCATTGCACTCTTAAATTCCAAACCTGAGTGCCCCAAACCAGGCTGACAAATTAGAAGTGAGAGGCACACCCGCCTTGTGAAATCTACTAAAAAGGAAAACCACATAAAGACAGAGAGAACAGATTTTTTATTTTACTTAAGCTTCTCAAAACACAGTCTTTTCTCCATTTCCTTCTGACAGTGACCACTTTTAACCTACAATGAAACCAGACTGTTCCATAGTCACTGACGTCAATGGGCTTTTTGCCTGAGTAAGGACTGTACAAAGACCCTGAGGGCTTGATTCTAATCTCAGACATGTGGACACACAGCATCTCTTCATAACCTGAATAACTGGCAGCTATGTATACAAATGCAGCAATATTTTTTTTTAAATTTTACTCAATACACATGTATATACCTGTATAGATAAGATAAAAAGAAAACCAAAAAAGGAAATTTTAAATCCCACTAATGCTAACCAGAAAATTGTCCATTTTAATGACAAGAAATAGACTCTTAAGATAAACTTGAAAGTGATTGAGAACTGAATCACAGAGCTGGAATGGGCCTGGCTCTCACCTACTCCCAATCTCTTTATCTTTCCTCATGCAGATGAAGAACTTCAGATCCAGAAGGATAAATTACTTACTCAAGGTCACACTGCTAATTAGGAGCAAAGCCTTGACTAAAACTGGCTTTATGATTTCTAATCCAATGCACTTTTCATTACAATAAACCAGGAACATGAGGTTATCTTTGTAAATACTTAAATTCATTTAATTAAAATAATTAAGAAATATAAGGAAGTAAAAAAGATACAGGTCTGAAGAACGGTACTCATTGAAAGAGCTATTCACATGGTGGGCACAATGCATTCTTGTTGAGTAGATGAATTATTTTGGCCTCAAGCTCTACTACCTACCCACAGTCTATTTAAAAGTAAACATTGCAGTTTATCCTACTCCCTATGACAACATTATTTCCCCCTTATCTCATCTGCTTTAGAACCAAATGTATACAAAGGCTCTGATTTCTTTAACAGGCAGAATTTGACTCCTTGCCCCAAGACTAACATCAGTTTAAAAAGTCAAGCATTGATGCTAATCATTGATGGCACACTTGGAAAAAGGAATGGTGGTATTCCAACATCCTGGGAACCAAAATGCATTTGGAAGCCTGGTGCTATTCAAAGTTATCATGCAATTTAAAATAATTTTCAATACAAAGTCCAAGGTGATTTTTAAGATAAAGGTTCATGTATATATTTTATCAAACAAAACATCTGACCTTAGGAAAGAATTAAAGCTTACGCAATGCCACAAAAGCTAATTGCTTGGGTCTTTTGCAACCTTGCAAACTAGTATTTTTTTTTCAGTAAACAAAACAAAACAAATGAACAAAAAAACAACTTACCAACATAATACTGTAACCTTCAAACACTGCAATAATATGGTTGTAAGTCATGGTGTGTGGTCTACAATAGTGAATTCTCTTTTTCTCTCTCCCTTCCTTCTTTCCTTTCTTCTCTCCTCCCTTTTCTCCCCAACTGTCCATCCCTTTTTAATAACATAAATGAACTTGGGAACATTGGTTGCACCAATTGGACAGCAATAATGTGTTCTATTTCCTTCACCCAAGTTTCCCAATGGACACTGGACATAAACATCATTTCATCAGAATTTAGTGAAATATCAGTATTTCATGGGTCAAGGCATGCATAGACACCAGGATATATCACCAAGAAGCCTACCACTTCAATCCTTTTCAATGCTCCTCCATCTGCTACTCCAAGTGATATGAAAAAGGTACTATGAGGAATAGCCATATATCTCTTCCCTCTTTTTATAGTGACCACTTCAAAAATAAGCACAGAAGTTAGGACATTAGTTGATCTTACACAGCAATATACCGATCTGATGCTTCCTTTTCTGAAGTATAACACATTTTCATATTCAAGAACTCTGTGACTCCCTCTGAACGTCACTGTACCTTCTGTTGTCTCTTCACTTTGCAATGGCCTTTAGCTAAATAAAAATCAAAAAAATTTTACCGGATCTCCCCTCTCCTGAATGATTTCCCATTTTAGTCTTCCTGTCACACTGCCTTCAAACACATTCCTTTCTGTTATTACTAAACCACTATTCCACCATTCTCTTCCTCAGAGTTCAAATCTAGCCTCAGACACTTACTAGCTATGTGACCCTGGGCAAATCACTTAACCACTCTTTGCCTTGGTTTCCTCATCTATAAAATGGGGATAATAATAGCTGTGGTAAGGACTGTTGTAAGGGTTTTCATGAGAACCAAATATGAAAATACTTATAAAGTGCTTAGTACAGTACCTGGCACATAGTAAGTGCTATATAAACGTTAGCTATTATCATCATTATTACTCCATTAGACCTCTTCAATGATGTAGGGTTACCAAAGGAGAATTTTTAGCTCCACGGTTTTGGAAACCAGATGCAAACAGTTTTATTAGTTTTTAGCCACCTGAAGAAAAAAATTGGCTCATTCTAGGGTTTAGGGTCAGGAGGGATATTGGGAAAGGTCTTAAATTACTTAACAAGGGCCTGTCAGAGATCATTAGTTAATATTGTCCTTATTCGCTAATGAGAATTTTGTTGATATTTAGCCAGAAGAATGGCAGCCAACCTTTTATTTGGTTCTTTTTTTAAATTGAATTTTGAATCGAATTTTATTTTCAATTCAACCATTTTATTTAAAATAAAGTCAGTGCCTAATGTCACGAGAAGGAGTTATACAAAACTAAAATCATTTCATTCCTTCAACAAGCACTGCGCCATATGTGGAACATTGGGAATACAAAGAAATGTAAAAGCTGTCTCTGACCTCAAAAACATTATGATCTATGAGGAAGAAAACATGTAAATAAATGGAGACACACAAGATACATACAGAGTAGATAAGAGGGGAAGTCTCTAGTACCTTGGGAATGGGAAAGACTGGGAAGGGCTCCTGCACAAGGTGGCATTGTGGCATTTGAGCTGAGTCTTGAAAGAAGTCAGGAATTCTGAGAGGTGAATTGAAGAAGGAGAATATTCCATGTATGGGGAGCAGCCAGTGCAAACTCACATAGACCAGAGATGAACTATGTTCATAGTATCAAGTAGACCAGAATGTGAAAAACAGTAAAGATGAAAAAGACTAGAAAGGTACACAGAGGCCAGATTATGAAGAGCTTAAAACACGAAACAAAGAATTTAACATTTGGTGCTGAATGTAATAGGGAACCACTGGCTTTTTTAATTTTATTTTTCTGAGTGGGGGTGACATGGTCACACACACTTTAGGAAAATCATTGGCAATGGTGTGGAGGAAGGATTAAAGTGGGCAAAGACTTGAGGCAGGGAGATTAATTAGGAGGTCATAGAGGCAAGAGATGAGGAGGGCCTGTGGGATGAGGTAGTGGCTGTGGGAAAGGAACATGCATGATAGATGTTGTGAAGGTATAAACAACAACATTCAGCAACAGATTTGATATGTGTGGTAAGTAGATGAGGATGACATCAAGCTAGCAAACCTGGGTGACTGGGAGGATGGCAGTGCCCTTGACAGGAGTAGAAAAGTTCAGAAAAGGAGAGGATTTAGGGGGAAACAAGACAATGAACTCTGTTTTAAACATTGTGCTTCAGATGCCTATGCGATGTCCCATTTTAGATGTCCAATAGGCAGTTGGTGATGTCAGACTAGAGATCAAGACAGTGACTGGAGACATGGATCTGTGAATCATCTGGATAGAAATGATTAAACCTACAGCAGCTGATGAGGTCACCCACCAAGGAAGTAAAGAGAAAAAAGAGAAGAGGGATCAGGGCAAAGCCTGAGGGGTGAGGTAGGAGGGAGACCCACAATTAGTCTTGGATTGACATGGATTAAGATCCAGCAAAGGCAATTGAGGAGGAGTTCCCAATTGGTAGGAGGAGAACAAAGAGAGAAGAATGTCCTGAAAATGTAGAGAAAGTGTCCTGTGAAATGAGAAAATATCCAAATGTAGAAGTGTCAAATTTTCCAGAGAAGTCAAGATGTCTAAAATTTGAGAAAAGTCCATTAGATTATGCAATGATAAAAGATCAATGATAATTTTGGAGAAGGCAGTTTCAGTTAAATGATAATGCTGGAAGCCAGACGGTAGAGAGTTTATGAGACTGAGAGAAGAGAAAGTCAAGGTATTGGTTGTTCCTTTCTCAAGGAATTTAGCCATGAAGCTAAGGAGAGATACAGGATGATAGCTAGCAGGGATGGTAGGATCAAGTAAGAATTTTTTTTAAGGATGGAAGAGAAATGGACATGTTTATAGGAAGGCAGTAGATAGGGAGAAATTGAAAATTAGAGATAATAGTGGGATAAATCTTTTGGAAAAGTCTATAGGTGATGGTATCAAGGATGAGTCTATTGGTTTGCTCTGACAAGGAGAAGGTCCACCTCTTCAAAGACCGGAGTGAAGAAGGAGATAGTAGGAGATGGTGTCTGGGAGTGTGTGGTGAGGAAAAGAGGAAAAAGAAGGAATTTTTGATAAATAGTCTCCATTTTTTAAATGACATCCTCATCAAAGGCAAGGTCTTCAGCTAAAAGGATGCAGGTGGGGTAGGCATGAGAACAAAAGAAAGTCTGGAATAGCCACTGTTGTGTGGGATAGGGAATTAGTTAAGGAGGAATAAAAGGATTGCTTTGCTTCATTGGGGGCCCAGTTGAGATTAAATAACAAATTTGTAGTGAATTCAATCAGAAAAGTTTCATGATTTCCTCCAGTTCTTTTTAGGAGCATGTAAATAGAAGTAAAAGGGAGAGTTGACAACTGGAGTGATCCAGGGTTGTGGTTTGGTAAATAATGATCAGCAATAGGGCAAGGAGGGGCAGGGGGGCCAGTTGGGGAAGGGTGAAGGAATACAGGAGCAGAGGATAGTGCAGAGCTGTACTAGTTCAACAATGGGTTGAGTTTAGGAAAGGAGGAGATTGTAGCCAGTGTACAGGTGATGGCCTAGGAAAGAATCAGGATGGAGGACAGATGACATAAGCTTTTATTAAGCTCCTCATGTGTGCTAGGCACTGTGCTAAGTGCTTTTTATAGATATTATCTCATTTTATCCTCAAAGTGCTATTATGAACCTCATTTTACAATTGATGAAACTGAGAGGTTAAAGTGACTTGCTGAGGGTCTCACAGCTAGGAATCATCTGAAACTGGATTTGAACTCAGGTCTTCCTGATTTCAGGCCCAACACTGTAAGTGCTTTGCCACCTGGGAGCCTTTAATAGGAACAGTGACAATAAAAATATTACTAGTTTCTTGGCTTTCATCATACGGTGTCTTTTCTTCAAAAAAAAAAAGCTTTAAGGAGTTCAGCAGTAAGAAATGGAATTCTTAAGCTGCAAAATCAAATGGCAAAATATAATTGGCTAGAATTAATCAGCTCAAGTGGACTCAACTCCAAGAACACCCAGCTTCAGGCACTTTTTCCCACTAGCACTTTGAGAAGACTGCTGTACACATATGCAAACAGGCTCACACACATTTGCGAGTCACGGAGTAAACTCAGCTGTAGCAGTGTCATATACAACAATATACTGTGCTCCTAACAGAGATTCTGCAGGAACTTGAGAACCAGCTCAACTGCTCCGGCTCTGGGCCAGCAGAGACTGTGGGTGGCTGCTGGCTCCCTTCCTCGAACAATACCCACAGCCAGATTAACAGAATTGTACGATGGCATCAGTTTTGGAAGGATCCACTTGGACTTCTTCCAAAGAAAGGTTGTACGGGATGGTGGCAAAGGAAAAAAAAAAAGAAAAAAAAAAGAAAGTCAGAGAGTAGAAGATAATCACCTTTCATGGGAAGCCAAAGAAGGTTAGTGCCTGTTATCTTTAAAAGGGCTAACATAATGCAAAGATCTTTACTAGGGGCATTGTCTATAGTCACAATAGAAACAAAAGTAACAACTTTACCTTGGACCATCTTTATGCAGCGTTTTAGTAAGAAAGGCTCACAATGCTTTCACATATATTATTTTATTTGTTCTCATTACATTAGTCCCCTGAGGTACATCAACTATTACCAATTGCTCATAAAAATGCCCAGGTAAAAGCCATGGAGAGTGTGCCTAAGGAAGGACTATTGCCTGGGTTCCGTGATCAGCTTTCACTGAACAGGAAATACCACTGTTCTTCAGTCTGTATTTGAAAACTGATGAATTTTAAAAACAAAACAGAAAAAAATGAAACTAACAAAAACTTTCCTGTAATTTATTGGATAATCCTATGCCATTCTTAAAGAAAAATGGGCATATTGTTGTTAATGTTCCAAAATGATCCAAATAATCGTTATTTAATAAAAGCCTTTGTTCTAATTGAACTCTTGTTATATATATATATATATATATTTATACGTATATCACTAGCCTCCCCCCTTCTCTGTTATTCTATTCCTCTTCTGTTATTTTGTTCCTCTCCTCACCTTTCATATTCCCTCTTGCTTTATTAAATCATCAGTCCTTCAGTGTATAGTCTCACCAATTATTGTCTTATTATGTCACTTGCCATTAGCTATTTCTATTACCTCTTCCATGTGGTGTTCCATCTGTCTTTTATACTTCTCTAGAACCTCTTTTCCATCACTTTGTCCTGTAATTTCATTCATATAGGTTCCTTCCATACTGGTATCCCTCTTTATTAATGATCTACTATGTGAATGTGAATTTTGAAATTTGTGAATGTTATGTGTGTGAATGAATGTGAAATTTATTGCTCTCTCCCCAAGTTCTTGAAAGCCAGGGTGAAAGGAAGGATGACTCATGGTATAGACTCAAATCATCCTGAGTGCTTGGGGCTTCTGGGGCCCCAAATATCTAGAAGCAACTTTAGTATGTAAAAAATACGCAGGTTATTTATATTTCCAGGGAGTTTGGTAGTTGAGCTCATTAGCTCTAAAAGCAATGAAACAAGGTCCAGTGTTCAGCCCTCACTATCATCTCTGAGGTCAAAGAAAATCCTTAGTTTCCACATACAGGTCTAATATTAACACATCTAACTTTTTGAAGTCAAGACAAGTTAACAAGAATTTATTAAGTGCCTACTATGTGCCAGGCATTGTGCTAAATGCTGGGGATAAAAAAGGAAAGTAAAAATAGTCCTTGCTCTCAGGCAGTTCACAATCTAATGGGAGAGACGGCATGCCAATTATGTCCACACTACATAAAGGATAAATTGGAGATAATCTAACCAGGGGTAGGGAACCTGCAACCTGGAGGCCACCTGTGGCCTGAATTCCAACCTATCTAATATAGTTGTTTACATGTTGCTTCACTCATTATACTGTGAACTCCTTGAGAGCAGCGACTGTCTTTTGCCTTTCTTTGCATCCTTAGTGTTTAGCAGTGCCTGGCACATAGTAGGTACTTAATCAGTGTTTACTGAAAGACTGTCTGGAGCACTCTGGTTGCTGTCACTGGAGGTGTAACATATGTGCAAACACTACCAAGAAACCTCAGCTCCTCCCTTGCGTCCCATGTCCCATTCAGGATTAACCAAGACTCAGTCTACCTTTATGCTCAGTTAACAGCTTACACTTACATAAGGCTTTCAGAGTAGTTTTTATGTGCATTATTTCATTTGATCCGAACGATGACTCGGCATGGTACTGTAGCTACTGATATTACTTTCTCCGTTATGTAAAAGAATAAACTGAGGATCTAAGAGATAAAGAGACTTTCTAATAGTCACACTGTCAGGGGTGGGATCTTTCCTGACTCCATGTGCAGAGTTTTCTGTACAGCTCCACACTGACTCTATTTTTCAACTTTCAGGATCAGTGACTTCAGTTACGTGGCTGCTCCCTTTAACTATTATAGATCACAAGTTCTCTGAACCTTGGATGGTTTTCATGAATTACTATCCAAAATATTTGTTACCTGGTAGACTGACTTCTAGTCATGAGCCTTTCCAAACTTAGTTATGTTTCTCCTTGGTCACTGGGCACATACTTAAGTTTTCAGCTGGGTAAGTCCTGCCATAGTGAACTCTAAGGATCACTCTTGGAGAACCCGGGATCACCATCATGCCCCAGTGAGGCATGGCAAGATAACTTGGGATAAATAGGACTTTGTGAGCTGGTTTGGAAAGCTAACCCTCAGTGGTAAACAACTGATGTACAAATGAACTTTTGGAAATCAGCACTTTTTTTCAAAGTTGCGGGCTGTCTCTACAACATTCTTAGCTCCATCTTAACTGTTCCTTCCTTTGATTCTGATTACTCAACATTAATTTCTTGGTTTCTCAGTTGCCTGCTCTGTCTTTTACATCTCTCCCTTTTCTTTTCTCAAACTGGCAAATCTTGCATCAGCGTACTTTATTCCCATCTCTCCCAGACCTACTTCCTTTTCCTACTGCCAATCACTTTAAGCAAAAGCTTTTGGTTTTGGTTTGTTTGTTTTAGGATTATAGTTCCCTTGTGTTTGATTTTTTCCATATTATACATGTATGAATTTTTTTCTTGCAGTTATGTCCTTCTGAAGTTATTTCTCCAGTTTTATTATCCCGATTTCCCAAAGTTCCCCTGTTTCTGAAGTCAAGAAGCCTTCCCTCCTGTGGATACTACTGAAGGGAAGAGGTGAGAATTTTACTTAGAAAATCTGTACTAAGTGCTTTGAAGTAACTATTGGCTAATGAGGAGAGCTGTGTTCCAGAGTCTACAGTCCCAACCCTGCCTCACACTGAAACATCTCCCAGTTTCTGAAGGCCAAGTCAGTATGGAGGAGCCCGAGTGAACTCACATCTGTGTGCTACTGAAAAAAATGTGTTTAGAGGAAGTAAAGCATTGCCAAAAGGGTTGAATCTGCAAAGAGGCAGGTTCAGAGAACCCAGGCTGGCTGACAACAAGGACTAGGAAGAGGGCTGCTCCCTGGGATAGGCGCCCAGGAAAGCTGGGTCAAGAAAAGACAGGGAAAATCTTAAAGGGCTGCATTTGGTCGAAGGTCCATCAGATTTGGAGTTGGACAATCTGGGCTCAGCTCTGGTTCTGATGTGTGAGATCAGAAATAAGTCACTTATTGCTTAAATTACCTAATTCACAGGGCCGTTGTGAGAAAAGTACTTCGTAAAGTACTGTATGAATTGAGGCTGCACAGTGTAGTAAATGGAGCACTGGATTTGGGATTTGGAAGACCTGTGTTTGAATCCCACTTCAGGTACTTACTAGCTGTGCTACCCTGAGCAAGCTGCTTAACCTCTATGTGACTCAGTTTCCTCATCTGTAAAATGGGAATACTAATAGCAAAGTGCTTTGGAAAACTTAAAGAACTACATAAACGTGAATTTTCATCATCATCATCATGTTATCAAGGCAGAATGGCATTGTGATTAGAATCATTCTTTGAGTTGGACACAGTCTCTGACACATACTGACTGACCCCGAGCAAGTCTTTCAAACTCTCAAATGTTCCAGGAAATTACACATTAGTCACTGATCTGTACTTGTGGATTTGTCTCATTGGAAGGTTTCTAGATCAATGAAATCACAGGACTGGACAAAATAAAGGGGGGAAGGGGAAGAGAGAGCGAGAGAGAAAGAGGGAGAGAGAGAGAGAGAGAAGGAGAGAGAGGGAGAGAGAGAGGGAGGGAGAGATTCATATGTCCCTGACCAGAAACTCTCAGGGGTGAAGGGGAAATTAACACAACAATAACCTTCATGCAAAACATAAATGCTACTTCTTCCTTCTTGTTTGAAGGCAAAAGAAAGAGTTTTGGACATTGAGATGTTAGGAAAGAGCTATACATTGGGCTCTTGGTACTTTCATGAGAAGTTCTTTTTGCTATTTGTTGTGTAAAAATTCATGTAGAAAAAGGAAAGAGTACCCTCCTTCTCCACTTCTTTGCAGACATAGGGAATTATGGGTATGAAAAGCCTTCTGTCAGGCTTTTTTTTTTATTATGTTGGTTGGTTTACTCAATTGTTTCTCATCTTTTTTTTTTCTCTTTGCTACAATGGATTGCTCTCTGTGAGTGAGCATAACTTGGGAAATGTAGGTAATATAGAAATAGAAAATGTTCATAAAATATTTTAAAAAATAAAGAGGAGAAGAAATGGAGGGGAAATCACAATCTTAAGGGAGATGATAAGTAGACAGAGCTCTTCTTTCATAAGTGACACTGCAAGATTTCAGGGTGCCTTTCACTAAAGAAATACTCCTCTACTTCATGAAGTTACCCTTCTTCTTCACATCAGCCAGGTCTTTCTGTGGTTCCCACTTTCAGTCATGAAAGGGAGAGAGCTGCCTGCAATGAACAACCCAGCATTTATTTTTTATAGTTAACTATTATTATAAAAAAAAAAGCACAAATGATACCTGAACCAGGCAGAAGTCTTACTGGGCATTTTCCATTCACTTCATGAGCCAGAAATGGCTAATAGGCATAGAAGGTACTCTACTTAATTGGGATCCTAAAGAAACCAAAACTGGCCTTTTGATATGATCTTCCATCAAGGGTGAATTTTGTTAGATTCATACTGACCTATACTATAAGGTGTTCACAGATTTTTGTCCCTGCAATCATCAATCCTCAGCAGTATCTTACATGTATAGCCCTTTATGCCTTATACGATCCTTTCCTCACCATAACCTTGTGAAGTAGGTTGAACCCTATGAAATTTTTTAAAAAGTACACATTCATACTTTTAAACCTTAGGCTACATCAGAGCCTCTTTTGGTCTAGAATCAACTTGAGGAATTTGCTTTGGGCCATAGTTACTAGTGCATAAATTTGTTTCTCTTCCGGTCTAAAGAATGAGTCATTGGGGTCTGGAAGAAGGACTTTGGGGAGTTCCAAATCACTTAGGAGGTTTTCCTAGTGGGCGATCCCAGTTCAGCCTACACCTCCCAGGGAGCTTTCTCAGCTGGATCAAAACTCTATGGGATAAGCATGGAGGAGGAGGGAAGAAGTAGCTAGAATCTGCATCCAGTGCACCTGCTTGGAAGTTTTTTGGGATCATTATGGCTCGAGGGAAGGGTTCTTAGGACAATTGCAGACCTGTTCTGGTTCTCTACCCAGCTCCCTGGGCCCTTCTGGATCTGAACCAGAATTATAATTGCTAATGCTAGCTAGCATTACTATAGGGCTTTAGGGTTTACAAAGTGCTTTCCATCTGCTATACCATTTGATCTTTACAACAACTCTATGAGTTAAATACTATTATAATCACTATTTTATTGATGAGGTGAGAGATTAATTTACTCATCAGGGTCAAACAGCTAGTAAGTATCTGAAACTCAGGTCTTCCTGACTCCAAATCAGAATTCCATACGGGACACTGAGTTGTAGTCCAGGGAAGGGTGCCCTCTGTGCTGAGTTTAACATGCATGTCATAGCTGAGGGGTAAGGGAAAGCGAGGGGAACAAATATTTAGGTGCCTATTACGTGCTAGACACTTTACAAATATTATCTCATTTGGTCCTCACAACAACCGTGGGAGGTAGGTGCTCCCAGGGGTTCTCCTCATTTTATACATAAGGAAACTAAGGCAGACAGAGGTTAAGTGATTTGCCCAGGGCCACACAGTCAGGAAGTATCTGAAGCTGGATTTGAACTCAGGTCTTCCTGACTCCCGACTCAGGGTCTGTTTGTTCTCTAGCAGATGCCAGTTATATTTACACAAGGAACTTTTTGTACTCCCCAAGAGGTTCAGGGATTGTGTTTTAACTGTTAGTGCAGCATTTCTAAATACAGCTTTGAAAATTTTCACACAGTTATTTACCGGGTATTAAAAGTGTATTTGTCTCCATATAAAGAAAATTGCTGCCCTAAGGCTGCATAAGTGCTATTGGAGAGAGAGAAAAAGAAAACACAGAACACCCTCAGTGGTAAAAAGGTACTTAAATCTGAAATATGCAAAAAAGGAATCCGGGTAGATCAGTACCTACGTAGTCCCCTTTAAATGTGCTTCAATAAACGTTGGCTGCTGCTGCTGACAAAGATGAGTAATTGACAAGCTTCATAGTGGAAGCCTGTTTGCCAGCAGAATCTGGGGTTCAAGGTCTGGGTATCCAGAACTCTGGAGACCGACTCAGGTGCCAGAGTAATATGGCAGAAAAAGATATAGACAAGCTATTGGGAGAGGGGGCTAAAATGGTAGGTGAAAGTTTGGCAAAAGCAGATGAGGGGAATAAAAGGGTAGAATCACCATAGACATAGATCCTAGTAGAGCTTTCTGACAATGCTCTCTAGCCCTCCTCTTTGCAATGACATGGGAACATATACAACCCAAAAAAAGAATTTATGTGTAGCATGTGTGGAGGTGTGAGAGCAAACACACAAACATCTGAATTTATAACAGTGAAACCAAAATGCCCCACTACTCAAGACTGCTCAAGAAAAGGAAGACTGAAACCTAGAGATTCCGTTTTCCAGAGTAAACATCTTTAAAAGGATAAGGAAAATCAAAATTTTATTTTTTCCTTCTGTCGATAGGGGCTACCAAAATATTAACCCTGGAATCATGTGCTTTTCATGCACAGAAAAAGTCAGCCCACTGGAGCTTGTGTGTGCGTCAAACAAACATAGGCAGATTTGGACCAATGCTGTAGTTAGACATTTTTTCCATGTCTACCATTCAGTAGATTCCAGAAATGCCTTGTTTTGGGCTATTTGAAAGACAAAATTGCCCTGGGGAACAAAGAAACCTGCCGGAAAGGAATATGCTCCCAAATCCCCCAACCAACCAGGGATTGATGAAAATTAAACATAGGGAAAAGGAAGGAGAAGACAGGATAACATATTTCTTCGTCAGGAACAAGGAACACCGGGGGCATATAGGAGAAAGGGAGGAAAAGGCACAGGGAAAAGAAATAAACTTTGAACTTCCCCAATAAAGACCACAAGAAAATATTCTCAATTAGCATGTGGCACAAGAGAAGGAGGGATCCTCCTTAGGACAGCTGTTTTCTCAGCAGGCTCAGCATCTTGCAGAGTGTGGGGATCAGCCCCATGTCAGTATCCTCCCTGATGAAATCACACAGAATACTTAACACAAATTATTTACTCCCAAAGGCTTATTTTGTTCCATTATGATGGTTGAGTTTCCCTTTTTTCTACATATGAGAAATATGAGTTTAATTGAACACTAAATATATGTCTGTTGATAGAATAATTCCTTGCCATGCCACACCTTCCTTCTCATCCTAACCTCGGGGCATTCTCCTGCAGTGGACCTTTACTAGCTGGCAAAAACAAAACCAAAACCAAACTAAAACCCCTCCATGGTCTGGAAGAAGGCACCAAAACATTAGAGTGGCTCCTGTCATTCATAAAATGAAGACCTGAAAGACTTGGTTGACAAGACATAAACACTATTCATGTAGCTCTTGCATAGCCGTAGAAGAAAAAAAAAATGAAGGATCATCTTCATTGTTGTCATTATCAAGGGATGAAGGTCTGCTTTGAAATGCTGGCATGAAGACACAAAGCTTCAACCTACACCAGTGAATAGCTACCAATCACAATGTAGTGTGGTTTTCATTTGTCTGCCCTCAGAAAAGGAGCAATGAAAAACGTACATTGCACACACACATTCATGTACAGTGGGTGTACCTTTTTTATAAAATTGGCCTCAGAACATAAAGCCCATGTAATCTCCACAATGGTTTATGGACATGCCAAAGTTTGTTTTTGTCTTTCAAAAATGCAGTTTTATCATTGGGTCAGACCATAAAACAGACTGCTAGACAAAGTGGAGAACCACTGCTTCCTTTCCCTCCCGAAGTACAAACTATCCTGAAGGTCTCGGGGTAAATGTCTGACTGAATCATTCCTTTCTATCGTTTTTAAAAATATAATTTAATTAATATAATGTGAGGGTTCTGTTAACATATGGATTTTAGTTTGATTAGTATGTGCCTTCTGCAGTCTCTGGAGATGCTGGGAACTACCTGAAAAGGGGGGCTCTCTGTACAAACACCGAATTGAGGCACCCTCCTGACAGACCCACGCAGGTCCTGTGGGAGCCACAGTTTGTTCAGACTAAGACTTTGTCCTCCTCTACCCCTTCACTTTTGTTTGTAGGTAAAGACCTGATCTTTCAGCATTGATGCAAAAGCAGAGCTTAATGTATCTCTTCAATATGGATATCATCTCTTACCACTTCACCAGCTCATTAGTGAAGTGGTAAAAGCATGGCATTTGGGATCACAGAACTGGGGTTCAAATTTGGGTTATACTATTAACTCACTGCATAAGGGAAAATCACCGATTCTCATTTGTTAAAATGGAGGGAAGGAGTTTCTAACCCCCCCCCCCCAAATATCGGCTTAATATCCTCTACTCTTTACAATCTGTAAATGAATAATTCCCGTTCTAATATCCCCATAGACTTGAAAAAAGGGGGAACACTTCTTTGGATGTTCTCCAGAGTAGACAGAAATAAGTCAGAAGGGGAATGCTTAGAGAGAGTAGGTTATCTGCGCTCTTTCTCCATCTTTTCCCCTCCTGGAAAACAACTTCTGTTCTAAACTGTAACAGTAGATTTATACCTTTCCAAAATGGTGTTGTGAAAAGATGTGGATTTAGAGTCAGAGGACATGGATTTGAATTCCAGCTCTACTACATAGACCTGTGGACCTTTGGCAAGTCACAAGAGCCCAAGAATTGCTTCCTTATTTTAAAAATGACGGGGTTCTATTTTTAAGGTCTCTTTCAACTCTAAATCTATGACTCTGTGATGAAGCCACTGGGGAGATTTTTTTTGTCTGTACAGGTAGAAAGTTGGGGACCAGATTCTTGTGGACAGAGCTACCAGTGTGATATAGAGAACTGGACTTGAACTTATCCTTTGACTACCTCAAATTTTTGTCTTGGCAAGCATGACCTTCATCTGTGTATAATTGGTTGAATTCAGCTCCTCCTTCTCTATTGGTTTTCTTCTGTGACATTTTCACTTCTTCATGTAGCACCCTGAGGTTAGAACTCAGATGTAATGGCTCCACTGTTATGGATGGTGGAGCAAGGGGAGGGGAAGACAGAGAGAGAGAGAGAGAGAGAGAGGCAGAAAGAGAGACAGAGAGAGACAGAGAGAGAGAGAGGAATATTTTGGCAAATCCTTTGCATTTTTTGTCTCCTTTTCTTCCTTCTATTTTTATTAAGTGGTCATAGGCTGATCTCTCTTAATTGGGTATCTGGTTGAACTTTCTAAAAGTTTTTTTTTCCCTTCTACTTTTTTCTTGTTGTAACACAGATAACAATGCTCATAATTTATTCTCATGCTTCTCTTTGACGATTTATAAACAAGTCTGTATTCCAAACCAGTATTACTCTTGGTTTCTATATATTTCTACTTGGTGAGAAGGCTGTGTTTGCTAGTAAAGGCAATTTTAAGAATAGTCTTCTTGTCACGGTGATTGATTTACCTAGGTCAAATTTCCTTAGGAAATGGTAATTATCTATCAATATCTGTTCTTTTTAAATTTCTCATTTTTCAATAATATCAGATCATTTAAAGGTGTCATGTAGGAGCGGTCCCAATTGCATGTCATCATCTCATTTTTTTATTCTTTTTCAAATTTGGTATGTATTTTGATATTGATCATTGTTGTAGCAAGTCAATACCTTGACCCAATATAGAGGCAGATGGTTCAGAAATAACTTTCATATAAGTAACTAGTAATTTCAATTCTCTATATAATATAAGCATTTTAATTCTGTTAGAATACAATCAATTTCTGGAATGCTAAAAACAGTCATCAGAAGAAAAATTATATCTCTAAAAACATACATTCACAAAACAGAAAGGGAGAGAATAATGAACTGAATATCCATGTAAAAATTAGGAACCCAGCAAATAAGTAAACCCAAAATAAGCATGAAAGAAGAAAACTTTAAAATTTGGAGAGAAATAAGTAAATTAGAAATTAAAAAAAACCTATAAAACATAAAATTAAAAACTGCTTCTTTGAAAAAGTATAGGATAGAAAACAAAATCAACAAAATAAAAATGAATAAAGTAAAATTACATCAAAAACAGAAGAAATAAAATAATTATTAGAACCTACTATGCATAAAGGGCAGCTAGGTGGTGCAGTTCATTGAGCATTGGGCTTGAAGTCAGGAAGACCTGAGTTCAAATCTGGCCTCAGACACCTACTAGCTGTGTGACCCTGGGCAAATACCTTAACTCTGTTTGCCTCAGTTTCCTCATTTGTAAAATGAGCAGTAAAATGAGAGACAAACCACTCCAGTATCTTTACCAAGAAAACTCTAAAAGGGGTCATGAAGAATCAGACGTGACTGAAACAAATGAACAACTATGCATAAAAGATTGTCTTAAAAACTGTAAAGTACCCAAACTAACAGAACACCAAATACATTAGATTTTAAATAATTGAATCTCATAAAAAGAGATAGAACTAACTGTAAAAGAACTACAGAAGACAAAATTCCGGGTCCTGATGTATTTATAGGAGAATTCTATCAAATGTTTAAAGAACAATTAATAACAATACCACATAAATTATTCTCAAAAATGAGAAAGAAAGCACCCTATCAGATTAATTTTCTGAGATGAATATAGTTCTGATTTCTAAACTAGGGAAGGATAAAACAAAGAATAAATATGAACAAATATCATTAATGAATTTCAACCAAAATTTTAAATAAGACTCTGACAAACACACTATAGCAATTTATCCAAGCAATTATTCATTATGACCAAATTGGATTGTCAGAATCCCCATGCCAAGACCACCCCTCTCTTTCTACTCCTCTTTTTACTATCAGGAGACAATCTGTTTTCCAGATCTAAGGCTCAGCAAGCAAACTGTTTCCTGAGCTTGGCATGACAACAATCCTTTGTGGCTCACCCTCTGCATGATCTCAGCCACAACAAAATCCCAGAATTGTTTGGCACCAGCACCAGGTGTTCTCTGAGCTCAGACAAGCACCTGCTGCGTCCATGCTCTGGTCATGAAATCTTGCTATGAATCCAACTTGTCTCATTTTTCTCATTGTTGCTGTTGCCCCTCATTGTCAGGGTTACAGCTCACTGCATAGCCATTGGTGTAAGCATTGAGATTTGTCCACACTAAAGTGAGTTCCCTATTAGGGGGAACCCTGGCACATATGTGTCTAGTTTCCTTCCTCCAATGGAATAATGAAAACTCTTTGCTTATAACCACTGTTAACTCTTTGGTTTTATTTTATTTTATTGTTAGAATTAACTGTGGTTTTGATAACCTATGTGAGCTCTCTGGTTTGGTTTGGTTTTTTAGAGTTAAGAGCAGTTGCAGAGCTACTGTGGCTCTTTGGTCATTTGGTCAGGGTTGAAAGAATTTACACCAGGATGTGAGGATAATCAATATGACTAATAATGTTAAAAACAAAAGTATTCTGAACCACATAATTATCTCAACAGATGTAGAAAAAGCCTTGGAAAAGTATAAGACTCATTTGTGATATAAATCCCAAGAAATCATGGCACAGAGGTATCTTTTTAATATCATAAAAAAGTATCTAAAATCAAAAGTAAGCATCATAATACATCAGAGGCTTTCTCATTAAATATAGTAGTAAAACAATGCCTATTCTCCTTGCTATTATTTGATATAGTTCTAAAAATGCCAGCAATAGCAATAGCACAAGAGAAAGAAATTAAAATATGATTATAATAGCTTCAGTAAAGTGGCAGGCTGCAAAATAAACCCACAAAAATCAATAGCATTGCTATAGAATAACAATAAAATTCAAGTGGCAATAGTTAAAAGGGAAATCCCTTTCAAAATAACTATAAAATGTATAAAAATATTTGGGAGTTAATCTAACAAAATGCACTCAATGCTTGCACAGACTCAATTACAAAATGTTCCTTAATGAATGTTTAATTTTTTAAATTAATTTTAATAGTTGGAAGAATATTTAGTGCTCATGGGCAAGCCATGACAGAATAATATAAATGACAATATTACCAAAGTTAATTTATTGATTTAATATAATACCAATCAGACTATCAAAGGTATACTTTACAGAGCTAGAGAAAATAAAATTAATTCATTTGACTAAAGATTTAGAGTATTAAGGGAAATAATGAAAAAAAATTAAGAATGAAGTTGGAATAGTACTTCTAGACTTCAAACTATATTATAAAATAACACTTATGAAACCATTTGGTACTGATTCAAAAATAGAAAAATAGATCAACACAACATACCAGACCAGAGAAAATCAGAAATAATGAAACTCAATAATCCAGTATTTGATAAATCCCCAAACATAAATTATTTTAGGAGAGAACTCCCTATTTGATAAGAACTGCTGGGAAAATGAGAAAGTAATCCAGAAGAAATAAGGTTTGGACAAACTCCTTAGTTCATATCCCATAATAAATTCCAAGTGGATACGTGACTTGAATATTAAAAATCACAAAAAGTTAGAAGAGAAGCAGCTCATAGGTATGGGTAGAAGACGTATTCTTAATTGAACACAGGATACAGGTAATTGCAAATGATCAATAGATAATTTTTGTTAAATGAAATTGAAATGATTTTATACAAGCAAAATCAATGCATCTAGGATAAGGAGTGAAGTGGCTGATTGGGAAAAAAAAACCCCTTCATATCAAATATTTCTGATGAGGGTTTAACATCCAAGACAATTAACAGAAATATACATGGATAAGGCCAAAAGGCATTCCTTGATAGTGACATGGTGAAAGGATATGAACAATCACTCCTCAGAAGAAGAATTGCAAGAACCGTATGAATATTAAGAACCATATGAAAAATACTCAAAATCACTATTAATAAGAGAAACACAAATGAAAACAAACCTGAGGTTTCACCTCACATGCAGCAAATTGGCAAAGACCACAAAAGATAAAAGGAATAGTCAGTATTGGAAGGGTTGTGGAAAGACAACAATGCACTGCTAGGAACATATTAGCATAGTTATATTAGTATAATCACATTGGAAAACAATTTGTAATTCTACAGATCAACTGGCTAAGATGACCACACACTTTGATTTAAAGGTTTTATTGCTAGATGTATACTGTAATAATTATTATTATTAACAAAAACTCATATTAATAATAACTCATTTACTTAATATTTAACAGTTTACACTCGACCCATGCTACCTCATTTGATTCTCACAATAACCCTGTGAAGTGGGTGCTATGATTATCATCACCACATTATAGATGATGAAACAAGCTAAGATATGTGATTTTCTCAGGGTCACATAACTAATAAGTATCTAAGGCTGGATTTGAACTCAAATCTTCCTGACTCCAAATCCCACTGACAAAAGAAAGACTACAGTAAAATATTTATGGAAGCAAAAGTTTAGAGATCAAGAAGATGCCTATCAACAAGGAGATGGCTAAACTATGGTACATGAATGTAATGGAATATTACTCTGCTCTAAGAAATGATGAATATGGTGAACATAGAAAAAAATGGAAAGACATATGACTTGATGCAAGATGAAGTAAGCAGAACCAGGGAAACTATATAACAATGACTACAACAATACAAATGGAAACAAACAACTATAACAAATCAATTGAAACTGAATATTTTTAAATTAGAAAGAACAAATCTGGCTCCAAAGAAGAGATATGAGAAATCACTACTTCCTCATTTCTTTTCTGAGTTGTGGGAGGGAGTGTCCACAGACATAGAACATTACATATTATATCTTTTTAAATGTATTGATTGGATTTGCTGGGGGGGGGTTGGCTTTCTTATTTTTTTTTCTTTTAAAAAATTATAAATTATGGCTTGAGGTGGGGGAAGCAGAAGGGATTTCAGGGGAAATATAGGTTATGTAAAAACAAAAGATACCAATAAAAATTTGTTAAAAACAAAATAACCAATTTCCTTCCATCCTTCCTTCCTTCTTTCCTTTCTTTCATTCTTTCATTCTTTCACTCTTTTTCTTTCTTTCTTTCTTTCTTTCTGTCCTTCTTTGTGTTATTCAATGCTCAATGAAGAGGCAGTGTGGCATAATAGAACCAGTGTTGGACTTGGAGTTAGGAAGAATTAGGTTCGAATCCTATTTCTGACACTTACTAGCTATGTGATCATAGGCAAGTCACTTAACCTCTGTGGGCCTCAAGAAATTTCTTAGCATTTATGATCTAATTTATGGACCAGTTGTGATCTGTCAGGAGAGGAAATTCCCATAACTAGAGTTCTTAACATTGCTAACATCACATATCTTTTATTTATTTATGTATTCTATACTGAACACATCCATTACCTCCCAACTCTCCTCATAGAAAGTGTATATGACAAATAGGCATGAAAATTCTATATTTTTCTTTATTTTTAACATCTCAACCATGTTTTTCAACATACATTTCATAGTAATCTTCTATGCTTACACTTGTACTCAGGTCTCTAAGCATACATTGATTTAATTTGGTGAGTCTCCTCGAGGTCTTCAGAAAAGTTTTAAAAATTTCCTCATCCTTTTCAACAGATGCTGGTACATAAGCTTTGATTGGCTCCATGATGCTCTTTTTTGCAAAAAAAAATTTAGTGGAGCACTGCCATACAAGAAAACCAAGTGTTCCAGGAAATGATGGCTCTTGTTGCCTTTGGGCAAACAACAAAACTTACCCTGCCAACCTCTTTATTTACCTCTCCAAGGAGAACTTATGAACCTGCATTCAATTTAGCAGCCACTTTCTTTGGCCTTTCGGTTTTATTTACACTGAGAATATCAAGATTGATATGATTTTGATTCTAGTGATATGTCTACTTGTTGTTCACTTGGCAAAGATTTCACATTTAAAGTACCAATAACTAAGGTAATGTTTATAGAAGACCTAAAAGCTGTGTTTTGGAAGGACAAATACTGAAGCTGCAGCTCAAATACTTTGGCCACGTAGTGAGAAGACAGGACTCAATGGAAAAGACCCTGATGTTAGGAAAGATTGAAGGCAAAAGGAGAAGGGGATGGCAGAGGATGCGATGGATAGATAGTGTCATGGAAACAATGAACATAAGCTTGGACAGACTTCAGAAGATAGTGGAGGATGGAAAGACCTGGTGTGCTAGAGTCCATGGGGTCATGAAAAGTAGGGCATGACTGAATGACTGAACAACAACAAAAACTGTTATTTTTAGCATGTTCTTTACCTTTACCCACCCCTCTCCTCTAAATCCTGCAGAAATGGAAAAAAAAAACCTCACAGGACTATATTTTGTATTTTTCTTTGATTCATGGGTTGCCACAGTCAAAGAATTCATTATCTAATGACCAAGCTGCTGGTCATGAGCTTTTCTCTACTTAGCTAGATTAAACCTCAGAAGACAGTTCTAATTGGTTGGAAGCACCATGATCAAAGTCTTTCCAGCATGGCAAAATCTACTAGAATTTATACTCTGCTGGAATAAATAGGCATTAAGAACAAAGGGCCACAATTAAACATCAAAATGCACCTTGTGAAGTACCAGTTAGTGTGGAATGGTGGAAAGACAGCCAGACTGGGCTCCCCAAAGCCCTGGGTTTGACTCTTCCTTCTGCCATTTAAACTTTGGAGCTATGGGCAATCAGCTTTATTCTCTAAAGCCTTAGTTTCCTAATTTATAAAA
The DNA here is from genome assembly GCF_900497805.2 of Vombatus ursinus. Taxonomy (NCBI): domain Eukaryota; kingdom Metazoa; phylum Chordata; class Mammalia; order Diprotodontia; family Vombatidae; genus Vombatus; species Vombatus ursinus. The sequence goes on from NW_020954940.1 coordinate 71,364, forward strand.
TGAACATAACTACTATAAACACATTTTGCTATAATAATATCATTATACAGAAATGCTCCCTCTTCCTAACGGTGGAATCAACATGCGGGGGGCGGAATGAAAGAGAAACTTTTGTATCATACTCCAAAAGTAAAGTAGCTCTATTCACTCATTCCTTGGTTCATTCATTTAAAAGACACTAAATGCCTATAAAATAAGGGGACTGCAATAGGTAACCAACCAATCAACAAGCATTTATTAAGCACCTACTATGTACCAGGCCTGGTGTTAAGTGTTAGAATACAAAAACAAGAGTGAAACATCCTCTGATTTGAAGGAGCATTCTAATGAGGAGAAAACATCTACATACACATATACATATATGTAATATATACATACACATACAAACACACCACACACATGCATGCATGTATGCATGCATGCATGTATGTATGTATACATAAACATATATACACACTCACAAAACTCAAATCCCAAGGCAGCCTTGGAGAGGAAGACACCAGCAGCTGGGATAATACTGGAAAATTACAAAGTTTAGGTAACATATGGTCTTTGTCCTCATGACTCCTATGGTCTTCAGTATACCCACTCAAAACATGGCAAAATTACTGGGTCTTCATTTACGTAATTAGCTAGAAATTATCATAAAGTCAAATTTCATAGCATAAAATATCCTGTATAGTGCTTACAAATTTCTGGTTGGAGTAGGAATTCAATTCAAACATTTGTAAAGCACGTGCTGTGTGGATTGAAAGTCTAAACCAAAACTGTCCCTGCCCTCAAGGAGCTTACTTTCTACTCGTCTCCTGGGAGATGAGGAAAGAAGATAACATGTATGTAGATAAATATGGCACAAAGAAAAATGAAGATGAAGAAAGTATTAATAATTAGAGGATTCATGCAGAAACTGACATCTGACCTAAGCCTTGAAGGAAGCTTAGGATTCTGTTTGAGTTTATATCTTGGTCTTCCCTGCCACCATAGTAGCTTTTAATGGTCAGGTTCTTTTTTGGTTGTTCGCTCATTTTCCAAGGCTATTTTTTGACTTTGAACTTTATGTTAAAGTTGGGCTTTGCTCACTTTGGGGTGGGGTGCTACTGTCCCAAACTTCAGGCTTTTTTGTAGTGCTGCTTTCAGAGCTAGCTGTGGGGGTCTGCTTCCAAGGGGGTGTGATCCAAGGAGAGGTGTGTTTACTGCTCTCCAGATGTACACTGTGGTCTTTACCTAGGAAGGGCTCCTGGTTCCCTGTAGTCACAGGAGCTAGTGTTCCTCTCCACGCTGAACTGCAACCCCAAACTGTTTATGGGCAACAGAGTTACCAATCAGCACCAGCTGCACCCAGTGCTGCAAAGGGTTCCCTGTAAACTCTTTTTGACTAGTTGTCTGATGCTCTTACTGCTCCTGAAGTTGCACGTGCTGCTGCCACTGTTAAAGCCATCTCAATGGCCCACCACTGTTGCTACTACAAGGTGAGCTATTGACCAGCCCTAACTTAGGTGTCATAGACCTCTCCTGCTAACCTCCGACGTTGTCTTGGGCTAAAAAAATGTCTCACTCTGGCCTTTTGCTGGCTCTGCTGTTTTACAATTAGATTTGAGGAGTTATATTTTAAAGTTGTTTGGAGGGAAATGTCAGGAGGGTTCAGCTGGGTTGCTGCCTATACTCCGCCATCTTGGTTCTACCCTCCCAAGAAGCTTAAGATTCTGAGATAAAATTTAAGCTACATTCAGGATGGGAGAATAGATGAAAACCAACATGGTTAGCTGTACAGTGCTATACTTTGGCACTCTATACTTTGTCAATCAATTGCACAAATGCAGGATTGAAAAATCCTGACTTTACCAGTTTAATTGAAAAGACATAGGGATTTTTATTAGACTTCAACAAGTCACCAGGATAACACAGCTGCAAAGAAGTCAATGTAACCATAGGCTGCATTAGCACAAGCCTAATCCCACTGTGCTCTGTTGTGCTCCTATAGCATCTGGAGTACTACATTCAGTACAAAGAATCAGAGAATTCCAGAACTAGAAGAAAGCTCCCAGGCCCTCAGGTCCAATATGTACCTGAACAAGAATTCCTTTTACAAAGTACCAACCTGAAGTCTTCCATTGATGGGACACTCCCACTACTTCTTTTTCTTTCTTATTTTTAGTCTTATTAATTGATTTATTTTTAGTTTTCAACATTCACTTCCACACAATTTTGAGTTTCAAATATTCTCCTCATCTCATCCCTCACTGCACCCCAACAAGGCATGCATTCTGAATTCTCATTCCCCTAATCCACCCTCCTTTCTATCTCCAACCCCCTTCTCTTATCCCTTTCCCCTTCTATTTTCCTGTAGGGCAGCATAGATTTCTATACCCCATTGCCTGTATATCTTATTTCCCAGTTGCATGTGAAAACAATTTTTGACATTTTTTTTTAAAACTTTGGGTTTCAATTTTTCTTCCTTTCTCTCTCCCCATCCACCCTCATTAAGAAGGCAAGTAACTTAATAGAGGTTATAGATGTGTAGTCATGCAAAACACTTCTATGGTAGTCATGTTGTGAAAAACTAAGTATAATTCCCTTCATCCTATCCCGCCCCCCCCCCATTTATTCTATTCTATCTTTTGACCCTGTCCCTCCTTAGAAGTGTTTGCTTCTGATTATCCCCTCCCCCAATAGGCTCTCTCCTCTATCATCCCCCTGCTCTCTTATCCCCTTCCTCCCTATTTTCCTGTAGGGTAAGATAGATTTCCATACCCAATTGAGTGTATATGTTATTCCCTCCTTAAGCCAAATAAGTGAATAAGATCCACTCATTCCCTCTCACCTTCCCCCATTTCCCCTACACTATAAAAGCCTTTTCTTGTCTGTTTTATGTGAGATAATTTACCCCATTCTACCTCTCCCTATCTCCTTCTCCCAGTATAATCCTCTCTCACCCCTTAATTTTATTTTCCAGATATCACCTCTTCATCTTCCACTCACCCTGTGCCATCTCTCTCTCTCTCTCTCTCTCTCTCTCTCTCTCTCTCTATTTATCTATCTATCCAAACATATATTTTTTTCCCTCCAATTACCCTAATACTGACAAAGGTCTCATGACTTACATATATCATCTATCCATGCAAGGATGTAAACAGTTCAACCTTAATAAGTCCCTTATGATTTCTCTTTCCTGTTTACCTCTTCATGCTTCTCTTGAGTCTTGTATTTGAAAGTCAAATTTCTATTCAACTCTGGTCTTTTCATCAAGAATGCTTAAAAGTCCTCTGTTTCCCTGAATGTCCTTTTTTTTCCCTGAAGAATTATACAGTTTTGCTGGGTAGGTGATTCTTGGCTGTAATCCTATCTCCTTTGACCTCTGGAATATCATATTCCAAGCCCTGAGGTCCCTTAATGTAGAAGCTGCTAAATCTTGGGTTATCCTGATTGTGTTTCCCCAATATTTGAATTGTTTCTTTCTGACTGCTTGCAATATTTTCTCCTTGACCTGGGAACTCTGGAATTTGGTTGCAATATTCGTAGGAGTTTTGCTTTGGGGATCTCTTTCAGGAGGTGATTGATGAATTCTTTCCATTTCTATTTTGCCCTCTGGTTCTAGAATATCAGGACAATTTTCCTTGATAATTTCTTGAAAGATGATGTCTAGGTTCTTTTTTTGATCATGGCTTTCAGATAGTCCAATAATTTTTAAATTCTCTCTCCTGGATCTATTTTCCAGGTCAGTTGTTTTTCCAGTGAGGTATTTCACATTGTTTTCTATTTTTTCATTCTTTTGGTTTTGTTTTTACAATGTCTTGATTTCTCATAAAGTCACTAGCTTCCATTTGCTCCATTCTAATTTTTAAGGAAGTATTTTCTTCAGTGAGCTTTTGGACTTCCTTTTCCATTTGGCCAATTCTGCTTTTGAAGGCATTCTTCTCCTCATTTGGCTTTTTGGACCTCTTTTGCCATTAGGGTTAGGCTATTTTTAAGGTGTTATTTTCTTCAGTATTTTTTTTTTGTTCTCCTTTAGCAAGCTGTTTACTTGTTTTTCATGATTTTCTTGTATCACTCTCATTTCTCTTTCTAGTTTTTCCTCTGCTTCTCTTACTTGCCTCTCAAAATCCTTTTTGAGCTCTTCCATGGCCTGGGACCAACTCATATTTTTTCTTGGAGGTTTTGGATGTAGGAGCTTTGACTTTGTTGTCTTCTTCTGGTTGTATATTATGATTTTCTTCGTCATCAAAAGAAAGATTCTATGGTCTGACTTTTTTTGTGCAGTTTGCTCATGATCCCAGCCAATTACTTGAGTTACAAACTCTTTGTTAAGGTAGGGGTCTCCTTCCAGTGTGAAGAATGTACTGTCCCAAGCTTCAGGGGTTTTGTGCAGTTGTTTTCAGAGATACTTCCAGGGATCTGAAAATTTTCAGTTCTTCTAAGGTGCTATGATCAAGCGCGAGGTGTTTGCTCCTTTCCTGGCCTGTGCTCTGGTCTATGAGTGACCACAAGTGCTCTTTTCTGCCTTAGAACTGTGAGAAGGATTTCCTCTCCACAGCCACTACAAGCTCCACCATGCCAGCACTCTTCCTCGCCCCAGAACTCCCACCCAGAACTGTGACCCAGATCCAAGTACAGGCAAAGCAAGAGAATCCTGCCTCAGCACCAGCAAAGAGAGCCCTGCAATCCCCCTTTGATCAGACACTCAATTCCCCTTCAGTCTGTGGGCTAAGCTCCAGAAGTTGCTGCCACCCTGGGGCTGTGCTGGGACTGAGGGTGGGACAGAGTCTCTCTCTCTCACCAGGGTCATAGACTTTTCCTACTGACCTTCTAAGTTGTCTTTGGTGTTTGTGGGTTGAGAAGTCTGGAACCCACCACAGCTGCCTGTGATTCAGACCTCTGAGGCCTGGTCTTTGCCTGGGTGTCCATGCTGAACTGCGTTCTTCTCCCAGCCTGGTGCAATAGACTTTTCCAATCAACCATCCAGGTTGTCTTGGGCTGGAAATTTGTTTCACTCTTTTTGTGGGTTTTGTTGCTCTAGAATTTGTTTAGAGCCATTTTTTACAGGTATTTGGAGGGGTTTGGGAGAGGTCAAGCAAGTCACTGCTTTTACTCTGCCATCTAGGCTCCACTCCCCCCCGCCCCGCTTCTTGAAGTAATATCTTCCCCCATTAAAATATAAGCTCTTTAAGGACAAAAGTTGACTTCTTTTCTGTTTGTATTTGTATTTTCAACACTTAGCACAGTACCTAGCACACATGGTAAGTGCTTAATAAATGCTTGTTGACAGACTGACTGATAGTAATAGTAAAATGGATTCCATTTTCAAACACCTCTAATTGTTGTGAAGTTTTTATTTTGAAATTTTTTTTTTCAGTTTAACAATCACTTATTTTCTTTTTTCCACTATCACCTCCTATTTAAGAAAAAAAAAACAAACTTGAAATAAATATGCATAGTCAACCAAAACAAGTTCTTATATCAGCCATGATGAAAACTAGGAGATAGATAGCATCTTTCATAACTAGTCCTCTGGAATCATGGTTGGTCACTGCACTGATCAAAAGGCTTAAATGTTTCAAAGTTGTCCATTTTTACAATGTTGTTCTTGGATAAATTTTCCAGGTTCTAAGTAAAACTCTACTCATTGCTCCCAGATCTTCCTTTTGGAGCTAAACAACATAAAACTGATGTCTTTTATCTCTCTTCTCCATTAAACCTTCAAATATTTGAAGACAAAGTCATGATCCTTCTAAATTTTCTTTCACTATATGATTTCTATGCCTAGAACTTTTTTTTGTTCTGCTGCTATCTTGGTTATCTTGGTTATTCTGGTTACTACACTTTCAGAATAAACATTGACAAAATGAAATGTACCTAGAGGATAATAATCTGGACTTTTAAAAGGAATCTGAAAAATCATGTTTTATGAGGAAAAGGTAAAGAAATACAGGATTTATAGACTGTAGGGGAATTTTACAGCTGTTTTTAAATATCCAAGTCCTGTCATGTGAAAGGGAGGTCAAATAACCTATAGAGCTTGAAAAAATAAAACAAAGAAAAGGGGGTAGAAGTAACAAGAGGAAGAATTTTATTTGGTCAATATAATCAGAAACTCCTAGAAGTGATAGCTATTCAGAAAAAGAATTGATTGCTTTGTAATTTTTTGTGATTAACCTGCCACTATAAATATTTACACCTTAAATATTTAAGCAGAGGTTAAATGAACAACTACTAGGAATGCTGTAATGGGACTTTTGCATTGGGTTGAGTGAAAAGTTGGATGAGTTGACTTCTGGAATCCCTAGCAACTCTAAGATTCACTGATTATATGAATGTCATCATTTCTCACATTGGTTTTAGTCATACACAATGAAGTTAGATATCAATACTTTTTGTACCTCAAACAAGACATGATTTGAGTTTTTGGCAAGGATTGAGTCTGCTATTATTTTATCCAACCCATTTAATCAGCCCTTAATTTAAAGGAAAAGTGTTTCCTGATAATTTCTTGTCTTCATAAACTTAGCAAGAGTTCTCTTAGTATGTGAGTAAAAATCTAAGGGAACTTTCTTCTAAGAAAGATCCCTAAAAATAAAAAAAGGAAGTAGACTTTCTCAGATTCTCGGGAATCAACTTTTTTTTGGCATTCTCTTTATTTCCTTCTCATAGTATAAGTACCACTTACAGGATATAACATCATAAATGGTTCCAGATCTCATCAGCAATCCATGATACATTAAAAAGTAATCAAATCCAGATGCCTGTTCGAGTTAAAAACTCCTTTCCTACAAAAAGTGAACTGGACTCAAGGGATATTAGTTTATTTTTAACATATTCTTTTAAACATGAGTTAAGGGCTACAGTTCTTTGCCCATAGTAGGCACTTATTAAATAATTATTGAATGTTGATTCATTGCTCATGAACATCCATGAAATGCTTCATACTTTCCAAATTCAGTGACCAATGAGTGGATACATTGCTGAAGGAGCTGTGTCATCTCAGCCTTGACATTTTTGCTATAAATAAAACCAGAAGAAGGAAGTTGTCGCTAAATAGAGTGATGGCTTACAGGTACTTCTTGGAATGGCAAAGAAAGGAATTGGTGAAATGGGTTTTACCATATATGCCCAAAGGCTATGAGAAATATTATTTCATGAGATATTTTGTCTTCAAAATGTTGCAGTTCTAATGAAGAGTATTTACACAAACACTACCATGAAAATAATTGTAGTTCATACACTAACACCAATTGCTTAGAATGATAAGAATGATGAAAAATTTCAATGAAGAATTTGAGATTTCAAATGAAATCAACATACACTGTAATATTTGGTGACTTTAATGCAAAGACAAGAAAAGGCATGGACAGGGAGAAATGTATGGGAAAGCATAGTTCAGAAAGCAGGAATATGAGATATAAAAGAAGCCTTATTCCTCTACAACATGAACACTTTCTTTGAGAGAAATATTACAGGTAGTGGACATGGTGAGCACCAAATAATACCCTCAAAAACAAAATAGATTAGTTTTATCAGACAGGAAAAGACTTGTTATTGATATGGGAATTATCCTTGAGTCATTTGTCTGCATACAGTCGGACCATCAACTTTCTAGAGATACAATTGGAAATTATATTAAAAAAAAGAATCATAATGAGAAAAATACATGGTGTACAACTGAAATAATTTAACTCCAAAGCATTCAAATACATAACTAAAAATGTTTAAAATGAATAAAGGACATCAGAAATGATATTAACATCAAATATGATAATTTTATCCACAGTTTAACTCACATAAATTACAAAAAAGAACAGAGTCCAGAAAGTGTCATAGTCACTTAACATCTGACATATTTGTCATACAGCGAGAAATAATTGCTAAGGCCACAGTATAATGTGAACTCCTTGAGGGCAGAGACTACTGTTTTTCATTTATTTTTATGTCTCTAGGGTATAGCAGAGTGCCTTGTACAAAAGAAGTACTTAATTAAGTGCTTGTCACATTGGATTGGATTGTCAGGTAACTCAGTTGTCTTACAATTCAGTGGTTTGATGGACACTTTTTTTGTTTATTCCTTTTTATTATTATTAAATCATAATTAAATTATTAGTCCAATTATCAAGACTTGCCTTCGTTAATTGTCATGTTTAAAGGCATAGAGGGAGGCTGAGCTAAAAGAACAGTGGGATGTAAATTCAGTTTGTATGTCCCTAATCAATTACTCAAAGTTTCCTTTGAGAATCATCTGTAAAAACTGCTATGTCTAACCATACACACTGACCCTAACCCTGACAGGATGTACTATGGTATATGGATAGGGAGCTGATTTTGGAATTAGGTAGATCTGTCTCTACCACATTTTGACTGTGTGAACATGTATAAGTCACAACCTGTCAGAGCCTCAGGCTAAGATTCTAAGTGGCAGAGAAGGTGCCATTTTCCATTTGCAAAGAAGGTTACTGATGAATCCTAGGTCCAAAAAAAGTCTCATTATAGAATTATTAGGAGTAAGTTTATAAATATTGGAAATCGTTACAATCCTGGTCTGTCTTCATAGACTAAGTCTCAAAAAGACTCTAAGTTACGTGTCTGATCTTTGACTAAGATTCTTCAATGGACTCTCTCTCTCTCTCTTTCACACACACACACACACACACACACACACACACACACACACACTTACAGATGCCTATTTAGTGCATCTTATGTTTCTCAAGCTCTGGCAAAGTCTTTAGGGAAATCCATTTACAAATCATGCCCAGCTCCATCCATTATGTTATTGAACTCATCTAATACAGTAAACAATAACTTAGAGTAAAGAACCTTCCATTGTACCTTTTATGGGGCCCTATGTCACCATATTAGAAGTTTCTATAAAGATACTGGAACAACCAAGTCACTTTCTGGAATGGATACGTATGTACCTTTTAGAATTTTGCTGTTTTTATTCATTGCTTCAACTCTAAAGTTATTTTAGGTGCTCAGTTAAAATGGCCCAGTGATGAATTGGTCTCATGACTCCTTTGATGTAATTAACTCAGAAATGTGACATTTTTACATTTTGGAACTCAATGCAAACTTTGCCTCACTTTGATCTTTATAACTTATTTTAAAGATCATTTTGTACCTAGTTTTTCTTATGTAAGTCTTCAGATGGCCTTTGGCCAAAAGGAATAAAATTGTAACCTGATGTGAATTTGAAGCGAGGAATTTGCTTCTGACATTCTCCACACATTTAATGCTTCTCCCTAGTTAAGTCCTTTCTTTCTTTGTGCTTTTTTTTTCTTTGTGAAATAAAGGCAGTGCTTGTCACCATATGCTTATAAAAATATATGGTATGTTCATGCGACAAGTGCTATGTGAATACATCATAGCCTTATACCAGGTTCCATAGGCAATTCTACATACTGATCTACACACTCATTTTGACAAAAAGCCTTATGCCAGAACCTCCCCTTTAAAAAAACCTCAGCACAACATTCTTTATGCATCTGAACACAGTGGAAAGAGAGCCAGCCTTTCTGGAGTCAGTTAGACCTGACTCCCACCTCTGACATATACTGTATATGTGACACTTTTAAGCCATTTAAACCCAGTGCACTAGGAAATTCTTTAAGGCCTTGGGCAAATCATTTCATCTCATTGGGCTTCAGTTCCCTCTCCAGTTAAATGAGGAGGTTGAACTCAATGGTCTCTGAGGTCTAGATCTATGATACTATATTTTGCAGAATAATTGCTGATCTACATTAGTAAGTTCAAGTTAAAAAAAAAAAAAAGAGGTCTTTATGCACTCCAAACAGTTCTTTTAGTTTACAGCTAACATGTAATATTTTAAAAAATGATAGGTGTTGTTTATTACTCAGCTGAAAGGACAGTGCAAGGTTTTTGTTGTTGTTTTTTTTTCATGTCTCAAGTTGAAAAAAAAACCCTACTTTCCTGACTTAAAAATAGAAAAGTTGCAATTTCTAGCTTCTCAACAGTATGCATATAACTATGCTTTAATATGATTTTTATTAATGTATTGAGTACATCATTGATTTTTATAGTTATCTAGCTACCAAACTTGCTAAAGCACTATTTATTAGAAAATATGAGCATTTTCCAAATGACAAAACTACTACAATTTTTCCGCTTTGGAAAATAATGAAAATTTCGGAAAATTTCATTTCAGAAGTACTTTTCAGGACAATGGGCTCTATGTAGACAATACTGTCACAACCAGTTGTAAACTAGAAATCAGCCAAATCACAGCCTTATTTGGATCTGCACAATACCAAATATAGATTTTTCATCAAATTGATCAGTTAACTGATTATAGCGATCAAATGAACTGCTTGTTTATTAAGTATCAACTATATTCCAAGCATTGGGAATGCAAAAACAAGGACCATCCCTACACTCAAGGAATTTACATTCTATAGGGGAGTGGTGGCTTGGGAGGAGTACTTTAGTTTGGAAAGTTATGGGGATGGTGAATAGAACCATAGAGGGGTATATTGACGTGCTACATTCAGTGGCATTGCAAGTGTTAATTTCATTATTGTTCAGAACTGGGAGAGGGGCAGTGTGAAAGGCATACCTATGCAAGGTAACTTCTAAGAAGATGGCTAGGGAACCATGATACTCATGGCTGGAGCAGCCATCCTGATATAGTGTATCACACAGAAAATTTGTGGTTTGCATTTTTGGAAATTTTAATCTGATTTCATCATGAGTGTTAAAGAACTTCTAGTATGGAAATTCTTACTGAAACAAATTGTCAACTCCTCTGTCTTAGAGAAAGTCTTAGGGAAAGAAAGACGTAGGGAACAGGGAGCTTCAGCAATTTGTCCATGGTCACATAGCCAACAAATAAATAAACGAATGAATGAATGAATGAATGCATATAGCAAAACTAGAATCCAAGGCTTCCTATTCCACTATACTAGATTGTCGCTTGAAAAACAGATGATCATATTACTAAACTTCTATATCACTTTAAATAGGTCTACAAAAAAACAAAGTGAAAATGTCTGTTCATTTGATCAATGCAGACAACTAATTAAGATAATTTGGAGGAACTTTGACCTTAACTGTTGAATTTGGTTATCTATTAATCAATTTACCTGGATAATTAAATATTTTAATTTTCACTTGCCACTATTTGGGTATAGGAATCTGTAGAGTTCTGTATTTTAAAAATAAATTGAAATAGATGTAGTTGCTAGTCATATAGGGAGACAACAGGGAAGTCAATAACCTCTAACCTAGCTCTTCACAGAGAGATAAAGTAGGGCATGAATTTCTCTTATCTTTTTTTGAAGTATACTTGTTTAAAGGTCATATATGTATGGATAAATGCTTTTTCTGATGAGCATTCTCAAACTCCTTAACCTTAAAAAAAACAATTTAAGAACTCTATTAAAAGGGAGCATATCTTTGAAAAAATGTGAGGACCTAGGTTTGCATTTCAGGGAATGAGTTATACTGATGATTACTTCATTTTCTCTTGAAGCCCAGCCTGTGAAGTCCATTCAAATGATGCAATCCTGGGGGGCAGGGGGTGGGGGAAGAGGGAGAGTTCTGTTTCATTGTGTAGCACAGTGTGTTGCTGGCATGTCAAAAGTTATGTAAGCAATTCCAGAAACAGGAATTTTCAAGTTCACATTGCTGCAGGCTTAACATTAAATGTGGGGGTTGCAGCTGCAAATAGTTCATCACAATTAAGATCACAAGGTGGAGTTTTGATTTGAGAAATGAACATATATATTCAGTCATGTAAGAGTATATATTTGTGAGGGTACTATAGTTATGTGTCTGGTGGAGTGGGAAGAGCACCAAACCAGGAATCACAAGGTCCAGGGTCAGGAAATTTGACTACTCACTTGGTGTACAAACTTGGCAAGGAACTAAATCTTACAGAATCATAGAATTTTAGGTCTTGATGTGCCCTTAGTGCTCATCTGGCACAATTTCCTCATCAGTTAAATGGGGTAGTAGAACCTACCCTCTTTCACTGACAGTTCTGCTGTGTGAATAAAGGGAGATAACAGAGGTGAAAAGGGTGCTGGGAAAATTTTGAATGCTCTATAGATGCAAAATGGTAAAACTTATTAGTATTACTCTAAGAGTCGGAAAGAAGTCTAGATAAATAGGAAAAGGGGCTTTCAAAAAAAAAACAGATCAGTAGTCTTTCTCTTGACTGAGCTGAAATTAGTAGCACCTCTTTTGACAGCCACCCTGATTCATATACTTATGTTACTAAATGTACCATAAGTCAATTTAAAGAATCTTTTTTCAAAACTACTAGGTTCTCACCATTTCAAATATGAAATTTAACTAAATCCCTACATTTAATGGCAAGTAACTATAATTAAATGAAGTTTATTTATAGGACCAATAATTAGAAGGAAATTCAGACTAAAAGAAACATAGTACTTTTAGACTTTTGCTAATGTCAAAATGGTTGATTTAAACAATTGACTTAATCTTACTTAGACTGATGCAATTTCTATACAGAATACAGCTGCCTACTGTATTTATGTTCTTTATTCAATGCAATTCAGCTAACATTTATTGTGTACCTACTGTGTGCAAGGTATAGGGTACTTACTATTTAGTGTTCTGGGGATACAAAGATAGATAGGACAAACTCTGCTGTAGAGGAGCCTATAACCTAATGTGGGTGGGTAAACAATCATTTACACAAGTGACAATAAGTGTTGTTTAGTCATTCAGTCATGTCTGACTTTTGTGACCCCATGGATCATAGCAAGCCAATACTGTCCATATGATTTTATTGGTAAAGATACTAAAGTGGTTTGCCATTTCCTTCTCCAGTGGATCAAGGCAAACAGAGATTAAGTGACTTATCCAAGGTCAGGTCTACCTAACTCCAGGCCCAATGCTCTATCCACTAAGCCAACTAGCTGCCTCAATATAATAAATATATAAGTATAATAAGAGTATTGATATCTTGTACTTGATTATTTGCCAATTAAGTCAAGTCCTTCCTCCATTAAGGCTTTTCATTCACATAAATGGAGTCACTTCCGTATTTAACTTTATTGATTCAGAATTAATAACTTCTAAGCAAGAATTGTAGCTACTTATTACTTATTATTCTTAATGTTTCCCATCACTTTTACTACAAATGGCCATTTTTTGTTTCTGACCACTCTCTCAGGGCATTATTTAACTTTGATAACATATAGGATGGTGGTTAGAGCCACAAGGCACCCAAGAGACCTTTTAGTCCAATCCCACCATTTTACAGATGATGCACTAAGGCTCAGGGAAATTAAATAATTTACCCAAGGTAACACATATGATTGGTAACAGTGGTGGAATTTAAATCCAGGTCCTTTGCCTCTATGTCCATTGTGTTTTTCACTATACATTGCCGACCCTGTTTTATTCCTCCATTCTTTCCCATTCTCAACTACCAATGAAATTAGTGTTTAATTGGTGATCAAATTTTCATACTTTTCTATTGAGAGTACTTAGTATAATGGATAACGATCGAGCCTTGGAGCCAGAAAGACCTGGGTTCATTTCCTGCCACTGACACATGTTAGCTGCATTATAATGTACAAGTGTCATCTTTGAAAGATAAAATTTCAGAGAAGGTACCAGTCCTCACTAGTGGATTTCTGGGAGTTATGTATACCAAACTGGGAGCTCTCTGTACCAATGAAATCACAGATCCAGTCCAATTATTATTCTATTTCACATCTCAGATTTGTCATCTCATGTTCTTCATCATCAAACTTTTTTATAGCTGTTTCCTCTTCTGCAAAAGGAGGTTGGACTAATAGTTCATATGATCTTGGATTTAAAATTGGAGGTATCCTTAAAAGTCATCTCATTTTATAGATAAGGAGCCTGAGGCCCAGAGAATGAAATGACTGGCTTAGAGTCACAGATAGTAAGCAGCATAATTGGGGCTTGGACTTTAGATACTCTGATTATACATCTAGGACTCTTTCCCCAAGGTCCCTGTCAGCTCTGACACTCTATGATTCTACATCTGTGGTGTTCTCCAAAAAGTAAGTTGAATGAGTTTCATTCTCTCCTTTAAGGATTTATAATGTAAGTTAGAGAGTATGACTCCAGATATATGCACAAGTCTTAACCATACCTGAACTAATATGAAAAACTACATACTATTGGCAGCTAAGTGACATTGTGCATGGAGCACTGGGCCTGTAGTCAGAAAAACTCATCTTGCTGATTCAAATCTGGCCTCAGACACAGACTAGCTGTGTAACCCTGGGCAAGTCACCAAATCCTTTTTGCCTCAGTTTCCTCATCTGTAAAATGAACTGGAGAAGGAAATAGCAAACTACTATAGTATCTCTGCCAAGAAAACCCCAAATGAGGTCACCAAGAGTTGGACATGACTGAAAAATGACTGAGCACAATCACATGGATGTGTTATCATATAACCATTAAAGGCCTATTCTGATGACTCTTTGTGGTATGGAAGGACACTGGATTCTTCGAAGGCTATAGCAACAGAGTCCAACCTTACAGGTCTGAACAATTTGGGAAGGCTTTTAATATGGTAATGGAAACAGAACACGTGTCTGTCATTTGAGTTCAGAGAGGCTCATAATTAGGAAATTGGCCACTAACAGGATCAGCCAGCAAGTGATAATATTTTTGGTCACAACAATTCATGACACCTTGTCAAAAGTATGAAAGATTGATAATCAAGTGCTCTCTCCATTAGCACGAATCCCAACTTGTTCCTAACTTAATAGATGGTTTAGCTCACTGAATGTGGAGTTTAGAAAACTTGGACTCCTCTCTGCCCCCCCCAAAAATACTTAGTAGCTTTGTAACTTGGGGTAAATAACTTAACCTATCTGAGTGTTAGTTTCCTCATCTATAAAATGAGGGAATAGGATCAAATGATCTCTTAATTCCCTTCTAGCCCTAGTTTTCTGACGCTATAATTCTGAGAATTTTCATACTGATGAAATAGCAAATCTTTTGAAACATTGCAATTTCATTATCTATAACCAAAGTACATACAATAAATTGGTGAGGACCATTGGGAGTTACATATGTTGGCAGAGTGGCATCAAGAAGAATTCAACAATGATAATGAAAGGACAAAACTCATCACAATTTCCATGAGAACCGCGCCCTTCTCCAACCTCCCCTGTTATGAGGGAAAAGCTGACAATTACTACCTGGGTGACATGAGGAAGCCATTTATCCTCCTTGGACCTCAGTTTCCTCATCTGAAAATGAGGGGTTTGGACTAAATGACCTCTAAGTTCCCTTCCAGCTCCAGAGCTTTGGAAAATGATCCTATGAACCAAGGTTCTCTGGGGTGCTCTATGGTTAGACCACAGGATTAAGCAATGCAGTATCCCAGGAGGCATTCTGGTCTCTTCTAGTGACTTCTTCAGTAGCAGAGACCTTTCTCTTTCCATGTGAAAAGTAGGGATAATGCCTGTTAATAACACAATTTGTGGTCCTGGTTATCCAAGTTCAACACATATTAAAATATTATAAAAGAGCAGCTGTCTACCATTTGAGCACAGGCACTGCTTTTCCCTTTTCAAAAGAAAAACATATTCCACTTCATTCATGACCAAAACGAGAGATTAGAGAGAAGCCCAGATGCACTCTAAACTGAAAAAAAAAAAGAGAACCATTCAAAGGACAGCTGAGGCAATGATTGCCAAAATTAAAAAAAAATAGCACAACCATCAGAGATGACAATAAATATGCTGAAGAGGTGAAGTAATGTGGGGATATATAGAGAGAAATCAGGCTAGAGCCATTTTCTGTCTTTCAATCAATCCTGCTCCTTTGTACCAGTGTCTACACTATTTGTTTTGGGCTCCTATTATGAAGAGACTTCGATTTAATTTGTGATGAATGTACCCCCCCCCCCACTAAACAGTTCAGTATTTTAGTTTCAGTAAAAATAAGCATAAAACAAGCTTCAGGAATCTGCATACCCCTTTCTTCCACAATTTATGTCCACATTTATTATAGATAAGTTTAAGTCAAAGTTCTGTTGGATTAGACTTATTGATGCAACTCAATTTGTACTCAAAGTCCAGGATGCCAAGCCAGAGTGAGATGAATCAAGTAACAAACTACACAGTTATTTAGATACTATGTCTGCTAAGGGCAAGAAGTCTTTTAAAATATCTCAGAGATTTTTAAAGGTATTAGAAGCTGACTTCTAAGACTGCTCAAGAGACTTCGAAGTCCTTTTTCTCCAATGAACTCATATCACTGTAAAATGAAAATCCACAAATACCATATGTTTCCAGTAAACACTTCTGGAGAGAGGATTGATTCGCCACTGTGTGTATTTCTATGGATACATTCTATTAAACTATGGTACTTTAACTTTTTATGGGACTTTAGGAAAGAGATTTATTAGAGAATCAGAGGTTATAGTTATGAATTTGCTTTCCAATTAATTCATTTGTAGAGGTAGCAAATAGTATAAGTCTGGGTTTGAATATTGCCACTCATACTTTTACATGGCCATGGACAGATCATTTAGACTATGACTTCCAGCTTCCTCATCTATAAAATGGAGACAGTACCTGTAGTATTGATGTAAGAGTATTTTTTTGAGTCTCCAAAGGGATTGTGTCTATAAGATGCTTTGTAAATCTTAAAGGTTTGTATAATTTTCAGTTATTACTTCTTATTCAGTAATTTGATTTATTCTAAGGGAAAAGAAAACAAAAAAGGAAACAGTGGGGTATAGTAGATAGAAAGCACTCTTAAAAGCCCAGAAGACCTGGGTTTTAAGTTCTGCCTCTGAAACTTACTGAGTGCATGACCTTGGGCAAGTCATAGCCCCATAGTGCTCTACAAAACTCTCCAAAAGAGTATAAGCTATAGACAAGATTCTGAACTGCATTAGTCTAGGGAATTTTTTTTTTTTTTACCAGGGAGTTTCCTATACCAAGGTAATCATAGATCCAGTCCTATCTAAGCTAAAAGTTCCTTTAAAAAAATCAGAACTTGAATTGTTCATGGGGTTTCTTTTTTGTTTGTATTTTGAAAAATTGAGATATTTTATTTTCTTCAATTTAGCAACTTTCTGCTTGAAAGTATTAAGAAGTAAAAACTAAATTGTAAGGGGGAATTACAAGGGAGAGAAAAAGCAATTGGGAATTCAGGGATTATAAAATGTTATCGAAGGGTGAGAAAATCTAGTAATCCTTTCTCTTGGCCCTTGAAGGAAAACTCCTGAGAGTCTAATGGTGCTGAGAATATCATGTAACTCCCTTAATCCGTGCCTACCTCTCCTCCTGGCCATTTGTAGGAGATATTTTAATGGTAAAATGGAATGTGGGGTAGTAGAGAGAATTATGCTTATACATTTTTCCTGTTTATCTCTGCTTCCTTGTAGCCAACAGTGTACTTTACCCAGCAGAGCCTCTGAAAGCTTGGCCAGAAGGGTTAGCCACTGTAATGCTATTTAATAACTCTTCCTTTTATTTACAGCAGACATGCTGTTACATTTCTTTAAGTGCTCTGAGTAAGCCTTCAGAGCTTCCCCAGCTGTGAATCAAAGTATCTTCACAGAAAGGGAAATGTGCCTATTTCCTCCTCAAAACTGAGGGCAAGATTATCTAAGGGAGTAAAACTAGTTTATAACCCCTTCATTGAGGATTCTACCTAGCCACTTATCCTGTGGCCAATGGGGCTGACCCCAATTTAGCATCAATTAGTATTCTTTCAATTTAAGCAGTCGGAAAATTTCAGACATCTTGAATAATGAGATATGTTCTTTGTCCTCACCTTTTATAATCTGAACATGCCAAATCCCCTAGATATTAAAAAACCCTATAATTGCAAACCCAATTAAATAATTTTAAAGCCATAAAATTACAAAACAGAAGGGCCCTGTAATGATAAATTTTCAGAGCAAAGTATACTACTCAACTGTATAGATATAACATATATATATTGAGAAACTTTCCATCGAGATGCAATCCTTTATGACGCGTGAAGACAGGATGCAGCATGGTGTCACAGATAGGGTACTGGACTTGGACTCAGGGAGTTGGGTTCAAATCCTGCCTAAGATATTTATTAGCTGTCACTCAACTTATCTTGTTCCTAAGTTTACTTATCCATAAAATGAGGAGGTTGGTCTCTGAGGTTCTTTACAACTCAAAATTTATGATCCTCTGAAAAGGAAAGGAACCTACTGGATTTTCCCCATCCCCTACCCCCACCCCTGTTTCTATCCCTTTGCTTTTAGCTAAATGAGAAGTACCAAAATCACAGTGATTTATTATCTAGAGCATTATTGAGCTAACATGACCCCAGAGAAACACTACAATAGTTTAAGTAACCTTAAATAATGATAAAATAAAAATCTCTCACTAGGACGCTATGAGGCTTGTTTAGATTAATTAAACATTTACTACTTACTCCTGTCACTAGAGGGCAGCAACACAATACTCACGTATCATTTGGGTTCCCCCATGAGGAAAAGAAGGGGTTATTTATTAATTTGTTATTGAATCCAGAAAATTATATAGATTTGAAATCTCTGCCATTCTATATATTGGGAGATTTCGCATACCTCTGGCAGAGCTAATTTTCAGCTAAATACTCAGTTCGATGTAGAAGACAATAGTAATTAGTAACTTAGTTCATTAGCTTATTAGTTAAGGATGGAACAGGTAACTAACCTTCTGTTACCTAGATTAAATAAAATAGCAAGATCTCCAGTGGATTATTAGTGATCAGAGTATATACTCAGCTCTCTCAAGGGTGACAGAAGTGATTTTCTATTTAGAGGAATTTAGGCATGATGGCTTTAAAGAAGTCATTTTGCATCCTTCCATTGGTGAAAAGAACAGATCATGTCACAGGTGAAATGATTGAGTTGTTCTATCTGAGGCCTATGAGGACAGAAGTTG
Source organism: Vombatus ursinus (assembly GCF_900497805.2). Classification (NCBI taxonomy): domain Eukaryota; kingdom Metazoa; phylum Chordata; class Mammalia; order Diprotodontia; family Vombatidae; genus Vombatus; species Vombatus ursinus. Next base: position 90,248 of record NW_020954940.1, read on the forward strand.
ACCAGAAAAAACCCAGATCATCAGGCCGTACATTTAAAGTGGCCTCATGGTGTTCAGTAGTATTTTTGCTACTTTTTAACTAGCAACTCAAACCTCTCTCTCCTCTCCCCTCCCCTTGAGGTGTGTGTGCTTGCACACAAGGGCTTGAGCGTGCACTCGCACAAACAGAAAGACACACACACACACACACACACAAGAGGCAGACGGGAGTATACCTAAAGAATGTGTTAGCTTGGGGGTTTTCAGGAATGGTTTTCCAGCTGCTTCTTCATAGATCCTTCCACAACTATTTTGATAATTAGAATGGACTGTTCCTAATTTCCTAACAGAAGCTATCTGGGCCAGGTGATAGGGTACTGGAATTGGGATCAGGAAGACCTGAGTTCAAATTTGGCCTTAAACACTTAGCTGTGGGGCCCTGGACAAATCACTTAATCTCTGCCTCCCTTATTTTCCTCATTCCTAAAATGCAGGTAATAAAATCACGTACCTTCTAGGGTTTTTGTGAGGATCAAATGGGATAATATTTGTAAAGCACTTTGTAAACCTTAAAGTGTTACATAAATGTCAGCTATTATTATTATTTTTATTTTTTATCAGTATCATTTTAAGTGATCAGGGATTATTTGACACCTCAACCAGTACCGCTCCATGTGCCCACAGATGCATATTATCCCATAAACATGACCTAGATTAAGCTTATATGATGGATACATGTAATGACTACAGTCCCAAACCAAAAGAATCTACTAGATTTGCTGATATCTAAAGAATGTTACCTATAGGAACATAGGATAATACAGAGCCTATAAGTTGGAGGGGACCTCAAAAGTCATTTGGTACAATTTTCTCATTGTACAGGTGAGGAAGCTAAGGCCCAGAGTGGCTAAATATCTTAACCAAAGAGAAGTAATCACAGAGGTAATAAACTTATGATTTTTTGTTGTTCAGTTGTTTTTCAGTCATGTCTGACTCTGTGTGACCCCATTTGGGGTTTTCTTAGCAAAATTCTGAAATGGGTTGTCATTTCTTTCTCCAGCTCATTTTACAGATGAGGAAACTGAGGCACACAGGGTTAAGTGACTTGCCCAGGGTCACAAAGCTAGTAAGTGTCTGAGGCCAGATTTGAACTCACAAAGATGAGTCTTCCTGACTCCAGCACTCTATCCACTGTGCCACCAAGTTGCCCCAAGCTTGTACTTTAACAGCTCAGAAAAATAAAAAAAAACCTTATTATTTAAAAATTAGTTGTAGCTAATGCCAGAATCCAAAATGGAAAAGTTAATATTCTTAGATAAGAAACACAATGTTATCACACAAGGCAATCAGTATAGAAATCATACCTACAAACTGTAGAACAGTATATCAGAAATCCTATCTGACTTTGGCCTCTACTCTATGAGAATGCTATGTAATGAGAATTTTTTGATAGCCTAGAGAAACTACCTCTAATGGACTGATGAAGAATCCACTTTATTCTAAGGTTAACAGTTATTCAATTTTGAGTGACTTTTCAAGGACTAGGATTTATTTATTTTTTGTTTATATACAAGGATAAGTAATTCATGAAATTGAGGTTCCATCTACTTTTTAAAAAAGATGGTAGCATTGGGTATTCTGACTCGTAATCACTGTAAGTGGTGGGGGTTTTTGAAGAAAAGAAATTTTATCTAGAATGCTCCTGATGAAATAAAGCTATTAATGTCCAGCCTATGAATTAGCAGACAAAAGAATTCATCTTTTACAAGGTGATGATATAGAGGTGTGAAGGCTAAAGAACCAATAATACAGTCAATGGTTGCATTGGCTGAGTGGATGAGTCTTTTTTGCACCATCATGAGATGATGTCACTTGGGCATAGATGTTGTTGTATTACCTGTTCATGAAGAACTCAATGAAAAAGCAATTATCATAAGTTTTTGTGGGTTCTAAATTCTCTCCCTCCTTCTATCTCCCCCCACCCATTGAGAAGGCAACCAATATGACACCCATTATATAACTGATTTAGAGGATGGGACTTTATGTGCCATCTCTTTCAACTCACTGTTTTATAAATGAGAAAATTGAGGACCTGAAAGATACGGTGACTTGATTGAGGTAACATAGGTAGTAATTAGCAGAGCCAGGATCTGAACCCAGAATTCCTAATTTACTGTTCTTTCCTGCATACTACTTTCCCTTCAAGTGCCAAAATGTTCTGGGCATTGTCCTAGGCAGTGGGGATAAAAAGACAATACTGAAAATAATACTTTCCCTTAAGGCTCTTCCATGCCACTGGGAGTAAGGGAGGAGAAACCACACATATAAGTAAATATGAAGTATATTCAAAGTAAATACAAGTAATTTGGTGAGAAAGAGGTGACTACTGGAACTGGAGGGCAGAGAAAATCAAGAAAAGAGGAGGCACTTGAGCTGAACCTTGAATGGGGCTTGGGATTTTAAGAGGTGGTGGTGACCAGAGAGAAAAATCACTCCAGGAGTGGATGACAGACTATGCACAGGAATAGAGGCAGGAGACAGAAATGACACCTTCCTTAACATACTTTGATCCCTGGGAGCCCCACCCATAGCTATGAAACAGATTATTATTTACTTTCAACTTTTAACCACCATATTACCAGTAATAGCAGCCTGTCACTAAGCACCATTCCGAATTCCCACACTGACCCTGATTAGGAACCACGTATTTTTTCTCAACGTGAATAAATGGGAAAGGGTGAGGGTGGAAATAAGTAGTTCCAGAAGGCACACATTTCCAGAATGGGCACACTGGATACTCCTGGAAGCAGGAAGAATAAATAGCTATTATTTTAACATCCTTTAGCCAAAGAATAGCCAGTAAAGGATTTTACTCTTATGGTATCACAAATCTAAAACAGCATGAACAGAATGAGGGGAAAATCCCCATTTTTCTTTGCTTTGGATAGGAATGGACTCATTGTTAGAGGCACAATCAGAAAATCGAGAATCTTAAAATCCATTTTCAGCTTTTTCATTTTTCATTATTTCAGCTATGATGACCTTGGACTCCACCTCAGGTGACATGCAGCAGGGACAACCGTTCTTTCCACTCATAAACTATCTCCTCTCCTAGGGTGGTGTAAGGACAAAGGACAATATCTGCAAAGTGCTTAGAATTCTCCAAATAAAGGCACAGTGGAAGAATAGAATATTACTGTATTATTCTTCTTATAAAGAGTGGGTGGAATTGCAAAGAGAAATCATGTCAGAGATTTAAGGAAACTTAAAAGTCTGAGACTTTAAAAAGCTGGGATTATTAAAATGCCCCAGTTGTTTGACAAGGGAAAATTAAAATTGTTCTCCTGCTTCAAAAGACAGAATGTGAAATTTTGATTCCCCCTCTGCACCCCCACAGATCTCTTCCAGGCACAGAACTCTTATTGAAGTCAGGAGAGGTCCATGTATAATGAAATATCTTACAGAGCATGCAGTGAGATAAGGATCTTGTGTAGTAGCTGAGTAGTTATCGATTTGACCAACATCTATAATTACATATACATATATGTATGTGTGTATGTATATACATGTGTGTAGTGTATGTATATTGTTGTGCAGTTGTTTTTCAGCTGTGTCTGGTTCTTTGTGACCCCATTTGGGGTTTTCCTGGCAAAGATACTAGAATAGTTTGCTGTTTCTTTCTTCAGCTAGTTTTGCAGATGAGAATACAGAGGCAAACAGAGTTAAGTGACTTTCCTGGGATCACATCTGCTAGTAAGTGTCTGAGAATGGATTTGATCTCAGGAAAATGAGTCTTCCTGACTCTAGGCCTAGCAGTCTATCCACTGCACCATCTTGTTGCTCCATGCGTGTGTATGCATACACCCAAATTCAGGGGCAGCTAAGTGGCATAGTGGATAGAGCACCCGGCCCTGGAGTCAGGAGAACCTGAGTTCAAATCTGGCCTCAGATACATAACACTTACTAGCTGTGTGACTCTGGGCAAGTCACTTAATCCCAACTGCCTCACCAAAACAAAACAAAACAAAACAATAACAACAACAAAAAACATATACCCAAATTCAAAGCCCACCATAAATGAGTGCTACTAAAACTAGGGATACTCCTTTGCTTCTGAAAACTCAGCTAAGAAGATCCTAATGAGTTTCTTGACTCTTCTGCCACAAGTGAAACCATTGACTATGCTTTCCTTGTGGATACTTTCTCCTCTCTGGGATTTCATGGTATTGCTCTCTCTTGGTTTTCCTCTTGTGTATTTTATTGCTCCTTCTCAGGGTTTACTGGATCATCATTTATGCCCAGTACCCAAATGTGGACGTACTCCAAGGTTGTCCTGGAACCTCTTGTCTTCTGAATATTTTTTCTTGATTATTTCATCAGTCCCATTGGTTCAATTATCATCTCTACATAGGTGACTTCCAGATTTATATTATCCAGCCCTAGTCTTTCCCAAGTTCCAGTTCTGAATCCACTTAGAATAAATATTCCATCAGCATCTCAAACTAAGTGTCTCCCCCCAAAATTCATTGTCTTTCCCCCAAACCCATCCTTCTTTTGAATTTCCCTATTTTTATAGGGCATTACCTTCTAGTCATTTGGGTTTACAGCTTTCTAGCCATCATTTACTTATCCTTCTCCTACATCTCCCATATCCAAATGATTGTCAAGTATTACTGTTACTGCCTTCAACAATATTTCTCACATCCAACCTCATCTTCAAATACAAGACTCAAGAAAAACAAACAAAAAAAAATCAAGAAAGAAAACATAAGAGATTCAATAAGGTAATTCCTACATGACAAGATGATACTTGTAACTCTTCAGAACCTTATTGCTATTAGGGCAATTCAGAGTATGCAGAAACAGAGTGTGGATCTGAGATAACTATGATGAGATGATAACCAAAAAAATAAAATTAAAGGGTAACAAAGAAGATTCCACTGAGAAAAGAGGAGAGAGATAGAATGGGAGAATTATCTCACATAAAAGAGTCATGAAAGAGGTATTACAGTGAAGGGGAAAATGGGGGGGTAGGAAATACTTGAACCTTACTTTCATCAGAAGGTTCAAAGAGGGAATAACATACACAATCAGTTGGATATAGAAATCTATATTCCCCATAAAAAAGTAAAAAGGGACAGGAATAAGAGAAGGAGGAGGACTGATAGATGGGAGGGTGAATGGGGGTGGCAGTGGTCAGAAGTAAAACACTTGTGAGGAGGGACAGGGTGAAAGGTGAGAGAGAGAGAGAGGAAGGGAGGGAGGGGAAAATGGGATGGAGGAAAATACAGTTACTTATTATAGCTGTAAATGTGAATGGAATGAACTCACTTATAAAATGGAAGAAAATAGTGGAGAACAGATTAAAAAACAGAATCTTACAATATGCTGTTTACAACACACATTTGAAAGACACACAAACATATATACACACACACAGAGTAAAAGTAAGAGGCTGGAGCTGAATGTATTATGCTTCAGTTGAAGTTAAAAAAAAAAAAAAGCAAAAACAGATCGATTAAAAGAGACAAAGAAGGAAACTATATCTTGCTAAAAGGTACCACAAACAGTGAAGCAATATCAATGCTAAACACATATGTACCACTTGTAGAACATTTAAATTTTTAAAGAAGTTAAATGAGTTACAGGAAGAAATAGTAAAAGTATACCAGTGGGGACCTCAACTTTCCCCTCTCAGAACCAGATAAATCTAACCACAAAATAAACAAGAGAGAAGTTAAAGAGGTGAAGAGAATCTTGGAAAAATTAGACATGATAGACCTCTGGAGAAAATTGAATAGGAATAGAAAGGGATATATCTTTTTTCTCAGGGGCATATGGCATATACACAAAAACTGACCATGTATTACGCAGATAAGCCTCACAACCAAATGAAGAAAAGCAGAAATATTAAATTCATCATTTTCAGATCATAATGCAATAAAACTGTATTCAATAAAAATCAGTGGGAATACAGATTAAAATTAATTGAAAACTAATCTAATCTTAAAGGATAAATGGATCAAAGAACAAATCAGAGAAACAATAATTTCATTAAATAGAATGAGACAACTACCAAAATTTATGGAATGCGGCCAAAGCATTATTTAAAGGAAAATTTATATCTCTAATTGCTTATATCAATAAAATATAGAAAGAGCAGATCAATGAATTGGGCATGCAACTAAAAAAGTTAGAAAAAGAACAAATTAAAAATCTCCAATTAAATACCAAATTGGAAAGCCTAGAAGTTAAAGGCAAGATTAATAAAATTGAAAGAGAACCCTTTTTATGAAAAAAAAAACTCAACAAAATAGACAAATCACTGGTTAATCAATCAAATTGGTTAATTTGATTTAAAAAGGGAAAGAAGAAAATCAAATTACCAGTATCAAAAATGAAAGGGAGTAAATTTGTCAACAATGAAGAAGAAATTAAAGTAATTATTAGAAACTGTTTTGCCCAATTATATGTCAATAAATCTGACAATGTAAGTGAAATGGATGAATATTTACAAAAACAGAAATTGCCCATATAAACAGAAGAGAAAATAGAAAAATTAAATAACTACACCTTAAAAAACAAATTGAATGAGCCGTTAATGAACTCCTTAAGAAAAAAAGCTCCAGAGCCAGATGGATTCACGAGCAAATTCTACCAAACTTTTAAAGAACAATTAACCCCAATACTACATAAAGTACTTCAAAAAATAAGCAAAAAAGGAGTCCTACCAAATTCCTTTTACAAGACAAATATGGCACTGCTACCTAAACCAGGAAGAGTGAAAACAGAAAAAGAAAACTATACATTATTTTCCCTAATGAATGTTGATGCAAACATCTTAAATAAAATACTAGCTAGGAGATTACACCAATAGATCACAAGGATCATACATTATTAGCATGTAAGATTTATATCAGGAATGCAGGGCTACTTCAACATCAGGTAAACTATCAGCATAATTGATCATATCAATAACAAAACCAACAAAATAATATGATTACTCAAAAAATGCAGAAAAAAGCCTTTGACAAAATACAACATATATTCCCATTAAAAAACACAAGACAACATAGGAATAAATGCAGCTTTCCTTAAGATGTTAAGTAATATCTATCTAAAAATCATCAGAAAGCATTAACTGTAATGGGGATGAGCTAATAGCCTTTCCAATAAGAGGTGAAGGAAGTATACCCATTATCACTGCTATTACTCAATATTGTAATAGCTATAAATGCTAGCTATATCAATAAGAGGAAAAAAAAGGAAATTGAAAAAATTAGAACAGGCAATGAGGAAACAAAGCTATGCAGATGATATTATGGTATTCTTAGAGAATTCTAGAGAATCAAATAAAAAACTAGTTAAAATAATTAAGAATTTTAGCAAGGTTGCAGGATATAAAATAAACCTATATAAATCATTAGCATTTCTATATATTACCAAAAAGTCCAGCAGAAAGAGATAGAGAAATTCCATTTAAAATAACTCTTGACAATATAAAATACTTGGGAGTGTACTTGCCAAGACAAACCCAGGAACTACATGAATACAATTACAAAACACTTCACACAAATAAAGCCAGATATAAACAACTGGAAAAATATTAATTGCTCATGCATAGGCCAAGCCAATATAATAAAAATGACAATTCTACTTAAATTAACATTTTATTTAGTGTCATACCAATTAAACTACCAAAAATTATTTTATAGACCTAGAAAAATTAATAACAAAATTCATCTAGAAGAATAAAAGGTCAAAAGTATCAAGGCAATCAATAAAAAAGTGTGAAGCTATACACAAACTGTATTATAAAACAGTGATCATCAAAACAATCTGGTAATAGTTAAGAAATAGAGTGGTGGATTAGTGGAATAGATTAGGTACACAACACTTGGTACTAAGTAATCATTGAAGTCTAGTGTTTGATAAACCCAAAGATTTAAGCTTTTGGGACAAAAATTCATTATATGTGAAAAAACTGTTGGGAAAACGAGAAAGCAATTTGCCAGAACTTAGATATAGGACTAACATCTCACACCATATACCATGATAAGGTCAAAATTGGTACATGATTTAGACACAAAGAATGATACCATAAGCAAATTAAAAGAGCATTGAATAGCTTACCAATTAGATCTATGGATATGGAAAGAATTTAGGATCAAACAAGATATAGAGAGCATGACAAAATATAAAATGGATAATTTTGATTATGTTAAATGAAAAAGTTTTTGTACAAACAAAACCAATGCAACCAAGATTATAAGGAAAGTAGAAAACTGGTTTTTTTGTTTTGTTTTGTTTTTTTACAGAAAGTATCTGTAATCAAGGCCTCATTTCTCAAATACAGAGAAAAATGAGTCAAATTTATAAGAATATGTCATTCCCCAATTGCTAATGGTGAAAGGATATGAACAGGCTGTTTTCAGACAAAAATAAAAGCTATCTAAAGTCTAGTGAAAAAATTCTCTAAAGCATAACTGATTAGAAAAATGCAAATTAAAACAAGGCTGATGTATGACCTCACACATATCAGATTGGTTAACATAAAAGAAAAGAAATATGATTAATATTGGAGGGGAAGTGGGAAAATTGAGACACTAATGTACTGTTGGTAGTGTTGTAAACCAATCCAACCATTCTGGAGAGCAATTTGGAACTATGCCCCAAGGATTATAAAGGTGTGCATACCCTTTAATCCAGCAATGCAACTACTCAGCCTGTATTCTAAAGAGATAAAAAGGGGGAAGGGTACCTATTTGTACAAAAATATTTATAGCAGCTCTATTACTGGTGGCAAACAATTGGAAATTGGGGGGATGCCCATGAATTGGAGAATGGCTGAACAAGTTGTGATATATGATTGTAATGGAATATCATTGCGCTGTAAGAAAAGATGAGCAGGATGATTTCAGAAAAATCTGCAAAGACTTACATGAACTGATGCAGAGAAAAGTGAGCAGAACCAAGAAAACACTGTATAAAATAATAGCAATACTGTATGATGAACAGCTGTGAATGACTTAGCTAGTCTCAGTAATACAATGATTCAAGACAATCTTGAAGGACTCGTCATCAAAAATGTTATCTACTTCCAGAGAAAGAACTGATGTCATCTAATATAGACTGAATCATACTATTTTTCATTTTCTTTCTTTTTTTTTTACTTTGAGCTTTTTCTCCCACAAAATTACTAATATGGAAATGTTTTACATGA
>NW_020954941.1:0-1155 GCF_900497805.2 Vombatus ursinus
CATTCTGATATGGGAGGATGATACATCCACACATGCATATATATGTATATTATATATATATATATGTATTAGTGTATATTCCCTTAGAACACTATCATCATCACTGATGATAGAGGGAGTCTAATTAGACAGAGGGCCTGGAAGTGATTCTGTTGTATTTTGCTGATTTTAAAAGAAGAATGGAAAGTGAGGGAACGAGGAATGAGCTAGAAGGGGAGAAAGGAAAGGAAGAATAGAAAAATTATCTCATATAAATGAGTTGTGTAATTCTATACAATAGGGAGGATGGAGTTGGGGGAGTAAGCAACACTAGAAACTCATGCTCATCTAAACTGGTCAAAGGACAGAACACATACACGCAAGTAGATATACACACACAAATACACACACAAGTACACACACACTTGTAGTTCATTACACAAATGCATTTCAATCAATGGGCAAACAGGAGACAAAGGGGCTAACTGAAAGGGGGGAAATAAAAGAAAGGATAGACTAAGGGAAGGATTAGGCAGAAACAAAACAAACTTTTAAAGAGAAGATGGGAAACAAAGAGAAAGTATAGGATGGAGGGAAATACAAAATTAACCATCATAATAGTGATTGTGGAAGATAGGAACTCACCTTGTTCCTTTCTATTTCCATTCAATATTCTCGAGAGATCTATGATAATCCAATTTTCCAAAAAATCCATTCAGGTCTTTCACTTCTTTTTTTTTTTGTGTATGCATTATTTTTACCTTCAGATCAATATTTTATTTCAAACAGTAGTCTATAAACATGAGAGAATTGGTTTCTTGTTTTTTTGTTTTAAATAAGATAGGTTTTATTTGGACAGAAAACAGCAATAATAACAACAAAAACAAATCACAGAAAACTTGCATCTGAGTACATGAATAGTGAACATATCCTCTCTAGTGGGCTTCTACCTCCTAGAGACCTAAATAATTTAGATTTCTCTCTATCTGAGCTCCCATCCCAAATCCCACAACAGAAAATTCTCATGATTTTTAAAGTCAAGAGACCTTCCTTCTAAAATAAGGGTCCTTTACCCCAGGGACTTATTATATAAGAATAAATTATATAAGAATTATATTCTTCAGACTTATGATAATAATATGTGGTTGAGGCTCTTCTGCAAAGGTAAAGTACTCA
>NW_020954941.1:1225-1400 GCF_900497805.2 Vombatus ursinus
AGAATGTTACAAAATCAAGTAACCTATCCTTTTGATGAACTGCATGTCCAAGGGACCTAAGCGGCACTTCAGAATTACAGTAACTTCCTTATTTAAGTTTGTCTCCAAAAGGAAAGCACTTAGCTTTGCTAGAGTGTTAAACCTCTCTCCTAGATCTGCATAGATTTTTTTTTTC
>NW_020954941.1:1437-1551 GCF_900497805.2 Vombatus ursinus
ATTTGGCCAATTGTATTTTTTAAGGAATTGTTTTCTTCAATTTTTGTCCTTCGTTTTCCAAGCTGTTGACTCTGTCTTGCATACCTCTCATTTCTTTTCTAATTCTTGTTCTGC
>NW_020954941.1:1686-4562 GCF_900497805.2 Vombatus ursinus
AGCACCATCCCAAGCTTCTTGTGTTGGAGGCCAGAGGCCTGGTCAGTGGTTTTGCTTGTTGGAGCTACAGGTGCTGGCAACTGGAGGTTATAGGGGTCTAGTAGCTTATTTATTGGTGAACTGGGGTTCTAGTGGTATGTACTTATGCCAGGTGGGGTTTTACTGCAAGTGGTAGACTGATGGTTTATTTTCTCTTTTATTAACTGTTTGAGATCATTCTATGTTTTTCCTGTGACCTCTACCCTCCACCAGATTAGCCAAAATATCTCCTGTTTATTTTGGCTCAGGAAGGTCCTGTTTGGAGGCTAGGGATGAGGACATGGTAAGACTTGTCATGACTGCCCACATGTAACTATGGTGAGTCAAAAGAAGAAATTGCTCTAGTTATCCCTATGAGCTAATCTTGCCAGTATGGCTTCTCTCCCAGGGATTGTAATAATTGCAATAACAAAAGAAACAAATTTAAGTTGGTTGGTAATGTTAAAAAATTACAAGTTTTGTTTTGATCATCTTTCTCCTTGACCCAAAATAAATGGATCTGTGAGCTTGTGGTTATACTCTAATATTTCCTCAGTTGCATTTACTTTCACAAAGTCCCTTTTTCTATACTGGTTGTTGCTGGTGGCTTTTGAAATTAACCTGTCCCACATGGTAGTGATCAGAGATCTTAAGTAAGGCCAAAAGGGAGAGTTCCTTGATTTCCTTTAAAAATCTTATTTAACATTTTAGTTTTCCCAATTACATGTAAAAACATTTTTAAATATTCTTTTTTTTCTCAAAAAATGTGTTCTGAATTCTCTCCCTACTTCCCTTCCTTTCATTGAGAAGGCAAGCAATTTGACATAGTTTATACATGTGTAGTCATGCAAAACACATTTCCATGTAAGTCATTCTGTAAAAGAAAAAACAGATCAAAAACCTTAAGAAAAATAAAGAAAAGAAAGTAAAAGAATCTCTGATCTGCATTCGGGCTCTACCAGTTCCTTCTCTGGAGATGGACAGAACCTTTCATCATAAGTCCTGCAGAATTGTCTTAGATCATTGTATTACTGAGAATAGCTAAATTATTCATAGTAGATCATCATACAATATTGTTGTTACTGTGCACAATGTTCTCCTGGTTCTGCTCATTTCCCTTTGCATCAGTTAATGTAAGTCTTTTATTTTTTTCTGAGAGCATCCTGCTCATCATTTCTTAAAGCACAATAATATTCTATCACAATCATAAATAACCTGTTCAGCCATTCCCTAATTGATGGGCATCCCCTTAATTCCCAATTTTTTGCCACCACTAAAACAGTTGCTATAAGTAGTTTTGTACACCTAAGTCCTTTTCCTTTTTGTTTTTTTATTTATTTGGGATACACACCTAATAGTGGTATTGCTTAGTCAAAGAGTATGCTTGGTTTAATAACCCTTTGGGCCCAGTTCCAAATTACTCTCCAGAATGGTTGAATTAGTATGCAATATCAAGATATTAGGAAACATCCTATTTTCCAGAGCTAAGGCCCTAGCACAAGCAAGCTGTGCCTCAATCTTGGTATAACAGCAATCTTTGGTCCTCACCCTTTGGCAGAATGTGTTCCTTTGACCAGCACCAGTTGTTCACTGAATTTATGATTTTCATATTAATCAATAACTATTTTTATTTATTGGAACTCCCCTATTTCCCAGGAGATTCTGGCCTGAGAGCTACTGCCAACATGCTGTGGCAGAAAGTGATCAATCAGATCTGTGAACAATTTCTGTGCTTCCAACTGCTAAGTGAATGGAACCAGCACCTGCACTCCTATTCCTACCAAGCTAGCTCTGGTTCTGTACCCCACTGAATGCTCACAAAGCTATAAAGACTTGAAACAATCACAATGCTCAACACTACTAATAACTTAGGGATTGTTCCTACAGTACCCAAGAATGCCTGTATTGCCCCCCCCAAATGTCTGCACACATGGGCCTGCCTTGGGAACTGTTTACTCAAGACCTAAGAATGACTGTGTTGTTTTTTTGTGGTTTTCAGACTTAAAAACCCTACCCCTGCCACAAACCACAAGCTCTCCATCTCAGGAGAACTTTAGTTTGCAAACTTTTTGCTCACTCTGAAATTAAGCTTCTGTTTGATTCCTGACTCCTGTTTTTCTTGGATAGTTCTATTTAAAAAATTTTTTCTCTCATTTTCTCCCATTTGATTTTTAAAATCTTTTTAAGGTTCTTTCATAAATTCTTTTTGGCCAGGTGACCACTTAACATTACTCTTTGTGGTAGGAGAGGCTTTTTTTTTGGCTTCAGTATACTCCTCTGAAGATGAACCCTTGTCTTCTCTATTCTCCTAGTAACTGTCTATATTTGGATTCTTTCTACTTTGCCTCCTCATCTTTTTTAAGCTATAGCAGTTTGATATAATCACCATCTTCTAGGGTTTTGGGGATAGTGCCTCTGGCCTCAGGTCCTCCTTCAGTTCTCTCCTCTGACTTAGACCGAAACCAAGAACTGTGCCCCCTTGTAAGTGTCCGCAGCCAGCAGCATCTCCGCCTCACTCCTTTTGCACTCACCCAGCATGTGCTGGTTCTTTCTTGCCCAGGGCTGTGTCTCAGTAGCACAGCTGGGCTTGGCATCCCTTATTGGCAGAGGTTCCCTCAATCTTCCCCTGCCCAGATGCCCAACTCCCCATTGTCTCGTAGGTGAAAATTCCTGTGGCTGGTGCCAAAGCTACCTCCCAATTCCACTAAGCTCAGAGTTCACTGCTTGCTGTTTCAGTGGAACTAGCCTGGATGTGTTTACACTGCACAGGGACCAAACTTCAGCTCTAGGATTTTTTTTCCATTCTCCTCCAGTTGTCTTGGGAGGACTACTGTTCTGCCTCAATTCTTATTTATTTT
>NW_020954941.1:4697-6047 GCF_900497805.2 Vombatus ursinus
CCTACTATGTGTAATTCAATGTTTTAGGTACTGAAGATATAAAAATAAAAGAAAAGTTAGTCTCTGATCTCAAGGAACTTAGTTGTACAGAAAACAAGTATATACTTGATTATTTGAGGAAGGATAGAGCACTAACAAGGGGGATTAGGAAACTTTTCTGTAGGAAGTGATTATCATCAAACTTGTCTGGTGGGCAAACAATAGGGAAATGGTAGAATAGAGATGTTAGACATTTAATCAAATAACATGCAAAAGTTTAGTGTTTGATAAGATGAATGGGAAATTCAAGTGAGGGAAGAATCTGTTGTTTAGTAGGTGTTCTTTTGAAAGAATGTAGCAATTTGACAAGAAATATATTTATACTTTTTTCCTGTATATAATACTTCTCTGAATTCCACCTAGATGGTAGATTTAAATATGAATAAAGAACCTATAACTCAATCAACAATATTTATTAAGCACATGTTATATAACAGGAAATTCAGCAAGCGTTCGGGATACAAATACAAAAATGAGACAATCTTTAACCTCAAAGAAGGTAATAAAATGTGATGTTTACCTACATTGTCAAGCGGAGTTTTTCTACTGAACAAAGGGTATAAATAATTAAGGAAACAGCAGATATGCTTGATTATGTTAAAACAAAAATAAAGAATGTAAAATACAGATAATGAAATAAAATATTTAGAAAATATTTATGGCTAATTGATAAAGGCCTTGACAACTAAAACATAGATGAGACAGTTAAAAATTTACAAATATAAACTCTGGTCTTTAATATATAAATGGCCACAGGATACAAATAACTTTCAGAGATGGAAACACGAATAATAAATTCTTGACAAAAAATTCAGTTTCTTTAAAAATAAAAAATATGGAAATTAAAACCATTTTTGAGGCACCAATTTATAGTTATCAAATTGGGAAAAATTATTAGGATCAATACAACTTAATGCTGGTGAGTTTTAAGAGAAATAGGTCCACTCATTGATAATTCATGGAATTGTAAATGTTCAAAATCACTTTGCAAAGTTAACTGGCACTACATAGTTAAAAGTTATCAGAGTAATCATTCTCTTTGCTCAAATAATTCAGTTATTGGAATCATACTCTGAGAGCATTATAAAAAATAGAAAAAAGTCATCAGATAGATTCTGAACTATCTGGATGTCTGGGCTGGATGAGTACTGTTTTCTGAAAAAAAAAGTTTGTATTGATGTCTTCTGTTTCTTACATTGTCATAGCCATCCCAAGTACCCCTCCCTTCTCTCACTTATAGAACCATTTCATATAATAAATAGTATTTTAAAGAGAATCAATCAACCAAGAATCATTTATTAAATACCTACC
>NW_020954942.1:0-283 GCF_900497805.2 Vombatus ursinus
TTTTAAAGTGATTTATATCAAAAAGTCAACAAATCAGATGCATGTGACTCAAAAATCTCAAGTGTCAAAGGAATAGGTTCATAGTAGGAACTAATTTCCAAGAGCACATTGAGAGAATCTACCCATGAGGAATCATACCATCTCAAAGAATTCAGTCAGAACATCTCTAATCCAAGAATAGGCATTTATTGATATTGATGCCTCTCATGATGCAGACTAAGTTCTAAAAGGAACCAGCAATTTTAGTGAAAGCAAGAGGGATTTTTAAATGGTAAAGATGGAA
>NW_020954942.1:415-809 GCF_900497805.2 Vombatus ursinus
TTAAGTGCTTACTTTAGGAAAGTTCCATCTATTGTTTTGGGGTATACATGCTGCTTAGGTATCCTGGTGGTGCCACTTCCTGATTGGCTAGCTATTGTGATCCTGTCTGGTCGAGATGGATAGTCCTGTCTTGGGCTAAAAAAATGGATGATATGATTGTGGTTGAATACAAGAACACACCTATTCAAATATGTGAATTGGATCTGAGGGCAGTGGCTAGCCAATGGCAGTGGCTGTATTGAGTCTGGGGGCCTGTGGTGTGGTTAAAGCCAAATTGTGTGATTAAATCAAGACATGCCTGCTGTTTAGTGGAGGGTGTAAGGAAGTTAAAGTTATATTAAGATTCCATCACTTATCATACATTAAAGTACAAGACTGGCAGTCTTAACAATCA
>NW_020954942.1:944-1426 GCF_900497805.2 Vombatus ursinus
ATGGAAATTTTTCTTTCCATTTTTATTCTGCCCTCTGGTTCTAGAATATCGGAACAGTTTTCAAAGATAATTTCTTGAAAGATGATGTTTAGGCTCTGTTTTTGATCATGGCTTTCAGGTAGTTCAATAATTTTAAAATTATCTCTCCTGGATCTGTTTTCCAGGTCAGTTGTTTTTCCGTGGAGATATTTCACATTGTCTTCAATTTTTTTCATTCTTTTGGTTTTCTTTTACAATTTCTTGATTTCTCATAAATTCACTAGCTTCCATTTGCTCCATTCTAATTTTTAAGGAAGTATTTTCTTCAGTGGACTTTTGGACTTCCTTTTCCATCTGGCCAATTCTGCTTTTAAAGGCATTCTTGTACTCATTAGCCTCTTGGACCGCTTTTGCCATTTGGATTAGGCTATTTTTTGAAGAAGTTATTTTCTTCAGTATTTTTTGAGTCTCCTTTAACAAGCTGTTGACTTGTTTTTAATGAT
>NW_020954942.1:1473-2576 GCF_900497805.2 Vombatus ursinus
TTTCTTGTGTGCCTCTCATTTCTCCTCTCAGTTTTTCTTCTACTTCTCTTACTTGCTTCTCAAAATCCTTTTTGAGCTGTTCTATGGCCTGGGACAGATTCATATTTGTGTGGGAGGCTTTGGATGTAGGAGCTTTGACTTTGTTGTCTTCTTCCAGTAGTATGTTTTGATCTTCTTTGTCACCCAAGAAAGAAGGTATGGTCTGATTTTTTTACTCAGTTTGCTCATGATCCCAGCCAATTACTTGAGTTTAGACACTTTGTTAAGGTAGGGGTCTGCTTGCAGTGTGGAGAATGTACTGTCCCAAGCTTCAGGGATTTTGTGCAGCTGTTTTCAGAGGTACTTTTAGGGAGCTGCAAATTTTCCATTCTTCCAAGGTGGTATGATTAAAGGCAAGTTGTTTACTGTTTTCCTGGTCTGGGATCCAGTCGATGAGTGACCACAAGTACTCTTTTATGCCTTGGAACTATGAGGAGCATTCCTCTCCACCACCACCATGAGCTCCACCATGTCAGTGCTCCTCCTTGCCCCAGGAACACCACCCAGAACTGTGACCCTGATCCAAGCATGGGCAAAGCAAGAGATTCCTGCCTCAGTACCTGCAAAGAGGTCCTGCAATTTCCCTTTGATCAGCCACTCAATTCTCCGTCCATTTGTTGGTTGAGAGCTCCAGAAGCAGACAACACCCTGGGCCTGTACCAGAACTGGGGCTGGGACCAAGCTTCTCTCTCACCATGGTCACAGACCTTTCTTACTGACCTTCTAAATGGTCTTTGGTGTTTTCTGGTTGATAAGTCTGGAAACCACAAGAGCTGCCTGTGATTCAGTCCTCTAAGGCCTGCTCCAGGTTCGTGGAGGCCTCATCTTTGCCTACACACCCATGTTGAACTGAGCTCCTCTCCAGCCTGACTCAACAGACCTTAACAATCAACCATCCAGGTTGTCTTGGGCTGGAAATTTGTTTCACTCTGGTTTCTTCTGGGTTCTGTCGCTCTAGAATTCATTTAGAGCATTATTCTAGGTATTTGGAGAGGTTTGGGGGAGAGTTCAAGCAAGTCACTGCATTTGCTCCACCATCTTGGCTCCACCCCACTTAAAAAAAA
>NW_020954942.1:2661-4619 GCF_900497805.2 Vombatus ursinus
GACTCTAGTGGAGGAGGATGAAATCAGAAGAGAACTTCAGCAGGAGAAAAATACGTCATTTCTAAATGAATTTCATGGCATCAGGAGTACTGCTGTATATCTAAAATACTAAAGAGTTTCAGTAGAAGAATGTTGATTCTAAGAAATTCAAGATGAAATGAAAATAACGTATAATGGTTTAGAATTGGTGGCTGAGAAGTGTTTTCACAGCTCACAGAGAAATGTTTCGATTCCTGACCCAATTGACTTGAATGAACATGAAAGGCTCAAAAGAAGATCAGCAAAAGGCTGGATTATGTGAATCAACAAGATGACCTAGATGGGGCCCAGGGCAATGGGTTCAGTCATTAATGTCTTCATGGGGGCGGTCAGTAAAGTTTGTGCAAAGAGAACTCCATAAGAAAGAAAATTTCAACTACCAATATTGCTGGTAAGCTATATGTGGATTTATACGACCATGTAGGAAACACACAGGTTCACCAGGAATTAATTGACAGATAATCTCATCATAAGTCTGAAGGTAATTGTGGAGTGGGGGGAGAACAGGAACTGCCAGAAGGACACTCTCTGAATTACCTGAGGTGCCCTGCAATTGGGTTTGGAAGCTTTCTCAAAAAGATTTCACTTTCATGTTGGTGCAATATCAAATTGGCTCACAATATTCTAGGAAAAGGCTGTGGAGATTGTGCAGATATTTGTGAACTTTTAAATAAAAGTCTCTAGCTAGTCACACCTGGTCATGAAAGTTCAAGGAGATTAAGCAAGGGACTCATGTTATTTAGAGGTGTCACTGGCATAGGATGAAACTAGAGTTCCTTTCAGTATGACAGACAATAAATGCTGAGAATGCCAAAAGCAAAAATATACAAGGACAAGGGTCAGAATCACTGTAACAACAATGAAAATTAGAAGCAGTTTCATAGAATATGTTATAGAAGACTTAATCCTAGAGAAAGAATTGTGCAAAACTCTGGCTTCAAGAAGGAAGCTAGATAGAAAAAGAAACTGCCTTCAAAGAGAGCAAGTTTTTTGCCCATTTGATTGAGAATTGAAAGATACAGTGTGTAATCATTAATTCAATAAGGAAAATAGTCTTTCTCATAACCTAACAAGAAAAAGGGAAGAATTTGAGGTCTTCTGAAAAGTTTCTCCTTTCAGCTGCACCCAATCCAAAAACAGGGATTGATCTCCACAACGAAAACTCTGGGATTCTTCTGAATGAAAAGTGAAGAGGAAGATGCAAATGACATAGGTGAAGAGAGAAACTTCAAGAGAAAGAATCATAAAATCCTTCTGTATAGTAGTTATTAGGTAAGGTGCAGGCTTGAAGAATGGGATAAAAAGTAAAAATCATGAATACATGCACCAAAAACTGTTCCAGTATTGTGGAAAAACAATGATAACATACAGAAGAGATGAAAGCAGACATAGAGTTTTCCAAAGAAGAACCAGAACTGGTGCTGCTGGCTAGAATCCAGAAAATATGGAGCTTGAAGCTCTTTAAGAAGATGGTAAGTTTGCATGTATTCTATCGTTTTCTGAAACTATGATCTGGATAATATTTCTTTCTTTCTTTCTTTCTGCAGCCAAGAACAAAGTTTAATGAAGGTTCACCATATTAGCTAGACTCTTAAGGAATCTGAGCATCTATGGGCTATTGGCTAGATTGTGAAAATCTGCGCATCTTAATGGAGACAAGATGGACCTTATATACAGAAAGACTGTAGGAGGGATCTAGGAATGGCCAAGTAGTCCATGAGGTAATAGAATTACCAAGGGTGGGAAATGGTCTGGGGCCATAGGGAGGCAAGACAATGTAGGGGAGATTGAGTGTAGCCACAATGAAAGACCAGTTGATGGGACTATAGCCGCCAAAGATTTGACCAAGTGGGAAGGTACAGTCCATGAGGTAATAGAATTACCAAGGGTGGGAAATGGTCTGGGGCCAGAATTTTTCC
>NW_020954942.1:4721-5201 GCF_900497805.2 Vombatus ursinus
TCCCTCAAACAAAAAGGACCCAAATTCTTTTGGAGTAAGGGGCGAAGGTCTTGGCTTCTGAAACTGCTTCCTGCTGACAAGGGGCATAGAACTGTCCCTACCTCATGGGGTGCCATTTTGTTTAAGGGGTCAGACTTCAGAGTAGGGCTGACCCATGGCTGGGTCCTTAGACTCCATTGGCTGATATCATCTGGGAGTTGATGGCTCCTACCCTAGAAGTCAAGAATGTTACAAAAGGAGTACAGAGAGGAAGAAGAAGGAAAAAAAAAAACAAAAAAAAATTATGATTTCTCTTCTTTTTATCCACCTGTTGTCTGGAGAGGGCCAGCAACCTTTCTAAGAGAGCCAGGGGCCTTTCTAAACAACAGCTTCAAATCCTCCAAGGGCTCACAGGTATATTCTGGAGTCTCTGGGAGAGATGACACTGGTTTAATCCTAGAATTATGAGTCCAGCTAGGGAGGCCCTCGAGTTTTACTGCC
>NW_020954942.1:5211-6106 GCF_900497805.2 Vombatus ursinus
GTGCAGGAATACAGAAGATGAGAAACCAGAAAACAAACCTATCAAAGAAAAGGAAGAAGGGGGTGAGAAACATAGGGAATTCAATGTGGAGTATGTCCCTAAGGATGAGGAGCTAATGAAGAGGAAGGTGCCTCAAGCCAAACCAGCCTCAGTGGAAGGGAGAATAAAAGGACAGCTGGAAGCTGTGAAGCCAGAGCCCATTCTTAAGAAGGTGGATTTGGCCAACCTGCCCTCAGAGAGCCGGATTGGGACTGAAAGAGAGATGTGTCTAAGAAACTGGAAAAACTAGAGAAGAGGACGCAGAGAGCCATTTCAGAGTCAATCTGAGGGAAGACTTAGAGGGCAAGAAAATGACTCAGAATCTGGAAAGCCAGAAGAGAGTGACTCAGATGAAAACACCTTCTCCTCATCCCTTGGCCATACAAGGTTGAAGTATGGACTGATACTCCTAGTCCATGGCCAATGGACCATCCTCCACCTTGGTGCCCACAGTGACCTCCTCTATGGTACTTCATTTAATACTGATCTGAAGGTATCTTCCTGCATACTTTAGACAAGTGCCTTGAGAGTATATCTGGTTTATATTATATGTGGTAATTCACAATATGAACTTTTTCAAAAGACATAATGTGATACGTCAGTGAGAGCTTCTTTGCTGTTATCACCATGTTACCATTTTCTCTCAATTCACAAGATAGCATATTCTATTTTATTTTACTTTTTGAAAAACATTTTAGTTTATTACTTTTTTCAATTTTTAAATATTTTCGTTTAAAGCTGTGACATCCGAATATTGTCCCCCCAACTCTATACCAACAATGCACCAGTTTCAGTTGTTGCCTCAGGTTGTTAGTGTCCCAGTTTTGCAGCATCCCCTCCAACAACTCTCATTTTC
>NW_020954942.1:6116-6369 GCF_900497805.2 Vombatus ursinus
ATCAATTACAATTTGTAGTTCAATCAATTACATCTGTAGTTCTTTAGGTGCCTTGATGATATCAACTAGGTAAGGTTGAAATGCTAATTTGTGCGTGATGTCATGATTCTCAGTCAGTGAACATTTCATTGTTTTTTCCAATTAATAGGTCAATAACATCTATTGTTCGGTCAAAGGATAGGCATATTTTTATAGTCCTTTGGGCATGGTTCCCATTTGCTCTCCAAAATGGTTGGATCATTTCACAACTCCA
>NW_020954942.1:6379-6859 GCF_900497805.2 Vombatus ursinus
TCACATTTATTAATTTTAAACAAATTTTGAGTTCCAAATTTTTCCTTTCTCTCCTTCACTTCCTCACTCCCTGAGGTAGTAAACCTACTTTACATTAGTTACACCTGTTCAATAGGCAGCCCCTGTTACTATACTTGTCATGTTGTGAAAAAAGAAAGAGCCAAATGAAAAGAAACATACAGAAAGTGAAAAAAAATAGTATGTTTCAATCTGCACTCAGACTGAATGAATTCTTTCTCTGTAGTGGATAGTATTTTTCATGACAAGTTGTTTGAAATTGTATTGGATCATTGTATTCTTGAAAGTAGCTGACTCATTCACATCATACAGTATTGCTATTATGGCATGCAATGATCTCCTGGTTCTGCTCCCTTTATTTTGCATCAGTTCATCTGTCTTTCCAGATTTTTCTGAAGTCCCCCAGCTCACCATTTCTTATACAGCAAAAGTATTCCATTACATTCATGGGCCCCAACTTGT
>NW_020954942.1:6869-7576 GCF_900497805.2 Vombatus ursinus
CCATCCTTCTCTGTTCCAGCTGCAGAAACTTACTGGCTGCATAATCTTAGGCAACTTACCTTATGTCTGTTTGCTCCAGTTTCCTGATTTGTAAAGAGAAAAATAACAATGATGCCCATCTCCTAGTGTCCTTGTGAGGATCCAAACAATATAATTATTATAAAGTACTTCACATAGTTACTAGGATATGCTAAACACTACAATTTTATTAGTTTTTTAGTGCCTTTGATTTATTGATTAATATGTGTATTCTTAACCAGCGCTTATCACACTGCCTAGCTATAGTAGGTACATGATTTTTTTTCTCCCCCTCCCTCCCAACTTGTCTCCCCAAGACATCATGCAATCTGATATAGGCTATATCTATACATTCCTATTAAACATATTTTCATATTAGTGATGTTATAAGTAAGAATTAGAACCAAAAGGAGGGACCACCAGAAAGAGGAAGCAAAACATAACAGAAGAAAAAAAATATCATGTAGTACCCTTCCATCTGCATTCAAACTCCATAGTTCTTTCTTTGGATGTGGATAGCATTTTCCATCATGAGGCCTTTGGAGATATCTTAGATTCTTGCATTGCTGATATTCCATGCCCTATGGTCATGTAATGTAGAAGCTGCAAGGTCCTGTGTAATCCTCACTGTGGTTCCAGGATATTTAAATTGTTTCTTTCTGGCTGCTTGCAGTATTTTCTCTTTGACC
>NW_020954943.1:0-443 GCF_900497805.2 Vombatus ursinus
ACAAATGCCCTGTGGTCAACAGGAAGATTTTTGACCATAGGTGGCAGTGCAGCAGGCGGGTCTGCAGCATGTGGGCTGGCAGATGAGGGAGACAGAGGAGGCAGGGTGGCAGCAGGTGGTGGCTGGACAACAGGAAGGGGCACAGCAGCAAGAGGAGGAGGACGTGGTGGTGCAGCAGGAGGGTCTGCAGGAGAGAGGCACACAGCAGGCAGCTGGGCTGCACACGGGCCTGCAGATGAGGGACACACAGGTGGCAGGGTGGCACAAGATGGTGGCTGGACAGGAGGAGGGGGCACAGCAGCAGCAGTGAGAGGATGAGGAAGATGAGGATGAGGATGAGGAGGATGAAGAAGATGAAGACTTGCAATAAGTGGGTTTGCAAGAGAGAGGCACACAGCAGGCAGCTGGACTGCATACGGGCCTGCAGATGAGAGACACACAGG
>NW_020954943.1:655-2538 GCF_900497805.2 Vombatus ursinus
ACCGGGTTCACAACAGCTCTCGGGGCAGTCATCCAGCTGCCATGAGGAGCCCGTGCCCGCACTGGGCAGGCAGACGTTGCTGCCGCAGTTCACATCACTGGAGGAGACGGAGACGGCTGAGGAGGTGGGAACACAGGGCCCAGAGAAGCAGGTGTCTGCCATGGTGGGAGTAGCCGTGCTGGGTGCCTGGGGCAGCAAAGAGTGTGAGAGGGGTGTCAGTGAGGTGCTGAGTGCCTGATGCAGGGAGTGCTTGAGCCTGTCTGGGATTGTGCTTGTGGGTGTGGATCTGTGAGTGTGTGTGTGAGTTTGTGAGTGTGGATGTGGGTCTGTGAGTGTGGGTGTGAGTGGAGCTGTGGGGCTGTGTGTGAAGGGAGTGTAGTCTGGTGGGCTTTTATATCCCTGCTGCAGGAGGATGTGCCGAGGGGAGACTGAGCCTTCTTCCCTGTTGTTGTTTATAGCTGGCTGCTTCCCGCAGAGCCCATCATTAGGTGATGGTGACATTTTCCAGAGGATGGCCAGCCACCCATAAACATCCTCAATTTGGTTTCCATTTCCACCCTTTAGTAAACATCTATGGATCCCCTTCTCCTAGCCTGACACAGGGCTAAGTCCTGAGCATCCAGTGACAGAAGGGAAAGTTGGTGGGCTGAGGGTCCCTTGAGCAGAGACAAGCCCCTGGGGGGCTACATCGGGAGGGGAGAGCATTGAGAGACATGATCAGGCAGGCTTCTTGTACAATGTCCAAGCCGAGGATGTCTGGAGGTAGGTGGGAAGATGTGGGAGCAGCCTTCTGAGCCTTCACAGCAGCTTGGGGAGACAGGGCGGTGTGTGTTGGGAGACCAGAAGGCGCACCTGGCCCAATGTACCATTGACACAAAGGAGTGTTGTCCAAGACATCTAGAGCGCGAAGGAAGAGCTTGGGCAGGGCTGTGAATGGCCAACAGCATAGTCGTTTGTATTTTGTTTGATGGCAGATACTTGGGGCATAAAGTGACCAGGTCAGACCTGGGTCTTCAGGACATCACTGAGGCAGCGTCCAGAGTGGAGGCACTAAACATATGGCTCCCAACAGTGTCAAGGGCAGCAGAACCAGATTAAAACGTATTGGATGATACCTAACAATGTGAATAAAAATATGGCTGGACAATGACAAAGTCCGCTGTTTAACACCAGCTGATATTCAATCCACAGGGATGCTCATGTAGTGGTTCGTGGTCCCCATTTCTTTTTGCATATGAAATCTCTGATCTAGAGGATGGATTGGAAAGAGGAAAGACTGGAGAGCACTTATTAGGGCTACTTCACTCTTCTGGTGATTGTAATGAAGTCTGTACGTAGGCTAGTAGAAATATGGCTATAGAGATATAAACTGGAAAGAGCGTGTGAGTGTGAGAGAGAAATAGAGAGAGACCAAGACAAAGAGAGACAGAGAGAGACAGGGAGAGACAGAGTGAGAGAAAGAGACAGAGACAGAGACATAGAGACATAGAAACATATAGAATTGGAGATAGAGACACAGAGAGATAGAAACTGGGGGAAATAGGAAGATTGATAGAGACAGAGAGATACATTGACAGAGAGATGAAGACAGAGGGGGCAAAGAGAGAGGGAGGNNTGGGAGGGAGAAAAGACAGAGACAGAGAAAGAGAATCAGAATTAACAGCTAACCTCCTAGAAGAGGCCGGAGATGGGGTCGCAGCCACAAGTAGGACAATTGTTCCAGGAAAGCAGAGCTTCCCATTCTCGGTCTCCCCAGTCCCAGGGAGGAGAGTGGATGCTGCAGCGGGTGTTTGGGGGTTAGCAGAGGAGGGAAAGAGGGAGCCCCAAGGCACAGCCTGTTTTCTGTGGCAAAGAGGAGGCAAGGTTTTCTCCTCAGAGGGAGG
>NW_020954943.1:2601-32372 GCF_900497805.2 Vombatus ursinus
TGAGATCTGAAAAGCCAAGTTGTTCAGCCTGGCCAGGTGACTGTCTCCAGGGTCATTCTGAAGCACAGCATGGGAGCAGAGAAGGCTAATGGTTTGAGATTCTGCTGCTGGTCTGGAGTTTTCTTCAGGCCCTGAAGCCACAGTTGATTCTGGAGGGGGGTGGCTAGGGCTTTGCTTGCAGGGCTGTGGGGGCATTTGAGATGAATGGGCAGTGGAGGTGGGGAGGCTGCCTGGGAGTGGCAGAGGTCCAGGTCCAGAGATCAGGTGCACAAGCATGCACACACAAACACACACTAATGTACTCTTGTGCGTACACACACACACACACACACACACACACACACAGGGACAGGCTCCCACCTGTCCAGGGTTCCTCCCTGCTCTCGTGCTCATGATCTGTTATACTTTTCTTGTTTCTGTTACTGAGTGTACCAATGTGTTACTCCAAGAAGCAACACGAGAAATGTCTGGAAACGCCCCCAGTAAAAGTTGGTCATCTTCTCTAATTAGCCAGAGCACAAGGCAGTGTCCTCTCCGGGGAACTTCCTGCCCATCCAGTCCACATTTATTATGCCCCTACTGTGTGCCAAGCACTGGGGAAATAACTATGAAAAAAGAAAGCCAGTTCCTGCCCTGAAGGAGCTTACCATCTAATGGGAGGAGAAAAAAGGAGTCTGGAAGGGAGGAGTGAAAAGTGGGAACCCTTGGTGTGGTGCAGTCTTGTTCTGTGGAGGTAAAGCTTGTCAGAGCAGCAGGTGCAAGGTTGGGGGAGCCGGGAATCTAGTGTCTGCCCTCTCCAAAGGAAGGCTCTGGCAGGAGTCCGATTCTGCCTCCTACCCTCTGATAAGAGGGGAAAGAAGGCTGTAAGTTCTGGAATTCCCCTGGCTGGGGAACCCTCCACCTCCCGCATAAACATGGGGTGTTCTTTTTAATAGCAAAGGAAGAGGCCAGTGAGCTCAAGATTGATTTTAGGGAGTATTTTAATCAATTGTTATGAATACCTACAAACAGGGTCAATCTTTGGTCTGGGGCAGCAACCAGACAGTTTAGTAGAACCCCAAAAATCTCTGTGATGAGTATAGAAAACAGACAAAGGGAGAAGGAGGTAGACTGTGCATCCCCCCGATTGGTGGATAGATTTGGTTTTCTACTTAGTAATGAGCTTGGGTGTTAAGCCAATGTTGTGGCCAAACATAAGTTTGTGTTGATCATGTCTTGGTCCCATATAGGTCACAATATTCTTGTTTTGGCTTTCATAGGTCATCGTCTTAAGAAATAGTATTGTTATGACTCAATGTCTAAAATATAATTTAGTATCTAAGTTACAAATTGTAAACAGGTTACCATGTTTGGGCTTCCACCTTTCACAGAGTTTAAGTTTGTTTGGCTTTTCACTTATTACTGTTTTATAGACAGGAGAGTGCACACACAGACACACAGATGCACAGACACACACTCACGCACGCACACACTCATGCACTCAGACACATGCACACACAGACATGAGAGTACACACACATGTGCACACGTGCATGCGCACACACACACACAAACAGGCACCCAGTTGCCCATGGTGCCTCACTGCTCTCCTACTCATGACCTACAGGATTCTTTCACCCTCAACTTGTCTCTGGGCCTGCCTGCACCAACATGTCTGGGT
The DNA here is from genome assembly GCF_900497805.2 of Vombatus ursinus. Classification (NCBI taxonomy): domain Eukaryota; kingdom Metazoa; phylum Chordata; class Mammalia; order Diprotodontia; family Vombatidae; genus Vombatus; species Vombatus ursinus. The sequence goes on from NW_020954943.1 coordinate 4,262, forward strand.
GTTGTGTCATGGGCCAAGGAATGCCCACACACCACATACCAGCACCTGGACCTTTTCCCCAATAGGAACCCTAGAGTCCACTGCTGAAAAGCCACCCATACATTCTTTCTGAATATCTTCTACAGTGTCCCTGTGGCCGCTCTATTCTAGGGTGGCTAGGGCCTATTTGGGTCCAGCCAGGATGATCTCATTTCTAAGCATAAACCATGTAAGCAATACAAGGCCAGGTAGGAAAACAACATGGCCAATGAGAAAATGCCCACACTTATTACAATTTCCTTCCATCTCATCCCTGGGGAGGTGAAGGAAGAACCAATGGCATTTGGGGTTTAAATGAGTGAGCTGAATTTCTGATCTTAACCTAGGACAGGCCAGCTGAGTTTGTGAACTGGTTTCAGACAAATAAACATGGCTTGGGCAGTTTTACAGCATATTGGAGTGACAGAGAGTAGGATCAATTACAGAATGGGATCAGAACAATTAGAATTTCTCACTCTTTTTGTGATGCGGAGACTTGTACAATGATGACCATCGACCCATCCCCAGTGTCCACTTAATTAACAAATTTTATCTTGGAATCCAAATCCAAATCCAAACTACCCTACCTAGTTGTCTGGTCTCTGGAACATCTTATCGGGGGGTCATCTGGAAAATGTCTTGTCCTCAGGAGCAGGTCTTTAGTAGAATTGTTTTTCTGATTCCAGGTTGCTTGTAGAGACTCCTTAGATGTTCCTGCTAAAATCTTTTATAAAACAGATCTCAATACAAGTTAGTATAGACTCTCAAATTTCACTTCTCCAATAACTGGCTCATATTGTGAAGACCAGCTCAAACCTTAGAGTTCTGGTCTTAACAATAGAGCTATCAGGGGGAACATCGAAGCAGCAACCTAGAGATTGCTTGAGGCTTCAGAAAATTTAGGTTTTTTTTTTACAAGCAACATTATACTCACTTACATTTGACAATGCAGGATTGTCTGATCTTGTTACTTTCTCAAACTTTTCCACTCTAATTATTCCATGAGAAGGAGCAGATGTAATTGAGGCTTCAATGCTGGATGTCAAAACATAAGTAACAACATTCTTGCAGAGAGAAGCTTTTCACTCCTGGGTTCAATAGTTATACAAATGAATTACTTATAAAAGAATGACTTTACTCAAATATAATAAAAGATTTGGGAAGATACTTAAACAATTAATTCCAAAACAGTACATATCAGTAAGTTGTTTGTAATAAAACACGTTTGTAATTACAGGACGCACAGTACAGCAGCTGTTATTTCCACATTCGTAATTAACTTATCAGAGAGACTGGTTGTAAAAATTCTTCCCCAATTTTCTACCTTCCTTCTAATCTTAGTTGCATTGGCTTTGTTTGTGCAAAAACTTTTCAATTTAATGCAATCAAAATTATGCATTTTGCTTTTCGTAATATTCTCTGTCTCCTGTTGGGTCATGAATTCTTCTGTTCTCCATAGATCTGATGGGTAAACTATTCCTTGCTCTCTCAGTTTTCTTGTAGTATCAACCTTTATATCCAAATCATGAACCCATTTTGACTTTATTTTGGTATGTGGTGTGAGATTTTGGTCTATGCCTAGTTTCTGCCATACTCTTTTCCAGTTTTCCCAGCAGTTTTTTTTCAAAGAGTGGGTTCTTATCCCAGAAGCTGGGGTCTTTGAGTTTATCAAATAATAGATTACTATAGTCATTGACTACTTTGTCTTGCACACTTAACCTATTCCACTGATCCACCACTCTTTCTTAGCCAGTACCAAGCAGTTTTGATGATTGCTGCTTTATAATACAATTTAAGATCTGAAATGGCTAGGCCACCTTCCCTTGCATTTGTTTTCATTAGTTCCCTTGATATTCTGGACCTTTTGTTCTTCCAAATGAATCTTGTTATTATTTTTTCTAACTCTATAAAATAATTTTTGGTAGTTTGATTGGTATGGCACTGAATAAGTAAATTAGTTTAGGCAGAATTGTCATTTTTATTATATTAGCTCAGCCTACCTATGAGCAACTGATGTTTGTCCAGTTATTTAGATCTGACTTTATTTGTGTGAAAGGTATTTTGTAATTGCATTCATAGAGTTCCTGGGTTTGTTTTGGGAGGTAGACTCCTGAATATTTTATAATGTCTGCAGTAATTTTAAATGGAATTTCTCTTTCTATCTCTTGCTGTTGGCTTTTGTTGGTAATATATAGAAATGCTGGTGATTTATGTGGGTTCATTTTATAGCCTGCAACTTTGCTAAAGTTGTTAATCATTTCAAGTAATTTTTTACTTGATTCTCTAGGATTCTCTAAGTATATCATCATGTCATCTGCAAAGAGTGATAGCTTTGTTTCTTCTTTGCCTATTCTAATGCCTTCAATGTTTTTTTGTTGTCTTTTTGCTAAAGCTAATGTTTCCAGTATGATATTGAACAACAATGGTGATAATGGACATCCTTGTTTCACTCCTGATCTTATTGGAAATGCTTCTAGCTTGTCCCCATTACATATAATGTTTGTTGAAGGTTTTAGGTAGATGCTATTTATTATTTTAAGGAAGAGTCCATTTATACCTATGCTCTCTAGTGTTTTTAATAGGAATGGGTGTTGTATTTTGTCAAAAGCTTTTTCTGCATCTATTGAGATGATCATGTGGTTTCTGTTAGTTTTGGTGTTGATATGATGAATTACGCTGATAGTTTTCCTAATATCGAACCAGCCCTGCATTCCTGGTATAAATCCTACCTGGTCATAGTGTATTATCCTTATGATAAGTTGCTGTAATCTATTTGCTAATTTTTTGTCTAAACATTTTGCATCTGTATTCATTAGAGAAATTGGTCTATAATTTTCTTTCTCTGTTTTAACTCTTCCTGGTTTAGGTATCAGCATCATATTTGTATCATGGAAAGAATTTGGTAAGAATTCTTCACCTATTTTCCCAAATAGCCTATATAGTATTGGAATTAATTGTTCTTTAAATGTTTGATAGAATTCGCATGTAAATCCATCTGGCCCTGCAGATTTTTCCCTAGGGAGTTCATCAATGACTTGTTCTATTTCTTTTTCTGAGATGTGGCTATTTAAGTATTTTACTTCCTCTTCTGTTAATCTGGACAATTTACATTTTTGTGAATATATATCCATTTCATTAAGATTGTCAAATTTGTTGGCATACAGTTGGGCAAAATAGTTCCTAATTATTGTTTTAATTTCCTCTTCCTTGGTGGTAGTTTTACCCTTTTCATTCTTGATACTAGTAATTTGGTTTTCTTCTTTCTTTTTCTTAATTAAATTAACCAAAGATTTATCTATTTTATTGGTTTTTCCATAAAACCAGCTCTTAGTTTTATTTATTAGTTCAATAGTTTTCTTAATTTCAATTTTCTTAATTTTTTCCTTTGGTTTTCAATATTTCTAATTTGGTATTTAATTGAGGGTTTTTAATTTATTCTTTTTCTAGTTTTTTTTAGTTGTATGTCCAATTCATTGATCTCCTCTTTTTCTATTTTATTTATGTAAGCATTTAGAGATATAAAACTTCCCCTAAGAACTGCTTTTGCTGCATCCCATAAGTTTTGGCATGTTGTCTCATTATTGTCATTCTCTTGAATGAAATTATTGGTTGTTTCTATGATTTGTTGTTTGACCCAATCATTTTTTAGGATTAGATTATTTAGTTTCCAATTATTTTTCCGTCTATCTTTCCATGGCCCTTTATTACATATAATTTTTATTGCATCATGATCTGAAAAGGATGCTTTTAATATTTCTGCCTTTCTGCACTGGATTGTGTGGTTTTTATGCCCTAGTACATGGTCAGTTTTTGTGTATGTGCCAAGTACTACTGAGAAAAAAGTATATTCCTTTCTATCCCCATTCAGTTTTCTACAGAGGTCTGTCATACCCAACTTGTCTAATATTCTATTCACCTCCTTAACTTCTTTCTCGTTTATTTTGTGGTTAGATTTATCTAGTTCAGGGAGGAGGAGGTTGAGGTCCCCCACTAGTATAGTTTTGCTGTCTATTTCTTCCTGTAACTCCCTCAACTTCTCCTCTAAGAATTTGGATGCTATACCATTTGGTGCATATTTGTTTAGTAATGCTATTACTTCATTGTCTATGGTGCCTTTTAGCAGGATGTAGTTTCCTTCCTTATCTCTTTTGATAAGATCTATTTTTGCTTTTGCTTTGTCTGAGATCAGGATTGCTACCCCTGCTATTTTTTACTTCAGCTGAAGCATAATATATTTTGCTCCAGCCTTTTACCTTTACCCTTTATGTGTCACTCTTTTTCAAATATGTTTCCTGTAAACAACATATTGTAAGATTATGGTTTTCAATCCACTCTGCTATATGCTTGCATTTTATGGGAGAGTTCATCCCATTCACATTCACAGTTATGATTACTATCTGTGTCTTTTTCTCCATCCTTTCCCCTCCTGTTTATGCTTTTCTTTCTCCTTTCTTTCTCCTCCCCCCACTAGTGTTTTGCTTTTGACCACCCCCTCCTTCAGTCCCTCCTCCCTTCTATTAGCTCTTTCCCTTTTCTTCCCCTTTACCCTTACTGCTTCTTCCCTCCCTTCTAAGACCCCTCCCTTTTCTTTCCCCTTTTCCCTCCTAATGCCTATAGGGCAAGTTAGATTTCTATACCTAACTGATTATGTTACTCCCTTCTTGAACCAAATGTGATGGGAGTAAGGTAAACAATGCTCACCCCCATCCCTTCTTTTCCTCTGCTCTAATAGGTTTTTGTGTCTTTTCCTGTAATGTAATTTACCCTTGTCTGCCTCCTCCTTTCTCAGTACATTTTCTTAGATCAGACTAATCCACTTACTTGGATCCATTTAACCCACTTGATTAGATTTTTTTTTATCATTACATCAAAGTCAACTTATATCCACCCTCTTTATGTATACTCCTTTAACATGGTGTAATAACAATACAGTTCTCAAGAGTTGCAAGTGTCATCTTCCCTTGTAGGGATGTAAACACTTTGCCTTTATTAACAACATATTGTGTCTTTCTGTCCCATTTACCTTTTTATGCCTCCCTTGAATCTTGTACTTGAAGACCAAATTTTTTGTTGAGCTCTGGTCTTTTTATCAGGAAAGTTTGGAAGCCCCCTATTTCATTGAATATCCATCTTCTCCCCTGAAAGATCATGCTCATTTTCGCTGGGTAGTTGATCCTTGGCTGCAATCCAAGTTCTTTTGCCTTACAAATATCATGTTCCATGCCCTATGGTCTTTTAATGCAGAAGCTGCAAGGTCCTGTGTCATCCTGACTCTGGTTCCATGATATTTAAATTGTTTCTTTCTGGCTGCTTGTAGTATTTTCTCTTTGACCTGGTAATTTTGGAATTTAGCTATTACATTCCTTGGCATTTTCAATTTGGTATCTCATTCAGGAAGTGAGCAGTGGATTCTTTCTATGGCTATTTTGCCTTCTGGTTCTAGGACTTCAGGGCAGTTTTCCTTTATGATTTCCTGAAAGATACTGCCCAGGCTCTTTTTTTCATCGTGATTTTCAGGTAGATCTATAATTTTTAAATTGTCTCTCCTGGATCGATTTTTCCAGGTCAGTTGTTTTTACCAATGAGGTATTTTACATTTTCATCAATTTTTTCATTTTTTTTTTGTTTCTGTTTGACTGATTCTTGCTCTCTCATAGAGTCATTAATTTCCATTTGCTCAATTCTAATTTTTAACAAATTGTTTTCTTCTATTAGATTTTGTACTTCCTTCCCCAATTGGCCAATTGTATTTTTAAGGAATTTGTTTTTTTCAGTGTACTTTTTTCCCAAATGGCCAATTGTATTTTTTAAGAACTCTTCTACCTCTCTCATTTGACTTTTAAAATCCTTCTTGAGCTCTTCTAAGAAGGCTTTTTGGGCTTCAGACCAGTTCATATTCCCTTTTGAGGTTGCAGATGTGGCTTTGTTGACAATGTTGTCCTCTTCAGAATTTCTGTCTTGATCTTCACTCTTCCCATAATATGAATCTATGGTACGTTTCTTTTTACTCATGGTGTTTCTTTATTCCCTGTCCTTTAAAGAGATTGAACTCTCCTGCTGGGGAGCAGAGGGCACTGACCCAAGCTTCTTGTGTTGGGAGCCTAGGTCTTGGTCACTGGTTTTGTGTGATGGGGCCTCCGATGTTGGCAATTGGAGGCTGTAGGGTTCTGGCAGCTTACCTGCTGTTGGGCTGGAATCAGCAAGGCTGGAACTTTTGGGCAATTCTAGGTTGCCTGCTTTTCCTTTCCTTTAGCTTTCTTCAGCTCCTTTTAGATGGGTATTGCAGGGTGTTTATCTGCCTGGGGCCCTTTGTAGTGCTGCTTCCCTTATTTTTGCTGAGGCACTGGGAGACCCGTTTCCTGTAGAATGCCTAAGCACCAGGATCTCCTCCTGGTGTGCTAAAGTGGGGCTTTCTGCTAGCTGGCTGGGGCACCTTCCGTTCTGTACTGCTCCCCTTCCCCCAGGGCAAGAGGGGCCTTCCCCGTTAATCCCTCAAGCTACCTGGGTTACTGCACTGCTGCTCCCTATCTTTCTTCTGGTTCAGCTATTCCAGGGTTTTTCCTAGGGTGATATTTTCTGGGCTTTCAGAGGTTGAAAGTGGAGGGTGAGAGCGACTACCTTTTTACTCCGCCATCTTGACTCCCGGAAGTGGAAATCCACACTCCAATTTAAAAAGTTATTTTGAAATTGACCAGCACTTACTTTTAGTTTGTAAGACTTCCTAAATTCTAGCTAGATATTCCAATCAAACTCAATTACCTTTTGGTTGTTTCCTGGTTCACACAAATCTTTTCTCTTTTTGTGAACCAGGAAAGGGTTAAGTGCTAGTTTTATTCCAAAGTGCATGCTTTATTTTTTTTTTCTTTCCTTTCTTCAACTTGAAACTTTCACTGACACAGCTCCCAAACCTGCTTGTCTCTAGTCAGTGAAGCGGCCTTCTTCCCTTTCTGTGAGCCAGGAAAGGATTAAGTGCCCATTCTGTCCCAAACTGTACACCTCTTCCCTGTCTCCACCTTGACACTTTCATTGACACAGCCCCCATACCTGCTTCTTGATAATCATGGAGACACAGTGGGGTTTCTACTGGAGTTTTAAAGTGAGAGTAAACTTTTTTCTTTTTCAAAAGTTTCCAAACCATTTACGCTCAAACCCTCTGTTCACACTGTTCATGCAAACTGATTACAACTTTCCTTCTGCTCGTGCTCCTCTCATTCCTACATGCTTAAACTTTCTTGCCTTTCCTTCTATCTACTTATCCCTCTGGTGGGATAAGCCCCTTTAAAACGGCACATGTCTTACTTCTTATTCTGATCTGACACTTCTCTTACCCTCCTCTACTTGCCTTGACCAATCATAACCTGAAAATATTTTCTTTCTCTCTCTCTCCCATCCACTTGGTCCTCTGAGGCTACTATAGTCAGGGAGGGAGGGAGAGAGGGAGAGAAAGAGAAAGAGCCTTGGTGGTTGCCCCATTTAATGGCATGGGCAGGGGCTTTCCCATGACAGCCACCAGCCTTGTTCCCTTCCTAGATAGCCCCAACTACCCCTTGGCATTCCATTGGTATCCTGCTAGACTATGCTAATCATAAGACCTGGAATTCCCCTGGCAGGGAAACCCTGTACCTCCCTCATAATCTTGGGGTATTCTTTTGATAGTAAAGGAAGAGGACAAGGAACTCAAGGTTGATTTTAGGTAGTAGTTTAATCCATTTGAGTTTCTTACCTTTGGGGCAGTGTGATGGATCCCTGCCAAGATATTAATCATCCTCAGTCTGGGGCGGTGGCCAGACGAATCAGTGAATCCCCCCTAAGAAGACCAAAATCCCTCTGGTAATTATAGAAAACAGACAAAAGCAGGAGGAGCTAGAGTGTGCATCACCCTGATTGGTGGATAGTTTTGGTTTTCCACTTAGTAATATGTTTGGGCAGTAAGTCAAGGTTATGCCCAAACATAAGTTTGTGTATCGATCACGTCCTGGCCGCATGTAGGTCGCAATATTCTTGTTTTGGCTTTCATAGTTCATAGTGTCTTCAGTTATGACTCAGGGTCTCAAATATAATTCAGTATCTAAGCTTTGATTATAAACAGATTATCATGTTCAACTGTCCTCCTTTCACAGAGTTTCAGTTTTTATGGGTTTTTACTTATTACTGTTGCTTTATGGCTTTTTCCCAATTGGGAACCCACAGACTTCATCCTTAAAATTCACAGGCAGCTTTCAGAATTCCTGAGTATGTGGAATGACCAAGGTTCCCCTGTGCATGCATGTTGTTCTCGGCTAGAAGAATATAGTGATAATTTCTTTGCTCCTGATCCCAGTGCTTTCTAGTTTTTTTTTTTAATTATCTCCATTTTTAAAAATTCAGTATTTTATTTTTTCTACAGTTATATGTAAAAACAATTTTTAACATTCATTTTTAAAACTTTGAGTTCCAAATTCACTCCCTTCATCCCTGTCTACCTGCCCCCCCCATTGAGAAGGCACACAATTCAATATAGGTTATATATGAGTAGTCATGCAAAACATATCCATAATTGCCATGTTGTGAAAGAAAACATAGACAAAAATCTCAAGAAAAATAAGGAAAGTTAAAAAAGTATGCTTCAGTCTGTGTTCAGGAACCATCAGCTCTTTCTCTGGGGAGGGATAGCATTTTTCATCATAAGTCCTTCAGAGTTGTCTTGGATGATTGTATTGATGAGAGTAGCTAGGTCATTCACAGCTGATCAACTTACAATGCTGCTGTTACTTTCACATAGTCCGTTTCACTTTGCATCAGCCCATACAAGTCCTTCCAGGTTTTACTGAGAGCACCCTGTTTGTCATTTCTTATGGCACAATGGCATTTCATCGTAATCACATACCACAACTTGTTCAGCCATTCCCCAATGGATGGGCATCCTCTCAATTTCTAATTCTTTGCCCCCAAAAAAGAACTGCTATAAATATTTTTGCACATGTGGGTCCTTTTCCTTTTTTTTTTTTTATCTCTTTTGGGCTATAGATATAGGAGGTCCCAGTGCTTTGGAAGCAAGAGCTTCCATTGGGGGCAAAGCTGTCTTCTCTTCCCAGCCTTAAAAAAAAAGACCATTTCTAGGCTTGGAAATCCCAAGGCAAACAGAATACGGGACCCAAATACTGGGCCCTGCACTCTTGAGGCTTCAGTGGTGTCTGGACGAAAATGCATTATAATCAAGATTAGAAGGGAAGCAGAAAGCTGGGAAACAATCTTTACAACAAGTGTCTCTGATAACGGCCTCATTTCTCAAATACATAGAGAACTGAGTCGAATTTATAAGAATAGGAGTCATTCCTCAATTGATAAATGGTCGAAGGATAAGAACAGGAAGTTTTCAGATGAAGAAATTAAAGCTATCTATAGTCATATGAAAAATGCTCTAAATCACTATTGATTAGAGAAATGCAAATCAAAACAACTCTGAAATATCACATCACATCTATCAGATTGACTAACATGACAAAACAGAAAAATGATAAATGTTGTTGAAGATGTGGAAAATTGGAACACAAATGCATTGTTGGTGGAGTTGTGAACTGATCTAACCATTGTGGAGAGTAATTTGGACCTATGCCCAAAGGGCTATAAAACTATGCATACCCTTGCATGACCCAGTAACACCACTTCTAGGTCTGCATCCCAAAGAGATCATAAAAATGCAGAAGGACCCACATGTACAAACTTATTTATAGCAGCTCTTCTGTGTTGGCCAAGACTTGGAAATTGAGGGGATGCCCATCATCTGGGGAATAGCTGAACAAGTTGGTATATGAATGTAACAGAATACTATTTGCTATAAGAAATGATGAGCAAGTGGACTTCAGAAAAACTTGAAAAGACTTGAATGGACTGATGTTAAGTGAAGTGAGCAAAACCAGGAGAACATTGTACACAGTAACAGCCATGTCGTGAGATGACTAATGTTGATAGACTTAGCCCTTTTCAGAAATGCAAGGATCTAAGACATCTCCAAAAGTCTCATGATAGAAAATATTATCCACATCAGAGAAAGAACTATGGAGTCAGAATGCAGAACAAAGTATACTATTTGCTGTCTCTTTTTAAAAATTTCTTCCTTCTCATGGTTCCCCTCATTGGCTCTAATTCTTCTTCACAAAATGATTAATGTAAAAATATGTTTAATATGAATGTATATGTGGAGCCTATACCAGATTGCACACTGTCTTAGGGACGGAGGAGGAGGGGGAGAAAATTTAAAACTCAAAATCTTATGTAAGAGAAGGTTCAAATGAAAAATAAATATATTAATTAATTATTACATTAAATTATATTTATATTTTATATAACATAACAACATATTAATTATATAATTATATAATATAATAAAATATACTTATTATGTTATTATATACATTATAATTTAATTAATTAATTTATTTATTATTAAAGATAGAATAAATCCACATAAAAAAGAAAATGCATTGTCAAGTGTTCCCAAGCTGCCCCTTTCCTACTTTTCCAGTCTCGTTTCCATTACTTCCTCAGTCTTGCTCTCTTTCAGCCAGACTGCCCTGCTTGCTGAACCTCTACACAACATGCCATCTCCCACCACAGTGTCTTTGCCCAGACTGGACCCGAGGCCTGGAGTGCTCTCCCCACACCCCCCTCTCTGCCACCCAGGGCCCCTAGCTACCTCTGAGGCTGAGCTCCTGTGTCACCTCCCACATGGGGCCTCTCCTGATCCCTGCAGATTCCAGTGCCCCCTGTCCTTCTGAAATGACCTGGTATTTGCTTATCCATCTTCATCCTGTGTCCTCCGCTGGGATGCAGGCTCCCTGCAGACAGTCACTGTGTCACCTTTGTCCTCAGCTCCTGCTCCCTGGCACAATACCTGGCAGACAGTAGGGTTTCCTGTGTGCTTGTGGAGGGCCACCTCTCCAAGTGCCCTTGGGCTCCATGGGCTCTGGACTTCCCAGATGTCCCTCAGGTCTAAGTCAGCCCCACTGTGGATTGGGGCTCTATTGTTCTGGTGATGCTGACAGTGGGTTGTCTAGGCTTTGGTTGAGTAGAGGGTCACAGAGGCTGGTGAGATGCTGTGCATGCAGAGACTGCCTGCAAGGGGCAGCTCTCTAGGAGTGCACCCATGTGCCATGACTGCTCTGGTGTGAGTCAGGCCCTTCAGCATGTCCATTCTTGCATGAGGGCCTGGGTGTACTGGCTCTGGGCCAGGAGGAGTAAGGAGGCATCCAAAGGAAGAAGACATTTTTTGGCTGTGCTCATCAGCCCAGTTACCTGGTGCAGTGGCTGCCCTCAGACTGAACTCCAGAGGAGAAGCTGGGGCAGAGTGTGTTGGGAGTCATGCCCTGGAACTAGACACAATGAGATCAGATTTGTGGAGCAGGGGATGAGATGTAAGGCCAGATTATAGTAGGCAAGGGGTCAGGCTGATGGGTGTGAACATTGCACAGTGTGGGATGGGGAACGATGGGTCAGGGCATGGCTGGTCATGACCGTGGTGCAGTGTGTGCATGGTGTGGTGGTCAGTCAATTGCTATCTCGTGTGGCCTTCTGGCCTCCACAGACAGTCTTGTGTGATATTTGTGCCTCCCCCCTCCACTCTGTATTGTGGGCCCAGGATAAGCAAAGAGGACAAGTGGGAGGCCAGGCAGGTGAGGTGATGCAGTTTATTACAAGGTGGGTCCTGCATGGGGTCATCTCCTGCACACTTTGAGCCTAGAGAGGCCCTGAGAGCTGCAGGCAGCCCTGGGATGATGCACGCTGAGTTAGGTGCATGTGGAAGCAGAAGCCATGCGTGGGGGTCAGCCATAGGAGGAGATGCGTGGGGTACCCTGGCTGCACCTGGGGTGGGTGAGGTGCTCAGGAGCAGCTTGGTAAACTGAATGCCTCTGGGGCTGTTGCTGGCCAGGTGTTCAGGCTGATGGTTGAGGATGGAGGCTGGAGGCAGGAGGCTGACAGAAGTTGGGGAGGGGATGAGAGGAACAAATGCCCTGTGGTCAACAGCAAGAGTTTTGGCCACAGGTGGTGGTGCAGCAGGCGGGTCTGCAACATGTGGGCTGGCAGATGAGGGAGACAGAGGAGGCAGGTCGGCAGCAGGTGGTGGCTGGACAGCAGGAAGGGGCACAGCAGCAAGAGGAGGAGGATGTGGTGGTGCAGCAGGAGGGTCTGCAGGAGAGAGGCACACAACAGGCAGCTGGGCTGCACACAGGCCTGCAGATGAGGGACACACAAGAGGCGGGGCAGCAACAGCTGGGCTGGCAGCAGGAGGAGGCTGGACAACAGGCTGTGGTCACACAGCAGCTGGGCTTGCAGCACACAGGCAGGGCGATGCAGCTGCTGAGCTTGCAGCACAGAGGGACACAGCAGCAGGACTGCACTGAGCAGAGAGAGGCAGAGCAGCTAGGGGCCTGGCAGCAGGACTGCTGGAAGCCTGATGGCGAGCAGCAGGAGGTGCAGACACACTGGCAGGGGCTGGGTTCACAGGCTGGCTGGCAGGTGGCGGGCACAGAGCAGACTGGGCTGCAGAGCAGGGTCAGGCAGGAGGCTGGTGTGCAGCAGGGAGCTGGGCAGCAGGAGGGGCCGCAGCAACCGGGTTCACAACAGCTCTCAGGGCAGTCGTCCAGCTGCCAGGAGGAGCCCGTGCCCACACTGGGCATGCAGACGTTGTTGCCACAGCTCATGTCACTGGAGGAGACGGAGATGGCTGAGGACATGGGAACACAGGGCCCAGAAAAGCAGGTGTCTGCCATGGTGGGAGCAGCTGTGTTGGGTGCCTGGGGCAGCAAAGAGTGTGAGAGGAGTGTCAGTGAGGTGCTGAGTGCCTGATGTACGGAGTGCTTGAGCCTCACTGGGATTGTGCTTGTGGGTGTGGATCTGTGAGTGTTTGTGTGACCTTGTGAGTGTGGATGTGGGTCTGTGAGTGTGGGTGTGAGTGCAGTTGTGGGGCTGTGTGTGAAGGTGGTGTAGCCTGGTGGGCTTTTATATCCCTCCTGCAGGAGGATGTGCCAAGGGGAGACTGAGCCTTCTTCCCTGTTGTTTATGGCTGGCTGCTTCCCCCGGAGCCCATCATTAGGTGATGGTGACATTGTTCAGGAGATGGCCAGCCACCCATAAACATCCTCAATTTAGTTTCCATTTCCACCCTTTAGTAAACATCTATGAAGCCCTTTTTCCTGGCCTGACACAGGGCTAAGTCCTGAGCATCCAGTGACAGAATGGAAAGCTGGTGGGCTGAGGGTCCCCTGAGGCAAGACCTGGGTCTCAGGACATCACTGGGGCAACATCCAGAGTGTAGGTGCCAAACACGTGACTCCCAACAGTGGAGAGGATGGCAGAACCATATTAAAATGTATTAGGGGCATATCTATCAAAATGAATAAAATATAGGAAGATATTGACAAAGTCCTGTTCTAACACCAGCTGATATTCAACCCACAGGGATGCTCATGTAGTGGATTGTTGTCCCCATTTCATTTTATGTAGGAAATCTCTCATCTAGAGGATGGATTGGAAAGAGGAAAGACTGGAGACCACTTGGTAGGGCTACTTCCCTCTTCTGGTGATGGTGCTGAAACCCTTATCTGGGTTTGTGGAAGTATGGTTGTAGAGATGTAAACTGGAAACAGGGTGTGGGTGCCAGAGAGAGAAACACAGAGACAGAGAAAGAGACCTGGAGAGACTGAGACACAGAGATACAAATACATAGAGAGAGGCAGAGAGAAAGATAAAAATAGAGATAGAGAGACAGACAAGTATAGAAATAGGAAAGAGACACAGAGATTAAAACAGGGAGAAATAGGAGGAGAGATAGAGACAGAGACACGTTAACAGAGAGATGAAGACAGAGGAGGAAATGGAGAGATATGGAGAGGGAGAAAAAACAGAGACAGAGACAGAGAAAGAGAATCAGAATTAACAGGTAACCTCCTACAAGAGGCCGGAGATGGGGTCGCAGCCACAGGTAGGACAATTGTCCCAGGAAAGCAGAGCTTCCCATTCTCGGTCTCCCCGGCCCCAGGGAGGAGAGAGTGGATGCTGTAGTGGGTGTTTGGGGGTTAGCAAAGGAAGGAAAGAGGGAGCCCCAAGGCACAGCCTCTGCTTCCTGTGTCAAAGAGGAGGTAAGGTCTTCTCCTCAGAGGGATGAGCTTGGGCTTCTGGAGGATGTTTGGCTAGAGAAGAAGGTCTGGAGCAGTCATAGTTGGGAGGAAGGGAGGTGACCAGAGATCAGCCAGAGCATTGCCTCCCCTTGGAGTGCTCCCACCCAAGATCAGAGAAGGCAAGTTGTTCAGCCTGGCCAGGTGACTGTCTCCAGTGTCTTTCTGAAGCACAGCATGGGAGCAGAGAAGGCTGATGGGTTGAGATTCTGCTGCTCATCTGTAGTTTTCTTCAGGCTCTGAAGCCAGAATTGATTCTGGAGGGGGGTGGTTGGGGCTTTGCTTGAAGGGTTGTGGGACATTTGAGATGAATGGGCAATGGAGATAGGGAAGCTGCATGAGAGAGGCAGAGGTCCAGGTCCAGGGATCAGGTGCTCATGTGTGGTTTCATCTGGCCACATTGTTCAAATGCAAAATATTTGCTTGACAAAAAGACTCTTTTATGGAGTACTCCCACAAGGCAGGTGCTCACGTGGTGGTCAGAAGAATCGATACAAGGACATTCTCAAGGTCTCTCTAAAGAACTTTGGAACTGACTGTGTGACATGGGAGATACTGGCTCAGGACCGCCCAGCATGGCGTGCCGTCATCAGAGGTGCTATCAGCAGAGCAGAAGTGAAGTAGCTCAAAGGAAACGCTAGATGCACAAATTTAGAGAATCCTCCCAAATGTTGACATGGACTCTCTGTGCCCAACCTGTGCTAGAGTCGTCCAAGCTCGTCTGGTCTGATCAGCCACAGTCGGACACACTAACTTGACCTTAACAGAGTGACTGCATTTTGGTCCTTCTTGAGAAGGAAGGACAGCAACCAGTGGGAATCTCTTGGCAGCTGGCGTCCCCTGGTGCAACACCTTGCACTCTCCACAGACACACACATGCATGCACACACAAACATACACTAATGTACACGCTCATATGCACGCACGCGCACACACACACACACACACACACACACACACACACACACACACGGACAGGCTTTCAGATGCCCAGGGCTCCTCCCTGCTCTCCTGCTGTTGATCTACAGGATTCTCTTACACTTCTCTTGTCTCTGGGGCTGACTGTGCCAATGTGTTACTTCAAGACACCCCATGAGAAATGACCTGGATTCTCTCCCACAAACCATAGGAGGGCTGGAAACTTGCCCCCAGTAAAAGCTGGTCATCTTCTCTAATTAGCCAAAGCACAAGGCAGTGTCCACTCAGGAGAACTTCCTGCCTATCCAGTCCACATTTATTAAGTCCCTACTGTGTGCCAAGGACTGGGGAAATAACTGTGAAAAAAAGAAAGCCAGTCCCTGCCCTGAAGGAGCTTACCATGTAATGGGAGGAGAAAAAAGGAGTCTGGAAGGGAGTATTGAAAAGTGGGGGCCCTTGGTGTGGTGGGGTCTTATTCTGTGGAGGTGAAGCTTGTCAGAGCAGCAGGTGCAAGGTTGGGGGAGCCAGGAACCTAGTGTCTGCCCTCTCCAAAGGAAGGCTCTGGCAGGAGTCTGACTCTGCCTCCTGCCCTCCAATCAGGGGGCTCCAAAGCTCAAGAAATCCTTAAGGGCCCATTAGCCAAATCCCTTCCAGGCCCCTCTTAGGCCATGACATCTCCCACAGAAAACTGTGGGAAATTCCTTCCTTCCCCTCTACAAACCCACCCCACTCTGCACCATTCAGAGAACAGAGGCACTCAGTGCTATTTAGACATGTCTCCTTTTACATTTATTACATGCTTGTTTTTTTGGGTGTCACCGGGGTGGGTGAAGCTGGAGTGCCCACGAGGCAGGAGGGAGGTTGTGGAAAACCAGACCCTGGTGTCCCGGGACCTCCCCTTGAGGGAGCTCTGGAAGGGTCCCTGTGAGAATGGCGGCTCCTGTGCCATCATGGAGTCCATGGGGTGTGATGAGGCCAGCTGGTTTCTGACATCAAGGACCTAGCCTGGGTGTCATGGGTTGTGAGTCACAGCAGAACTATAGCTTGTCTCCAGCCTGTGGGATATGAGTGAGGGCCCTGACCTTGGTGATCTGAGAAGTGGCTTCTCCAGGCTCCTCTCAACTGAACTGGGATAATGCATGCTCAGCAGCAGAAGGGGGTGCAGGATGGTCCACATAGCAGGGAGGTGCAGGAGGCTGGCTGGCAGCAGGGGGTCTGGCAGGAGGGGATGACACAGGTCACAGTCTTGTAGCACGTGGGTACACAGATAGCAGGTTTGCAGCAGACAGGTGCACAGCATGTGGACTGGCAGGGGCTGGACAGCAGGAGGGGGAGCTGCTGCCAGCTCCACAGACTGCCTGGCAGCCGGTCAGGACGCAGGCTCCCTGAAGACAGTCACTGTGTCACCTTTGTCCTTAGCTCCTGCACCCTGGCCCAATGGCTGGCAGACAGTCGGGTTTCCTGTGTGCTTGTGGAGGGCCACTTCTCCAAGTGCCCTTGAGCTCCATGGGCTCTGGACTTCCCAGATGTGCCTCAGGGCTTCTGGGGCTGCGGCTGTTCCCATGTCCCAATGGAGGGCAGCTCTAATCTCTGTTTATTTTTTTAAACTTCAATATAAAACAAGAAAAGAAATAAGAAACAAATAAATATTAAAACTAAAATAATACAAAATTAGAAAAGAAAGAAAGCATTGCCACGTGCACAGAAGAACTTGAGAGGATTCAAAATATACAGCAATACATTTCCATTTCGAGAAAACCTATATAACAAATACTGTGCACTGTGTTCAGAGCTGTCCATCTTTTCTTTGCTTCCTTGTCAGTTTTCTTTCGTTTTCTGCTGTGCACTTTTTACTTTGTTCATTTTCCCCCCTTCTCCGCCACCAAAGAAGGCTACAATTAAGCTGTGATACACACACAGACACACACACACACAGTCATACACACAGAGACATGCATATATACAAAGTCATACATATACCTGTACATTCATCCAGTTACACATACATATACTTAGATATATAAAATTATACTCATACATACAAATATACATTCAAATTCATCTCTGAATGACCGTACTATACTTATTTCTCCTCTCTTTCTCTGAGGGTGGGTAACTTCTTCCTTCATAAATCCATTACTTTGTATATTTTTCCATGTCCGCCAACTCGTCATTTCCTACACCACAGCAATATTCCACCCTTATACCATCTAATTGTTTTAAATAGTCCAAAACAGTGTCGATGAATATGGCTGACACATGGTGTAGTTTCCCTACTTTTCTCTTTTGATTAAATCTATGTTAGCCTCAGCTTTGTCTGAGATCACGATTGCTACCCCTGCTCCTTTTTCCCTAACCAATTCTGCTGCTGATCTTTCTGTTATGTTCATGTGTGTCTCTTACTTCCTACCCCTCCTCTCCTTTACTTCTTCCTGCTATCTTGCCCTCCCAGTGCTTCACCTACCCACCTACAACAATCCCTCCCTTCTCCTTTCCTTCCCATTGATCTAAACACCCTTTTATGCCCCTCTTTGACGTGTTCCCCTACCCTTACCTCTAATGATCCCTCCTTTATCCTCTCCCCACTCCCTATCCCTCTAGAATTTTATTTCTTCCTAAATTTAGAAGACTTTTATACTCTTCTAGATATATATGTGTTATTCCCTCTTGAGCCCATTTCCAATGAAAGTAGGGTTCCAGAACTACCAGCCCTCATCCCCCAAAGAATTCCTCTGTGTCAGTTCTTGCTCTCACACCTTATTTAGAGAAGATAATTACTCTTTTTAGCTGTTCCTAAATGGTTTTACTTTTAAAAATCTTATCATATTTAGATCTACCCCAATCTTTCTTACAAACTACTCAATTACTAACAATTATCTTAGACATGCATTTTACATTTCCTCACAAACAAGGTGAACAGGGGCAGTTAGGTGGCACAATGGATAGAGTTCTGGCCCTGGATTCAGGAGGACTTGAGCTTAAACACAGCCTCAGACACATAACACTTACTAGCTGTGTGACCCTAGGCAAGTCACTTAACCACATTGCCTAGGCCCGCCCCCCCAAAAGGTAAACCTTTTGTATTTATTGACTCTTTATAGTTATCTTGGCTCTTGTATGTCAAATCTTCTATTAAGTTCAGGTTTTTTTAAACAAAATCCTGAAAATCTGATAATTCATAAAACATTTATTTTTTTCTTTCAGGATTATGCTTAGCTTTGCTCGGCATGATATTTTTGGCCAGAACCCCAGTTCATTTGCTCTCCAATATATAGTGTTTCAGGACTTGCAGTCTTTCAGCGTTGCTGGTGCTAGGTCTTGTGTGAGTCTAATTGTGGCACCATCGTAGTTAAATTGTTTTTTTCTTGTTGCTCGTGATATTTCATCCTGCAGTGAGGGGTTTCAGAATATGACTATGATATTCCTGTGGGTTTTCCTTACAGGATCCCTTTCAGGTGGTGATTGGTGGATTTTTTCTATTTCTACTTTCCCCTCTTGTTCTAATGCTTCAGTACAATTTTCTTTAATTATTTCTTGTATCATTGTATCAAGATTCTTTTTTTGATCATAGCTTTCAGGTAGTCCAATTATGCTTATGTTTCCTCTTCTTGATCTGTTTTCTAGATCAGTTGTTTTTTTTTGTGGTAATTTATTTATTTTTTTTTGTTTTCAACATTTACTTCCACAAGATTTTGAGTTCCAAATTTTCACCCCATCTCGCCCCTCCCCCCACCCCAAGATGGCATGCATTCTGAATACCCCTTCCCCTAGTCTGCCTTATCTCTCCCCCCCTTCTCTTATTCCCTTCCCCTTCAATTTTCCTGTAGGGCAGGATGGATTTCTGTACCCCATCTCCTGTATTTCTTATTTCCCAGTTGCATGTGAAAACATGGGGATGGGAAACTGGCATGAGGGGCAATATTGTCTCCATCCTCAACCCTAAATGAAAAAGTCCCACTTTGAGGCTTGGAGAGCCCAAGGCAAAGGAAATCCAGGATCCAGCACTGGCCCCATTGCTCATGAGGTGTCGGAGGCCTCTGGAAGACCATGCATTGCAAATATTCCCAAGCTGCCCCCTTCCTACTTTTCCAGCCTTGTTCCCATTACTTCCTCAATCTTGCTCTCTTTCAGACAGAGTGCCCTGCTTGCTGTGCCTTGTACACAACATGCCATCTCCTACCACAGCGCCTTTGCCCAGACTGGACCCCAGGCCTGGAATGCTCTCCCTCTACCACCCCTCTGTCTCCCAGGGCCCCCAGCTACCTCTGAGGCTGAGCTCCTGTGTCACCTCCCACATGGAGCCTCTCCTGATCCCTACAGATTCCAGCGCCCCCTGTCCCTCTGAAATGACCTGGCATTTGCTTGTCCATTTTATCCTGTGTCCTCTGGTAGGACACAGGCTCCCTGAGGATAGTCACTATGTCACCTTTGTCCCCAGCTCCTGCACCCTGGCACAATGCCTGGCAGACAGTAGGATTTCCTGTGTGCTTCTGGAGGGTCACCTCTCCAAGTGCCCTTGGGCTCCATGGGCTCTGGACTTCCCAGATGTCCCTCAGGGCTTCTGGGGCTGCGGTGGTTCCCATGTCTTAATGGAAGGTGGCCCTGATCACTTTGTCAGGATCTCCTCAAACACACCAGCATCTGCATCTCTCCCATTTCTCTGTCTTTCTCCTTGTTCTGCTCTTGCTGAAGAAGGTCAACAAGCCTCATCTCTCTTCTGTCTGTCTGTCCCTCCACATCCATGCAGACACTTGTCAAGTCCTCCTTAAGAACTGTGTGGCAAGACCCTCCTCCCAAGGTCTGACTTCCTCCCAGTTTGGGTCTCTCCCCCTCCACTGGGGGACAGAAGCTTGGCAGCCTCATTAAACATGTGGCCCTGAATGAAGACACTCGCTGAGCCAGGTGACAGGAGCATTGTCTGTGCCATTGTTGAGGACACTGTCCCTTTCTGAAGAAAGAGTCCTCCTCCCTGTCAGGAGAAGTGGGAGTCCCCATGAAGAAAGGGATGGGGTCCAAGTCTGTGTGTGTGAAGGTACACGTGTGTTCATGTGGAGGTGTTCTTGTTCTTGTAAACTGCATCCAAGGGGACCTGTCCTGAGAGGACATAGTGCCCCTTTCCCCTTCTGACTTCTTCTCTGTTTCTGCACACAGAGGGTTCCTTTGGAGCTTGTCACCGCCCTGAGATGTCCCTCAGGTCTAAGTCAGCCCCAGTGTGGTTTGGAGCTCTATTGTCCTGGTGATGCTGACAGTGGGCTGCCTGGGCTTTGGTTGAATAGAGGGTCCCGGAGGCTGCTGAGATGCTGGGTATGCAGAGATTGCCTGCAAGGGGCAACTATCTAGGAGTGCTCCCATGTGCCATGACTGCTCTGGTGTGAGTCAGGCCCTGCAGCATGTCCATTCTTGCACGAGGGCCTGGGTGTGCTGGCTCTGGGCCAGAAGGAGTAAGGAGGCATCCAAAGGAAGAGAACATTTTCTGACTGTGCTCATCAGCCCAGTTACCTGGTGCAGTGGCTGCCCTCAGACTGAGCTCCAGAGGAGAGGCTGGGGCAGAGTGTGTTGGGTATCCTGCTCTTGAACTAGATGAAAAGAGACCTGATTTGTGCAGTGCTCAGCACGGTGCCTTGGGCTTCATAGGAGCTACATAAAAGCTCATATTCTACCTCCCCATGAACTGGGGCCCATGGGGCCCTCTTCTTCCTGCCAGCCCAAGGTCAGTGCCTTGCAGGAAGGGACTGCTTTCTTCCTTCTTTCTGTACCTTGGCACCTGCTACCAGCCTGGCGCACCTCAGAAATCTGAGAAATGGTCAGTGATTCATTATGTCCATGCAGGAGCTTTTCCCTGAACTCTCCCCTTGTGTTTCAGCTTTGATACAGTCTCTCCAGAACTGTGCCCTTCAGCTTTGGTGCCAGTGTTTTGGGCAATGCCCACCAGAAGGCCTGAGGAGCTAACATATTTCCTGGGAAGGAGACTCCTGCACCTTCCTCACCTTTTCAGTCGCTCTCAGATCCTGAAATTTTCATGAAAGGCAAATGTTCAGGGGCTGACCAAGGCGTGCGATAGGCTCTGGGTGGTGGTTGTTCCCTCGTTCCCACTCGTGATCCCTGAAAGCCCCGGTAGATCCCCAGTAGAGGTCATGAGAATACTGGGCTGGGACCTCTCGTTATCGAGCAATAGAAACCCATCCCTGATGGTACATGCCAACTGTAACTAGAGCTCACTCCTGAGCACTCATACCTGGCTGTGGCCTGATGTGTCAGGCTATGACCTGAGGACTGTCAAAGGGAGCTAAGAGTGGTGTCATGGGGTAAAAGAGTCAGGGGGACGAGGCATGGGAAGAGGGATCAGGAGCATCTCCTCAGAGAAACAACTCCCTGGCATCCTGGTCACCTGTTGCTTCCTGGATGTGTTTGCAGTGAGAGTGACGTGGCATCCTCTCTTGAGGATTACCACCACTCGTGCCCCAGAACTAGCCCCTGCCTGTGTGCTGCAAGCCCAGCTGCTGTGTGACCACGGCCTGTTGTCCAGCCTCCTCCTGCTGCCAGCCCAGCTGCTGCCGCCCCACCTCCTGTGTGTCCCTCATCTGCAGGCCCGTGTGCAGCCCAGCTGCCTGCTGTGTGCCTCTCTGCTGTAGACCCTCCTGCTGCACCACCATGTCCTCCTCCTCTTGCTGCTCTGCCCTCTCCTGCCATCCAGCCACCACCTGCTGCCGCCCTGCCTCCTCTGTCTCCCTCATCTGCCAGCCCACCTGCTGCAAACCCTCCTGCTGCACCACCACCTGTGGCCAAAACTCTTGCTGTTGACCACAGGGTGCTCTGTCTCCCTGACTCTCTACCCCTGCGTGACTTCTGTGTGCCTCCTAGATCCATCCCCCAACATCAGCCTGAACACCTGGCCGGCATCCCCCCCAAAGGCATTGAGACCACCAGGCCACAGACAACAAACCACCCCAAACACCTCACCCACCCCAGGCCCATGCTGGGCCCCCTCCAAACCATGACTCCTGCTTTCCCATGCACCGAGATCAGCGTCTGTCATCCTGTCACTGCCTGCAGCTCTCACGCTCTCTCTCGGCTCAAAGTGTGCAGGGATGGCCCCGTCCACGGGGCGCAATTAAGGTTAGGGTTAGGGTTAGGGTTAGAGACAAATCACGGGCCTGCAGATGAGAGACACACAGGAGGCGGGCGGCAGCAGGGACGGACACAGCAGATGGGCTTGCAGCAGACGGGCACGGAGCAGGCGGGCTGGCAGCCAGTGGAGCAGCTGGTGTGGCACATGGTGTCTGGGGTAGGAGGGATCTTGGGAGAGGAGCAGAGGAGGAGGGATGGCTTTGGACAGCTCCTTCCCCCTGACCAAGGCTTTTATACCCCTTTGCAGTGTTTGTGTGTGTTTGTTTGTGTGTTTGTGTTTTTGTGTGTTTGTGCATGTGTATGTGTGTGTGTACATGTGCGTGCATGTGCATGTGTGTTTATGTGTCTGCCTGCATCTCCCTTTTCCTCATTATTGTTTCTCCTTTTGCTCTCATCCATCTTCTACATTAACCTGTTTTAGTTCCCAGTTGCTTGTGATTCCAGATGGGTCTTTGGTGTCTCATTTGTCCCTGGTTTGGGGACCTCCAGGCTCCTCCCCACCCCCACAGGCTTTTCTGTAGTGGCTCTGTCCAGTTTCTGAAGGGATCCCAGCTGATTTGGTTCTATACAACAATACAGTCCTGGTATCCAGTGGGTTGGGTTAGAATTCGATCCTGTCTGGCAGAAATGCCTGACTCTCTTGACCTCAGGTTCCTTATTAGTTAAATTAGGGCTTGGACTCAGATAATCCCTTTGGCTTTAAATCCTATGACCCCAGGCCCTGTTCTGTCTGGACAATCAGGTTAAATCTGTGACTGATGAGTTTCAAACTTTGTCCTCAGTCAAAGGAATGCCAGTATGATTCTTTGTAAATTTCCCAGCACAATGATATGTAAGCAAAAAAGCAGCTTGCTGCCCAGAATCTCAAAGCCTTCTTGTCCCACCGACACCCTGACAGGCACCTGCTGAGGAACTTGTCCAAGACTCAGACACCCAGCATCTGCTGGCAGAACTCCAAGGTCTGCCCAAAGTCACCCTCCACCCCTAGCTCAGGCAGCCTGGCCCATTTTAGGGTCCTGACATCTGCCTTCTTGCCCCCTCTATTCTTCTGGGACAAAACAGCAGGCTGAGCTGCACTCTGCTTGATCGGGAGGCCCTCATGAGCTAGCCAAACAAAGGCTTCTAGCAGCCCACCTCTCTGCGTGGAGGGCCCTGGGGAAACCGAGCAGTTATGCCTGCACCCAGGACCAGCAACTCTGCAGGCTGCTGTTATGACTCATTCTTTCAGAAAAGGTCCCGGGAGGCAGGAAAAGGACACTGGCTCAGGAGTCCTGGGGCGTCATCTGGGACTGGTCCAGTGACAGCGAGCTTGGAATTTGGGCAGCAACTCAGCAGAATCAGGGAAGAGTGTGTGAGCCACGCAGGACCCCGGACTGCAGATGTGACCAGGATGTCACCACGTCAGCGGACAGATGCTTTGCAGGTGGTGGCTAGTAAGGACAGCTGGAGAAAGAGCCTGGAATCACCAGGAGTCCAGTTGGATGGCAGAGGATTGGAGAAGGAGCACAGCCCAGCACAGCCAGCTTTTGACCCTTGGGAGGGATTGAATCATGCCCAAGCTAGGGCTGCTCAGAGCCACCTTGGGCTTTTCTTCAACCACGACTTCCCCTGGAAGAGCTAGCCACCCACCCTTCTTTGGTCTGTCCATCAGAAGGATTTCGAAGAAACGCTGAGGTGACCAACCCACTGGAGATCTTGGTCAGGCAAGACAGAGAGATGGGCGAGTCGTCAGGGGCCTCTAGCACAGCCACTGCCCGGGCGAGGGTCCCTGCTTGCCAACGGTCACCATCTGACCTGGGCTTCCTTCAGCGAGGGTGAGTCCCCTGCCTCCCCAAGCAGGGCAGCCCTGGTTATAACATTCCGACCTCAAGCAGGGATCTGCCTCTGCTGTTTCCCACAGGTCCGGCCTCTGGGACCGTCCCCTGGGGCAGCCTTTCCAGACCCTGAAGAGACATCCCAAATGTTGCCTTTCCCTCAGAGACACTTCAGCAGTTTCTTCAACTTAGCTGCGAAGGACCTCAAACTCTCCATCTGGCCGGCTCTGCACAAGTGTGGTGTGGTCCACTTAGATGGTTTTGAGTTGGAAATCTTCCCTTTTCTTGTTTTCTGTGGTATGGACAGAACACTAGCTTGGACGGGAATGGAGGGAAGGGGGTAAGCATTGATTAAGCATCTAGTATAATTCTGTATGGAAGGTGCTATTATTATTCCTACTTTACAGTTGAGGAAACTAAGGCAGACAAGGAGAATTGACTTGCCCAGGGTCACACAGCTCATGAGTGTCCGAGGTCAGATTTGGACTTGAGCCTTCCTGACTCCAGGCCCAATGCTCTAGCCTCTGTACTACCCAGCTGCCTTTCTGAGGCCAGAAAGACCTAGCATTCTCATCTGTAAGGTGGGAACCATCATGCCCAATGTCCACTGCTGCTCTTTCTATACTGCACAATGCTCTTCCCTGGAGGTTAGGAACAAACCCACAGCAGCACAGGGAGGCAGAGGCAGCTAGTGGCCTGGCAGAATCTGGTGGGCAGCAGCAGGATTAGACTCGGCTCTAGCCGTCAGGCTTGCCCCGGGCCAGGACGGATGGAACACTGAAAAGTGGGTATGCCCAGCTCTGCTCCTCTGGCAGAGCTTTGCTGCAGGGAGCCAGCAGAGGCCAGGTGTGCATGGCAAGGTGCTGCCAACCATTTGTCAGACATGATTGGGAGACACCTCTCCAAATGGTTCCATCTTTTCAGCACCTGGGATGCCCTGAAGCTGGCATCTCTGATGTTTCTAAGAATAAACACTAATCATTTCTGCATTGGAATTCAAACATTGAAGAAGCTCTGAAGGAAGCATGTGGACCTTGTGGATGAACAGGTCAGTCTGCACCAGTTCTCTTTCCAAAGGTTCTGGGGCCTGGCCCCTTTAGACTGGAAGCTCCTTGAGGGCAGAGATCACCTTCCTCTCTGGACTTGTTTCCCCAGCACCCAGCACCATGCCTGGAACATAGTAGGTGCTTTTTAAGTGCTGCTTAGCATTGAGTGTCTAACAATATGAGGAAATCCTCTTCATCAACTCAATTCTGCTTATGCTGTTACCAGCCTCTACCTAGTGAGAGTTGCCCATGATCTCTGGCACAGAAAGAGCCTGAACCTCCTGGGCAGAAGCCCTGGGAAGCCCCCTAGGCACTCTGAGGTGGCTTCCTCATCTTTAAAATGGGCACAGGCACCTTGCCCTACCTGCCTCAAGGGTCCAGTGCTTTGTGACTCCTCTCAGAATCCCAGGCGCTCAGACCCCATGGGTGCTCGGGGCCTCCCAGCCAAGCCTTCCCTGGAGAAGGACTCCTCTGGTGAAAGCCCTCCGGGCACGGGAGCTCAGACCCTTCTGGCGCAGAGAGCCTGCACTATCAGGAGACTTTTCCTGACATCCAGCCCAAATCCGCCTTGCTGTTGGCCCTCGTTCTATCCTC
The DNA here is from genome assembly GCF_900497805.2 of Vombatus ursinus. Lineage (NCBI taxonomy): Eukaryota > Metazoa > Chordata > Mammalia > Diprotodontia > Vombatidae > Vombatus > Vombatus ursinus. Next base: position 29,933 of record NW_020954943.1, read on the forward strand.
TGGGGCCAATCCCTCCTCCCCGGGAGAGCCAGTCCCGATGGTCCTCCAGTACAGTTATCACATCAGGCTTCTCCCAGCTGAGCATTCCTAGCTTCTCAATCTGTAAAGATGAAACTATGGCTGTATGGGGGAGCGTGTCAGACCTGGAGGGGGCCCTGCAGACCCCCACCTGGCATCCCCCGCCTCACATGCTCCCCTCCCCTCCCCTTGCATCCCCAGCCCCTGCAATGACCATGCACAGGAGCTCACAGAGGGGCCAGATCTCATCAGTAACAGGGCTGCCCACATCCCAGGCTGGCTGGACATGAGAAGTCAGGCCAGCGGGGGTCTGAATGACAATCCTGACAGGCAGGATGCCTGCTGGAGAGCCTCTGCCTGGGCATTAGAGACTCCACCAGCCTGAAGCCACTGTGTCCTCTCACCTTTTCCCTTGGTGGGGCAGTTGGGGCAGAACCTTCTGTACATGTCTCTCTTCCTCCCTAAACAAAAGAAGCCTGGAATTTCTCCAAATTCTCCCTGGCTGAGGACTTCCTCCCAGATTGGAGAGGAATCAGCCTCCCCGTGCCTCCTTATCCTCCTCGCCGCCACTTCCCAGCCATCCTTGGCGTCCAGCACCGATTCCTTCTCGAACTCTGCTTGTTGCAATTCTTTCTGCTCCCCAAGGCCAGCCTGGGTGCGACCTCCTTGAGGAAGCTCCTCAGACCCCCTGGTTGGGGTGTCCTCTCTCCCACAACGTCTGCGGCCTTAGTGCCCAGAAGGTGGAGCAGCATATGGAGGGCAGCGGATGTTGTGGTTATTTACCTATGTGCCCCCTCTCCCAGTTGATGCTGCATCCTTGCACAGATGCTGGAGGAGGGGCCTGCCCATTACCTGGGGCTCACAGAGCTGGGCACGGGGAGGGGGGGGTGCTGGAGCAGAGCAGCCGAGGATGCTTTTATGGGGAGCACAAACCTCTCTGGCTGAGAGCTGCAGCACCACTGGTTGCCTCTGGCCACTGTCAGGGACCTGGGGCTAATCCTGCCTCAGTCTTCTCATCTGCCAAATTGGGGGTGGGGTTAGCCTGGATAACCTTCTAGCTTGAAGATAATGATCTGCCCCCGGAGATCCTTAAGCGAGAAGAAGACTGTTGTCTTCTCCACCAAAAGAGACTTTAAATAAAACCAAGGACCTCGGGCATGAGCTGTGGCCGGTGTGCCCCATGGTGCAGCCCCCGGAGCCGGCAGCCATGTGGCCTTGGGTGGCTCACCTCCCCTGCAGAGCCGGCTGCCACGTGGCCTGGGTCCCCAGAAAGCGTCCTCTGGGGTGGGCTGGACACCGCAGGACGCCACTCATGGCCTCCTCCAGCGGGTCCACATCCCTGGATTGTTTCTTAACTGGAGCGGGAGCCGTAGGGGACAAGGCCTGGGACATCTGGGTACTTCCTGCCCCTTGGTGACATGGATTGCGTCACCCTGGACATTCAGCAGGTGCTCAATAAATGTTGCTGTCACCTTGGAGAGAGAACCATGAGTGTGTGCCATGCATTAGCGGCCCAACATCTGAATCCCTTGCTGTGTTTGGGGTGGGCGCTGAGCTCGAGCAGGAGGAGAGACCCTGCCCTCAAAGGGCTTCCATTTTCCTGGGTGCACCTCCTTAAAGGGAGGGAGAGAGGGCGGGTGGGCAGGCAGAGGCCTGCTCTGACTGTGAGGACAACGCAGGGGCCAGGCCTAGGGCCACTGGGCTTCTGAGGATAACCACTGCTGCTCTGTCTCTCCCCCCCACAGATCTGCGTCCCTTAGACATCCTTGCCGAGGTCGTCCCCCCGAGGGACAGCAGCCCCTCTGGTGGCTTAAGGATGATTCAGGCCCAAGGAGCCCGGGGCTTCCATCTGTCTGCTGTGGACAGCCCCCGCCTTCTGAGCTTCCCCGCTTCTAGGATTTTCCTACACTGTGACCTTTTCCCAGAAGAATTTTCCATTGTTGTCACCCTAAAGGTCTTCAACCTCCCACCCAAGGTCAGTGCCTGCTATGCTGGGGTCGGCCCAGGCCCTGAGTTGGGGTGGGGGTGGGGATCAGGGATGGATGGTTAATCACACTGTCCACATCTGGCCTGATGCCTGTAGCAGGGGCTGTGGAAAGAACCTACGTGCCAGTGACCTCCAGGGGCAGGAGCCAAGGTTGGAGCAGGGGGACACCCACATACCTTAAAGGTCGCTCCTGATGTTGTGGCCTTCACAAGCCCCACCAGATACATGCCTTGTGGCATCGACAGAGGCCAGCCCAGCCAGGGGCTGAGCCCAAAACCTTCAGAGGGGTGCCAGTCTGCATCCGTGGGGGGGCACCTCCTCATTGGTCCTTGAAAGAATAACAGTCATAATAGCTCACATGTGTCCAGGGCTTTAAGGTGCTTAAAGTACCAAACATTAAGGGATTAAAGAAGTAAGGAGTCATGTCATGAGCCA
>NW_020954943.1:32772-83993 GCF_900497805.2 Vombatus ursinus
AGAGACAGAGAGAAAGAGAGACAGAGAGACAGAGGGTGAGGAAAAGAGATAAAGGGAAAGGAGAGGAGGAGATTGGGGGGAGACAGAGAGAGAGAGAGAAAGAGACAGAGACAAAGAGAAAGAGAGACAGAGAGATAGAGAAAGGGGGAGAGAGACAGAGAGAGAGAGAGGAAGGAGGGAGGGGAAGAGAGAAAGAGAGAGATTGGGGGGAGACAGAGGCAGAGACAGAGACAGAGAAAGGGGGAGACAGACAGGAAGAGAGACAGACAGAGAGACAGAGAGACAGAGAGAGACATGATCTAGATATGACTGAGGGCTAATGTCAGTGAGCCAGACCTCAGTCCTGGATTGCAAGCCTGGAGTTTCCCCCCGGAGTGACTAAAGCACCTCAGTGTCTGGCCCTTTCTTCCTCTACCTCCACCCCCCACTAACCGTGCATGGCAGACCCAGTGCCTCCCTCGTATCCCCTGCAGGCACCAAAGAGCAGGCCGTGTGGTCCAGTGGAAAAGACCCGGCCTGGGTTCCTGCCAGGGCTCTCATTAGCAGGTGACACACCTTGCTTCTTCACACAAAGAGGGAAGGGGAGACGGTCTCCAGGGCTTTGCGCAGCTGGACATACCTCTACCCTCCTCCCTTTGCCTGTTGCCACCAGTAATAGTTGTCCACACACTGTCTGCAAGGAGGTGACTGCTGGGGCAGCCTCCCCTGCCTAACCCTGTCTGGTCTTTGCAGAAAAACGAGTACGTCTTCACAGTGGTGGAGGAGGCCAGCGACACGCTGCTGGTGGGCCTCCGCTACTCGTCCGACAAGCTACACTTCCTCTTCCTGAGTCAGGAGCTGTCAGGCAGCTGGCAGACCCGAGTGACCTTCCAGGACGTCCCTCTGACCGACAATCAGTGGCACACGCTAGTTCTGGCTGTGTCCGAAGGCTCCTTCTCCCTCACTGTGGACTGCAGCGTGCCCACGGATGTGTAGGTGCTGGGAAGGAGGGCCAGGAGGGAAGGGAAGGGGCGTGTGTGTGTGTGCGTGTGTGCACGTGCATGTGCATGTTTGTATGTGTGCACGTGTATGTGTGCATGTGTGTCTGCATGTGTGTGCATTGTGCACGCGCATGTGTGCGCATGTCTGTGCACATGCATGTGCGCGTGTGTGTTTGTGGGTCCCTGTCTTCTTTGTCCTTCTCTTAGGGTGGGTTTCTGTGCATCCCTCACACTTCCCACGAATGGGGTGGGTGAGCAGTGGAACACTGGGCCCCCAAGTCGTGGGCACTTTCTCTCAAAATGTTCCATGTGATCATCTCTATACTTGTGCAACTGGAGGAGAAAAAATTTCTCCACACACTGCCACAGTCAGAAAACTCACTTAACTGCAACATGGAATGTGAGTACCTTGCTTAAGTTACAAGTGAAGGTGGGGAGGAGGATTGTTGGTAAGCAGAGAAGAGAGCTGTCCCCAGGGTCAGGCGTGGGACTCAGGGCATAAGAAGATCTAGAAGTCCTCAGCCTGGGGGCCTGCTTGTTCTGAGGGGAAGGGGCAGAGACTTTCCCATCTGCTGGCCTGTTGTTGGCCTTGGAGTCTGACACAGGGTGGGCTCTGATAGTCCTTAGGCAAAGGAAGGCCAAAAACAGATGGGAGGTGATGTTCTAAGGGGCAGAGTTTCTCCCTCACCCCGCCCTCATCACCTCCTCTAGGGAACTCTGGTTAAAATCTGAATTATTCAGGACGGGAGAAGCAATCCTCTCATTTGGGGACAGCAAGAAGGGTCCTGGCCCTCCCCCTTACACAGCCCGGTTCCCTGCTTTCAGGATGGTAGACACACCATTCCCAATGTCGCTGACCATGAAGGGGTCCCGGTTTTTCATTGGGAGTCGACGGAGAAAGAAGGGCACCTTCACTGTGAGTACAGGGTGCAAAATCAGCCCTCCTTCCTCTGCCTCCACAGGGCGGTGGCCTTCCTGGGGAGCATCGGGAGGTACACTGGTGCAGATTCCCTGGGGCCCTCTTTTCAGAGGTGACCTCCTGGGCCAGCGTTTCAATAAATGCTTTTTGGCCTCTGTGGAGTGAGGCACAGGCGGAAAGGGCAGACCCCGAGGCAGAGCCACTGCAGCATCTCTGTCCTTCCCAGGACCCCCGGGGGAGCCCATCACTGTCCCTCCCCTCAGCTTGCCCCGGCCCCTTGGCCGTCAATACCCAACACGCTTTAGAGAACGCTGGAGGCATCTGCACTTGGGCTTGGGGAGCCCTCAGTTTGACTCCTGCTTAGACGTTTATTAGAGCCCTGTGTGACCTTGAGCAAATCGCTTGACCCTCTGGGCCTCAGTTCCCACCCTTGTCCAATGAGGGGGTGGGACCTGATCTCCAAGGTCCTTCCACGTCCGAATTTATGATCTCAGGGTGTCCCCTCTCCCCTACAGCCTTCCTCCTAGGGAATGCTTGCAAAGATGCATGCAAGCAGGCCCCCAAGCCCCTTCTGCAATGACTGACTCTTAACTAATGATGTTTTGCTTTTTGAAAAACTTGGAAACCAAAGACAAATTGGACCTTGTCTCCCCTTCCCGCCCTTTGCCCAGGATGTGTGGTGGCATTCCCACAGGTTGGGCCCAGCCGCTTCCCTCTTTTCCCAGGGCTTGTTGAGGCAGCTGGTGCTGCTGCCGGGCTCCGACGCCACTTCCCAGATGTGCCCGAGCAGGAACTCTCGACTGGCCGTGCTGTCCATCCCCTCGGTCCTGAGGGACCTCACAGGGAGGCCAGAGGATGAGCGGCCCCATTATCCTTATGGTGAGCTGCTTTCCCCCATGGCGGGCCCTGGGCAGGAAGGTCCTTTAGGTTCCACACCATCTCCATGTCCAGAGAGTTCACGGGGATTCCAGGGCCATCCTTGGGTGTGGCTTGGGGAGACGCAGGCATGGTCACCGCACAGTCAGGAGGCCTCAGAAGGCAGATCCCACAGATCATGGGTCCCTAGGCTCCATGACCAGTTAAGGCAGAGATGGCTCAATGATCAGATCTGCCAATGCACCATCCTGCGGCGCATAGGACAGCCAAGGTCAGATGCCATGAGGCACAGCAGGGCAAGGCAGTGGGACCCACTCGTGAAACGGGAGGAGACCTTGACACCAGATGGGGGAGGTGTGTGCAGGCGCCAGCGTGTCTGACAAAGAGCAGGCTTTTGGGGGGCTGCAAGTGCAATAGGGTTAAACAATGTGACAGGACAAAAAGAAGTCAATGGTGTCTGAGGCTGTGATTTAAAAGGCAAAGATGATGCTTTGTGATATGGGCGTAAAAACATCAAGGAATATTCACCCTAGAAACTAAAGGAGGCGTCCCCAGGGAGCGTCAGAGCACAGGTGTGAGTTCTCTCTCCAGCCTGGGTCAGTCCCCATCTAGAATTGTGTCCAGTGCTGGGCACCTCATTTGGGGAAGGACCTTTTTAAGCCACCGGGAGTCCAGAAGAGAGAAGTCAGGAGGGGAGAGGCAGAGAGAATGTGCAGAGAGGCCAGTGTAGCTGGATGCCCAAAGTGGGCAGGGCTGTCTTGGAGTGGGAGTGGGCAGTGGGGCAAGGGGGCGGGGCGATGGAGATGGGTCCTCTTCCCACCAGCTCTTCTGTCAAAGGCCAGGCGACCGCACGTTAGGGGTGTTGTCGTGGGGATTCTGGGTCAGATGAGAGGAGACGGTTGAGGTCCCTCCAGCTCTGATACCGTGGCCGCCTAGTGCCTGCGTCCCATGAGGGGTTGGACTTTTTAGAGGGCAGGGGTGGGTGCTGGGGTCCCCACGGAGGTCATCTTCTGAGCCCTGCTCACGTGAAGCAGGCCAGGCATTGTCCACAGATGGCTCTGAGAGGCCTGGAGTGAAGGACAAAAGAATATGGTAAAAGGAAGGGAAGGGAGAGGAATGGGGACAGCTGCCAAGGATGGAGACAGGACTCCGTGAATGTCTCTCCAAAATTGCAAATGACATTTCTTGGGTTTCAAACGTGACCAGAAAGACTGTCCTTGAAAATCAACCACTCTGAAGCAGGGCCTGCCCCTAGAGGATGTTGTCCCAGCAGCCACAGCAACAGTTCACCTGCTGACCTCAGACTTCAAGGAGGCCCCGTGACTTGGGTCAGTTCAGTGCCAAGCAGTGGCAGCGTGCGTTGCTACTGATGGAGAAACTGAGGCTCCCAGAGGTCAAGTGACCACTAAGTGTCAGAGGCAGGACTTGAACCCAGGTCTTTTGACTAAAGCCAGCACTTCATCCGCTCCCCTGCCGTGACCTCCTAGTGTCAGAGCCCACACAAAGTCATTTCCAAATGTTCTGATTGATGTTGTCTCCCAAGAGCAGTTAGAGATGGATTGGTCATGCATTCTGTTGGTTTTGTGTTCAGAAGCTGACATGAAAGTGACCTTGGGCCCTCGTCCTCAGTGCTCCAGGACAGAAGATGCCCGATTCTGGTTCGACGTCTCTCGGAGGGGCCTCTACCTGTGTGTTGGCAATGAGTGGATATCCATGATAGAAGGTGAGGTGGGGCAGTGTTTTCTGGGGAAGTGCTCAGCCTTCTGGGGGCCAGGGATGCTCCCAACCCAAAGCCCTGAGGCATCAATAAGCAAGCAATAGAGGAGCAGCCTCTAGGGCAGGAAGCTCAGTGCAGGGGCCTGGGTCTTACTCTGAACTGATCAGGTCTGTTCCTGTCCAGCCACATTCCCAGGCAGCTGGAGCAGGCTCAGGGGCCTGGGAATCCAGGGGTAGTGGCCTGGGAGGAGGGAAAAGAGAAGGCCTTTGCAAACCTTTGAGTGTGCCTCTGGGTTCTAATCCTGAAAAACTGCAAGCAGTTGCGATGAAATGCTGTCTCATTCACCACATCACCAGTGGTCAGGCCTTCAGAACCCTTTGCCGGGAAGCTTTCTTTGCTTCTCAGCATTCATGTTTGGTGCAGGAGGCCGGGGATGAGAAAGGCTGCATCCTCGATGCCAAGCTCCTCTCTGCCCACTTGTGGAGATGTGCCTGGGGGCGTGGAAGGAGGTACTGGTGTGGCCCACCCTGCACCCAAGTGCCTTCCAAACTGACATGGAGACTTCTCTCTTCACTTCTCTCCTCTCCCCCCCCTCCCCTTCCCTTCCTCTCCCTCCCTCCCTTCCTCTAATGAGTTTATCAGTCATCCCCTCCCCAGAGCTCTGTGCTCCTCTCATAGCACCAAGTGGGAGGTTCTTCCCTCCTGCCCTCTCCCAGACATTCCTGCTATTCACATCCAAATGGGCATCCCGACCCCCAGGGACCCCGGGGACTAGCTCCTTCTCCCCAATGGCCCCATGCCTGGAGACCTGTCCTGCTTTCCTGGGCTGATCATCCTAGCCACTATTGGCCAGCAGAGTTTGTCTCCCAGGCTTGTGGGGACATTGCCATGACTGTTTCTGCTTCTATTCCAAGCCAAAGTGAAGCTCGATTATGTGGAGGAGTACCAGAGCCTGTCCACCCCATCTGAGACCCTGGGCATCGAGGTCTTCACCATCCCCCACGTGGGGCTTCTCGCTGCTGCAGCCAATCGCCAGGCCAGCTCCACCATCTACAAGTGGGTGGATGGGAAGTTTGTATCTTACCAGATCCTTGCCACTCACCAAGCCCAGGCATGGAAGTATTTCACTATAGGAAAAAAGGTAATATGAACCTGAGTGACTTTCCAGTTCTCTTGTAACTCAGCAGAATCTCCAGGGTAGCTTTCTCTGGTCCAAAGTCTATGCTTTGTACAAGGTCAGTGCTGATATAGACTAGGCAGTGACCATGCAGTTTGGCCCAAGGGACTCGTCATATTCAGCAAGACCTGGCTCAGTGAGGTGTTGGGGGTGGGGGCATGAATGGGGGGCACCCTCTTCCTCTGACTCGGTTGGCCTGAGGACAGTGAGCTGGGGAGGGACATCCAGAATCAGATGCATGCCCCTCGTGCCAAAGAGTCATCTGAAGTGTTTCACTAAATTAAATTCTATCTTGCCCATGACCAACCAGCTAACTTTCCAGAAGGGTTACCCCTTCCTTCACCTTCTTTCCCTTCATTCCAGTCTCTAGAGCTTTCAAATTCAATGGGAACCTAGAAAGAATGCAGAGAAGTTTTCACCTCCATTAAGTAAAATGTGTTCTAAATAGACTTTATGGTCTATCTGTCCCTGATTTTGCCTTGTACTCTTGCTAAGTAGAATGATATAATTGGGCCTCTGGGGGTTTATTACTTAGTCTCATCTCTCCTCCTCACCCCACAGGGGAACAAGAAAATGGAGAGATAGATGGTTAAAGGGGGCCTACTGAAGCGCACTCTTTTTTAAATTAAATTTTACTTTTAAAAAATAAACAAATACTTGTTTTATCTCCCTCCCACCTAGGGGGAACAAGAACAACAAAGCCTTTGTCAGGATAAATTCCTGTGTTGGCCAGGCCCAGAAGGTCTGTCCCCTTCTGCGCTTTCGTCCATTGTCCTCTGTCCAGGCTAGGCAGCTTTCTTCATTGGTCTTTGGGCTCATGGAGGTTCGCTGTGTTGGCCAGAGTTCTTAGGTCTTTCAAAACTGCTCATTTTTACAATGTTGTTGACACCGTATAATTGTCCTCCTGTCCCTTCTCGCTTCACTCTGCTCTGGTCCACACCAGCCTCCCTAGGTTGCATTGAAACCGACCCTTTCATCAATTTCTTACAGCAAAACAGTTTCCTTCACATTCATTGACCATTATTAGTTCAGTCATTCCCCAACTGTTGGACGCTCCCTTGGTTTCCAGTGCTTTGCCTCTACAGAAAGAGCTACTAGAAATATTTTTTGTACATGTGGGTCCTTTTCCTTTTCCTTTGATCTTTTGAGGGAATAGAGTGGTATCATGAGGGCATAAGGTAAACACAGACAGCTTAGTGACTTTTGGAGGATAGTTCCAAGTTTCTTTCCAGAATGACTGGACCACTTCCCAATTCCACCAACAGGTTTTTATGACCTGTTTTAATGTATTACATAATTGTTTTTTAAGATGCTATGCGTAACTGAAAAATATGTATATTCCTTTCTGTTCCTGCTCAGTAATCACTAGAGGTCTATCATATCTAGCTTTCCTAAAAATTCTATTGAGACCCTCAACTTCTTTCTTGTTCACTTTTTGGTTCTGTTTATCTCAGTCTGAAAGTTATGTTGAGGTCCCACGCAATTATAGCTGTTTTACCATCTTTCTTCCTGTAGCTTACTTAGCCGGGGTTGGGGTGGAGAAAGACTGCATTAGACAGAGTGATGGTTTCATTAATCCTTCCACCTCTGGTGAGTTAAGAGGTTTTTCAAATAGGGAGAAGGGTTTCAGGCTTGGCTTTTTAATTTTTATTGTATTTATGTTGCTTAAGAACAAACAAAAGGTGGTTCTTTGTGTCTAGACTGACCTACATTCAGAGGTGACATGTATGACCCAGGGTCTTATGACCCCGATGTATCTCAGTTTCTTCTCATCTTTTTAATTGGAAATGTGGTCATAAATCATGGAGTCTGTCAAGGTATGTTAACAAAGAAACAAATCACATAATTTCCGAATTGGCTCAGAGCCAAGGCTTGAGGTTTGGGGAGGAGGGGTAGATGGGGTGGTGGCCACGTGCTCTAGTCCAGGGGCCCTTAGGTGGGGGAAGCTCTGACCTGTATTGTATTCCTGTAAGCTGAAGCCTCATGCTGGAAAGTGTTGAAAGAAAACTGCCTTCTGCCTCAGTGGGTATTCAAAGCCTGGGGCCCATCTGAAGTTGATCAGGCCCGCTTCTGAACAGGGAGACAATAGCTCCAGAATCAGCCAAGCCTAGCCTGCTCCTTGGAGGGACCGATGGAGGGAAGACAGAGTCAGCCCCCAGGGTCCCTTGTGCGAAGAGAAGAGGCTTCCTGCCGTGAGGGCCAGGGAGCTGGGCTCAGCTGGGAGGTGGGAAGCCCGGAAGGGAGTGCCTTGAGGGCAGGTGAACTGGCTGGAGAGCAAGGTCTTGGTTTGTAGGACAGTAAAATCAGTGTAAGTCAGGAGGACAGCAAGGCAGCCCAAAAGAGCTAAGCGGAACTTGGGCTGCATCATATGGGTCAAGAGCATTTATTAAGCACTTACTGTGTGCCTGGCACTCTGCTGGTCCCTGGGCATACAAAGACAAAGGGAGATAGACCCTGCTGTCAGGGAACATTCTAATGGGGACGGCACATCCAGGGGACTGGTGGTTGGTCCCGGAAGTCACAAGGGCTCAGTAGACCCTTTCTGTGGCAAATGCTGCTATTGGTTGTATGAATTTCTGGAGCAAGAGGTGGCCAGGGGGAAGGAGGGGGAATGGGTACGGCAACAGGGCCGGTGACCTGCACTTACCCAGAATAGCTCAGGGGCATCACGGAGAGCTTGGGTCAGGAAGGTGGCCTTGCATGGTAGAGAAGCAAGTGCAGGCCCGGCTGGAGGCTGGGGCTACCTCTAGGCTTGCTGGACTGGACGGAATGGTTTGTGGGCACTGGGGAGGGAAGCAGGGGTCCCTGGAGCAAGCCTGGGCTCACAGAGATGAGCTCATCTCTTGGCAGGTGACAAGCTAGATAGATTGGCTCTCAGCCGAGCTGGGGTCAGCCTCCAGTGCCCGGTCTGCACAGGGAATGGCCTGCGCAACGTGGGCCGAATGACAGGGTAATTGGGTGGGCTCAGATCACATTCCTCTTGTTATCAACGACCTCAGGACCGGCAGGATTGGGCAGTTAGCCCGGGACAAGCTGCTGCTGCCCAGGCTTCCTCAGCTGCAAGCCAGCCGAGAGTTGAAATAACAGGCTACAGCTCCCTCAGGCACGTGGGCCCTGGTCCCCTCAGAGGTGCAGGTTCTCAGACGTGTGGGCTATGGGCCCCTCAGAGGTGTAGGCTCCAGCTTCAATTCTCTCTCGGGAATCTGATGCACTCCCTCCCAAGAAGAAGGAGGCAGACTGAGCCCAGAAGCCAGAGAGAGCTTTACATTGTTAGTCTGGTCCCCTTACCCCTCCCTCCAAGATCAGATTGGTCCGAGTTACAATAAAAAGTTTCACAATTGGTTAGGCTCACAATTCCATACTCTAATTAGAGTAACCTCGATCCGAGTTACAATTGGTGGAAATCCTGATCCTCTAGTTAGCATATGCATGAGGTTTGTAGTAACAGATTCTTGTGCTTGGACATTGACCCCCAACCAGCTTGGACTGGTTCGGGCCTTGGGCTGCAAAAACAGGAACCCTGCTGTTAAGTTAGCCTTGCTTAACTAGCTCGAGGAATGTCGCTCTCCCCTTGATTAGTTAGCCATTCAGCACCTTTCCCGTTTTTTGCAACTTATTTGGGAACCTAATAATTCAGCATTTTTCACATCAGAGCCAGGTCTCTGGGGCAGCCAGGCTCCATCGTAGGCCTGGGCTGGGCAGCACGGCCCTGAGCTTTAGGCTTTGCCAGTCACATTAGCGATGGCAATGGGAGGGAGGGGCAGCCCCGTGCATGGACGGCAGAGGGTTCTTGCCAGGGTGAAATCTCATAGAGATAGGGCCAAGAATCAACCTGTGAGCCGGGAACGTCCTCTGCCAACAAGTGTTGACCAGATAGGGAAGAGCCAGGGACAGATACCAAAGAATGAAAGGACTGCTACAGGGTCACACACCCATATGTGCCAAAGGCAGGACTCACACTCAGGTCGTCCTGGCTCTGAGCATGGCTCTAATAGGAGGAAACTTCTTAAGAGTAGGCCAGGTTCTACATTTGGGTTCAGAAAAACACCAACAAAACAAATACAGGGTGGGGTTGAGGGGGTGGGGCAAGAATGCTCGGCAAAAGAGCTAGAAGTTTTAGTGGACCCCAAGCTCAACTTGAATGGATGGGGCAGCCTTGGGAGGCTTGAATGGAAGCCGACAGTGGAGAGCCAGGGGCTCATCCTCCTTCCACAGACAGCATTGGGAGGATCGTGGTCTGGTCAGGCTTGCTAATTGACCCGCCCCCAGCGTGGAGCTAAGGGACCAGAGGTCTGTCACATAGTCAGACAGTAGTGCAGGCAGGATCTCAAGCCAGGTTTCCAGGCGCCCCAGGATAGGAAGGGCCCGATGGGCATCCAGAGGAGCTCGCCCACGATGGCAGTGGGTGAGGATCGGCAGAGTGGAAGGGGGCGAGGTGGGGGCTGTGGGTAGGAGGCGCCTGAAGATTTCCTTAGACTCCCTCTGCTTGTCCCTGAGGGATGGAGGAGGAAGAAGGGGAAGAAATTGCCAAGAGGGAAAACCTGGCGCCCAAGCCCAGAATTTCAGGGATGACAGTGACTCCCTAGAGCTGTGGAGAGGGGAGCCAGTCCAGATCTTCCTGAAGATGCTAGGGAGGGGGGTAGGGGGCGGGGCCTACCACCAAAGCTCAAGAAATGTATCCTGACTTCTTTCCCTTCCCTCATTGTTTTCCTTCTACCCCTGGGGAAGAAGGGAGCCAACCCAGCTCCTCTCTGTAGCGAGGGTCTCCCCTAGCTTTCTGTTCTCCAGACTGATCCTCAAACAAGATGGTCTCGAGTCCCATCCCTGTCCTGGCCTCCCTCCTCTGGACACTCCAGCTGATCACTGTCCTTCCTATACTGGGGTGCAAAGAGCCAAAGACGTGTAAACACGCCACACGTGGACTGGCCAGGAAAAGATGCCGTCACCTTTGTCCTGTTAGCCCAAGTCCCTTTAGCTTGGCTTTCCTGGATGGCATACCACTCGATGAACTCAGTTGGAACTTGCAGTCGGCCATGACCCCAAGATCTTTTTCAGACAAATTACTATTTACCTTTCCCCATCCTGTGCTCATAAAGTTGGCTTTTTTTAAAAGATCAAATATAAGATTTTATATTTATCTCTATCAAATTTCATCTTTTTGATGTTGCCCAGTATTCTAGGAGGCAATTAGACAGTGCAGTGGATAGAGTGCCAGGCTTGGAGTCAGGAAGACCTAAGTTAAAACCTAGCCTCAGATACTTACTGCCTGTGTGACCCTGGGTGAATCACTTAACCCTGTTTGCCTCAGGGTCCTCATCTGTAAAATGAACTAGAAAACTACTCCAGCATCTTTGCCAAGGAAACCCCAGAACAGGGTCATGGAGAGCTGAACACTCCTGAACCAAGTGAACGATATTCTAAGTTGTCACGCCACTTCTGTATCCTCCCTTTGGCCCCGTGTGTTTCCTGGTCCCTCTATCTATATCACTGATAAGGATGATGGTGCCTGACTCCAGAGGCAAAGCCTCCAGCTACATGTACTTGAGGCCACTAACAACACCTCATTGAGTCTGACCCAGATCTCTCTATCGAGTGACAGCCGAACCCTTTGCCCAACCCCGTATAAATGTTGCTCCAGCATCTCCATCCTTCCCTTTCTGGGGATCTGCCTGTGGGGTTTTGTGTGGATCTCCACGGATTCCTCTTCCATGGTGCATGGCGGAGGCAGAGGTGGGTGCTTTTCTTCCTCCCCCTTCCCTTTCAGCTAGATCTGCCTGGTTGCCAGGCCGTGCTTGCTCACTAGGTGCACTCCATCCCTGGCTGGAAACCTGCTGGCTGAGGCCCTGTGCTGTCTGCTCCCTTCACTCCTGCCCCCTGGCCGTCAGTCAGCAGCAGAGCACAGTGCCTGTGGCCTGGGGTCCTTGCTGTCATCCTTCACAGAGCTTTCAGGGTTCCCTCTGGCTGCACCTTTGTATCCACGGGCAATGGGCTACCAGAGATGGGGTTGTCATCCACCTGGACAGGTCATGTGTGGGATGACAAGAGAGCCCTGAGCCCTGCCTGCCCTTCTCTCCTCTCTCTGGCCTGTCCTGGATGCTCCCTCCTCCAAGTGCCCTCTGCCTTCTCCAGCCTCCTCTGCCCCCTTCAGCGGCCCCTCAACGTTTCTGGATCTGTCCTCTCCAAATTCAACCTCTGCCCTTTCTGGAGGGGCCAGAGACCTCGGAACCTCCCACCCAGGGGTGGCCGTCAATCTGTGCATCCCTCCTTACTCAACAAATACAGGAGTCATATGTTCAGATTTTAATTTTAAGACAAAAAACCTCAAAGGTTTGATTTGTAATTTAAAATCTATATATTAATTTTCTAGCTGCCATCGCTAATCTGTGTGTCTGTCGTGCCACGTATTAGGGGTACAAGGCCCCTCTTTGCTAATTCCACAGGAGTCTGCATTTCACTCACGGGTGCATCGCTGTCTGTCTTATTCCTCAGATGTGCCAGGGCACCAAGGAAACACCTCTTCCTGTGGCTGGACAGGACAGATAGGTGGCCCTTATTAGCCATTGGCCCATGGCTAAAGGGCAGTGGGAGCTACAGAAGGACTTTGAGCAGGAGAGGGGAGCGATGGGACCTTGATAAAGTACGGCCTGCAAAAGGGAGAAACATTGACTATTGTTCCCAGAGTGTTTGCAAAGCACTTTGTATCCAGTGAGGAAAGCGAGTCCCAGAGACTTAGTAGGGTCATTGAGCCTACTAAGGTTCAAGCCGGGGATTGAACTAGATCTTCCTGGATCTGTACCCTTTCACGGTGTGGGGTGGTGCTCCCCAAGATGGGGGAGACCTGAGGGTGTTGGAGGCACCCTGGGAGATCGCAGATGAGAGCAAGAAAGACGCAGTGCCCAGTGGACAGACTCCTGGGGAGCCGAGGGCTGGCCTGTGGTCAGGAGAAGGTATACTGGGGCTGGGAAAAGCCAAGGCTTAGGGCTCAGAGAGTACCAGGTGGGAAGAAGGTCCCCAAGTTCTCAGGTCCTGCTGGTTCCTGAGGACAGGCCAAAGTTAGTGGTCCAGGCAAGCATGGCCCTTACTGCATCTTGGCCCGGGGATCTGAGGCCAGGGTCTTTGACCCTTCAGCCAGTGTCTAGGGCTGGGTCAGTCAGAGCAGGGCTGGACTCTTTCTCTGTGCTCTGATACCTGGTGTCTGCAGATGATCAGGAGCAAGCAAAGAATACTCTTGCTAAGAGCTGAAGGGAGAGAAGTCGAGGGTGGGGAGCCCAGGGATTGCTTTTAAGATGGGACCTCGCTGAGCTATGTCTGGGGGTGCTAGGGAGGAGGCAGCAGAGAGACAGAGACTGAAGGTGCCACAGAGCCTTGTGGATAGGGCCGGGCAGGAGGAGCAGGGTGAATCCGGGCCCCAGAGAACCTCTTCCTGCCCCAAGATGGTGTCAAGAGAAGGTGGGAGGCAGTGGAGGTCCCAGCACAACTGTCCGACCTTCGGTTTATACCTTCAGGGTTAGAAAGGAGCCCAGAAGTCACCAGGGTGGGCACGAGGCTGGCCCAGAACCCCCCTCCAGCTGCTCCTGAGCCCCCCCCTCAGCCTCAGCTTGAAGCCCACCCTCCTTGTCCCCAGCAGCCCACTCTGACAGGGGCCATGTGAGAACCCGGCCCAAGCCAGCCAGCCCATCTGTGTCTTTGTAAGCAGGTGCTGAGGGCCACAGAGAGATTCCCTGAGCACGGGCCCCAGCTCGCTCTGCCCCAGGCCTTCTACTGCCTGACATTCTTTGGGAGGCAGCTACTCTGTGGCTGATCCAAATCAGGCCCACGAGTTGGCTCACAGCACCTCTCATGCATCAGGGTGTGCCCTGAGCTCAGCGAAGCTCAGCCTCTCGCCCCGCTTGGCCTACATCACACCCCCGAAACACACCTCTGGGACCTGCTCTGCCTTTGGGGCTAGTGGAGAAGCCTCTGTCTGTGTATGTGTGTGTATGTGTGTGCTTGTGCGTGTGTGTGTGCATCTGCGTATGCACGTGTGTATGTGCCCGTGTGTGAACATGTCAGCGTGTGCATGCGTGTACACGTATGTCCACACGTGTGGTCACATGTGCACGCGTGTGCATGTGTGCGGTTGTGCGTGCGTGTGCACACATGTGTATGTGTTTGCGCGTGCGTGCATGCATGCACACGCCACCCTGGACAAGGGGAGGGTGTCCTTGCCCACAGGCTGGCTCAGGGAAGGCGTCGTGGTGGAGGTGGCCTGGGTGGTGTCTTTTAAAGGACAGTGAGGGGACTTTGGAGGGGGAAGGAGGATGTCCCAGGCAGAGGTCATCACAGGGGCCATGGTCCACATGGACAGGACCAAGTGCCCAGGGCCGGAGACTCAGGCAGGGGAGGATGGAGGATACGGCTGCTAAGGTCAAAGGCATGCCATCTCTCCGCTGTGCTTCCACTTTTGCCCCCCACAGCCATTCAGAGCAGTCCTTCCCCAGATCGTCTCCTCAGTACACCCTCATCTGTTCCCTTTCAGGTCTTCCTCGCTGTGGCGAATCTGGAGCCCAAAGACAAGGGTCAGCAGGAGCTCTCGGTCATTTACAAATGGAGCCCCAGAAAGCTCAAGTTTGTCACCTACCAGAGGATTGTCACTCACAGCGCCAGGGACTGGGAGGCCTTTGAAATCGCAGGGGAGTCCTTTCTGGCCGTGGCCAACCACCGCCAAGGTAGGGAGGGAGGCCTTGGGAAAAGCCCTGAGCCCCGGCCACTGCCTGCCTTGCCTAATGAGAGCTGAAAGGAGCCTCTGAGACCGTGCAAATAGAAACGCCAAGAAAAGTATGCATTTATAGAGTGCCTACTGTGTGCCTGGGGAATGTTCTAAGCAATTAATCCTCTTACTGGATCCTCACAAGGACCCTAAGAGGCAGGTGCTAGCATGATCCTCATTTTACAGATGAGGTAATTGAGGCAGACAGAAGTTAAGTGACTTTCCCAGAGTCATACAGCTAGGAAGTGTCTGAGGCTGGATTTGAACTCAGAAGTTCCTGACTCCTGCCCAGCACCTTATCCACTGAACCACCCGACTGCTCCCTCTTTTTATAGATGAGGAAATGAAGGCCCCAAGACTGCAAAGTGACTCTCTTGAGGTCCTACGCCACGTTCTTTTGCCTAGAGGAAAGAAGTCTTGGGGATGGGGTCAGGGAAGTGTAAAGAGATGACTTCCAGTAGCACCTGGAAGGGCTGCCCTGTGGAAGGGGCATCAGCTCCCCCCTGCTCGGGGGCAGGATGCCCTTCCTGACCCTCAGCACTGTCCCAAAGAGGGGAGGGTCTCCCCCTTCCTGGAAGGCTTCAAACAGAGCCCGCAGACCTGCATAGTGGGATGAGTCCAGGGAGTCTGTGGTCCTGGGGAAAGTGCCAGGACCCAGCATGGGAGCCCACCCCCTTGTCATATTGTCAAAAACACGCGGTATCGCCTGAGGGAACAATGCAGCTGCCTCTGGCCTCAGTCCAGGTCAGGACATTCTAAAATGCGGGGAGAAGGGGGCGGGGGGCTGAGCTAAACTGAACAGCAACCTCTTGCTGAGGAAACTGAGGCACTCATTAATGCGCATTCCCACTCGGCTCAATCCTGGTTGTATGAAGCACCCTCAAGGGGCTTCCCTTCTGGGGGAGGGGCACATGTGGTTATAAGATGAAGAAACTTGAGGAAAGATAGAACACTGCCTGATGTGGGGGGAGGCCAGGGAGAACTTCCCAGAGGAGGTGATTCTAGAGCCCAGCCTCTAAGGGAAAGGAGGGAAGAACATGGTCGGGTGGGGCCAGTGAGATGGAGGGGACCTGGCCGTGGGCCCTCCCAGAGAGCTGGGGTGAAGTGGAGCGGCCGCACCCCCACACCTCCCCTGCGAGTGCTGTTCCCCAGCGCCCTCCTTCCATGCCTTCCCTTCTCTTTCCTGCCAGGGGACAACCACAACATTGACAGCGTCATCTACAAGTGGAACCCGAGATCGGGGCAGTTCGAAGCCAACCAGACCCTGGCGACCTCGGGCGCTTATGACTGGGAGTTCTTCACTGTCGGGCCCTACTCATTTCTGGCTGTGGCCAACACGTTTAACGGCACATCCACCAAGGTGTTTTCTCACATGTATGTCTGGCTCCTCGGCTCCTTTCAGCTCTTCCAGTCTTTCCTGGTAAGGAGACAGAAGGCGGCACAGACTGACCTGGTCACATCCCCATCCCTGGATCCCCTCGGGTAGACTTTGTGCCTTGGCCTTTATTGGGCCCTAGGGAGGCCAGACACGCCCCTGGCTAACCCAGCTTGGAGTTAAATCCAGGGGGGAGTCCACCTCAGCTTTGGTGGGGACCGGAGGGCTTTCTGTCACTTTCCATTCCTGTTGGGCACCGATGGCTCTTAGATCAGATAAAACTCGAGGGGCTAAGGAACCAGTTTCTACTTCCCACACCTCTGGGCTCTCCCAGTGCACGGAGTCCCCTTACAAGAATCCTTGCTACTGCTCCCTCTTCCTGGCAGGGTGGCCTGTCCAAGGGGCTGTGGAGCTGTGCTCCCACCAGAAATGCAGCCCTGACAGCCTTTGGCTTCACCCTCCTACTTCCCCATTGCCGCTGTCTTGGTTGGATGTAGAGTCATCAAGAAACAGACATTTCAATAGACCGAGAGCAAGAGAGCATTCCAGGAGAAACTGTAGATGTCTGTGATGTATGGTTTTAAAGTAGAGATTAAATTTAGCAAGGTAACAACAAAATTACCCTGTTCCCCTCCCTTTCTCGCCTTGTTTGCTTCTGTGTGTTTTTAAATGTTTTATTGGTGGTCTTTCCCTCCATCTCCATCACTACCCACTCACTTATACCCCCCACCCCCAGATAGAAGCCATGCCTTGTAACCCATAGGTATAGTCAAGCCAACAAATCAGCCCCCTGGCCTCAGTGTCCCATTCTGCGCCTTGGGGCCAGCCCCACTCTGCCAGGTTCCATCTGCGGACCCCTGAGGGATTTGCATGGCTCAGAGTCTGGCATCTTTCCCAGGTGTTTTCTCTTACATGATTCTGGGCATAATGAAGACTCTTATTCTGGGTTCTCTCAGTTCACTCTACATCGCACACACCTCCCTCATTTCTCTGAATTTGTCAAATTTGTCATGTCTCGTGGCACCGCCAAATGCCATTATACTCCTTCCCTCCATGGACGGGCACCCACCTTGTTTCCGGTTCTTTGCTACAAGAGAGCTGCTATCGATATTTTTGTGCGCGTGGGGCATTTCCCTGTCTTTGACCTTGTAGTTTACACTTCTGCTGCAAGTACATGCCTGTACCATCCATCCAAAGGTAGGTCCGGTTCAGTGACATAGAATCCAGATTGTTTTCCAGAATGGTGGAGCCACTTCACAGCCCCATCAGCTGTTTCCATCTCCCTCCCGACAATTGCTATCTTCCCTCTGGTCACCTACGCTGAGCTGGTGATAGGTGGCGCCTCAAAGTTGTTCCAATTCTCATTTCTCTCATTGGCAACTTGAAACATTTTTTCATATGGTTGTTGATAGCTGGGATTTCTTTATGGGAGAAGTGCCAGTTCATGTCCTTTGACCAGCGGAATACTTTTGTGATTTTATAATGTGACCTTTGCCAGAAAAATTTGCTATAAGTATTTCCCCAATTGTTTCCCTTCTAATTCTAACTGTATCTGTTTGGTTTATGCAAAAACTTTTCAATTTCAGGTCATTGAAATTGCTCGTTTTATCTTTTTATGACTCCCTCAGTCCTTTGCATCTGTCCATGTAATCATTATTTTTATCGTTAACATGGTCATAGTTGATAGTTTTCCGAATGTTGAAACAACCTTGCATTCCTAGTATAAATTCCAAGCTTGGTGTCTTCCAGAGCTGGGGTTCCACTGGTCTTGTTTTCAAGAATCTCAGCTCATCTTTATGCTGTGATGATGCAGCGGAATAGGACTTGGGAGGCGGGGCTGGGGAGAGGGAAGGGGCTGTCCATAGAGAAGCCTGTAGTCTATAGACTCTGATTTGTCTGACTTGTCGTTCTTGATGCCCTTAAAGAGTTTATATTTTAAGGCTTGCCCTGGCTTCCTGATTCTAAGTAATCCAGCCACGTCCCTGGGACTCAGCAACACAGGCATCTAGGTGACTTTCTTGGATCAGACTAAAGCAGAGACTTGGGATCTTTAGTCAATCCACAAGCATTTATTAAGCACCTAATGTGTGTCAGTCACTATGTGAGGCACGGGGGATTCAAAGACAAAAAAATGAGACAGTGCCTGCCCACAAGGAGCCCATGTTCTGTTAGAGGTAGGACAAGTAAAGTCCCGTTTGCTTCCTGTCCGTGTGGTTTGTGTATTGTGAGGTCACCTCCATGGTCAGTTTCAAGTGCGGATGACACATCTCCATTGCTGGACATCCCTGAATTGACTCACTCAGTCGCATAGGTCCGTGTGTGCTCGTGCGCGGGCCATGCACGTGCACATGCAGTCAGGGTTTTTCATGAGTCAGCAGACCTCAGGAGTCTAGACATGGGCATTCAACATGGGCATTCGTGGTCCCAGACTGCCGAAAGGGGAGCAGGTAGATTCCAGAAACGACAGACTAGTAGTTTTGATATCAACCCCAAGAAAAAAAAAATTAGGATATATTATTATGCAAATGGTTTGGAGGAATTTCTCAATCAATCATGGATTAAACATCTACTAGGATGTTTAAGCATGGATTAAACATCTACTAGGTGCCAAGCACGGTGCTAAGCACAGGGGACATAAGAAAAAACCCAACAGCCACCCTGGCCCTCAAGGGGCTTGCATTCTGATGGGGAGAGAGACAAAATGCATCTGCACACATACCTCATATGCAGATGCCTCCAGATGGAGGGCAAATGCACAGGCAAAGGCTCTACTACTGAGGGAGACAGGAAGGGATGCCAGCACATAGTAGGTGCTTTTGCGCAATTATTGACTGACTGATTCCAGCAGAATATTCCAGAATTTCCAGGAGCCAGAACAGGTTCATTAAGAACACGCAGCACCCAATGAGCCTCCTCAGTGCTTTGGACTGTCTCGCTCACCTACGAATGACATACAGTGCTGTATCTGGCTTCCAGCAGGACATTTGGCAGAATCCCCCATAAAGTCCTTATGGATGAAATGAAGAAATATGTGCAATTCTGTGGAGCGGAGGAAAGAGCTGAATTTGGAGTCAGAGGGCCTGGGTTCAAATCCTGGCCCTGCAGTGAGCTTCCGAAAATATTTTCTCCACCCAGGACCCCCATTTTCTCATCTGCCAAATCAGAGGGTTGGACTCTAGAACCCCTTGGGCCTTTTCCAGGCCCTTGTGACTGAAGCCTGTGACGGATGGCTTTGCTTGGTCCTGCTCCATGTACCATTTTCCTATCGGGGGCATGTTCATCCAATCTGCGAATGGCAAGGCTCTGGCAAGCCTCCCTAATGCCTAGGCTGACAAAGTCCAGAATCCAGCAGGTCTCAGGAAGCACAATGAGGTCAGCTCAGATACACAAGCAAAGGGTGCTTCATGTGGAGAAACGTCAAGTCTTGTGTCAGGATGAGAAAAAAAGGTCCCATTGCACAGGCGTGGGATGAGGGAGCTGGAGGAAGGAGTGACTATGTTCTGCCTGTCTCCAGAAGGCATTGCCCCGATGGAGACACACCAGTGATGGGAAGGAATGACCGTCTGTCAGGAATGTTGGAGGCCTTTTCTCGCACGTCTCTGGCTCTTTGGGTCCTGGGACTGATCCAGTCTTAGGCCCGGGAAGGCACCCTTTAAATGGCCCCAGACCCATGAGATGTGGCCATGGGAGCCTTGGTCAGTGACATTCAGCGGCGAAGAAGGCAGAGTTGATCTTGGCTTTTGTCTCTTCCTTGTCCCTCTGCTCTGTGAAGGGCTCATGATGCCTGCTGAGCCTGCCAATCGCAGAGCTGACAGGCATTCATTAAGCTCCTCTGCGCCAGGCCCTGAAACGTGCCCCTAGATGGAAACAGCTCAACACTGGGCTCTCCCGGTGGAGGAGCGGCTGAGTCAGGCACTCTGTTTCCAACAGAGATGGCCCCAGGGACCTGGCCCTCAGCTCCTTCACTGCTGCTCGGTGCTGCAGCCAGGATCAGCTGTTCAGGGCTCGGGTCTCAGCCTGCCAGGAGATGTCCGACGTCATGGCGTAGCGGGAGGTGAGTGTGCCAGTCCCTCAACCTGCAGCATGGACCAGGGAAGACCCTCTCCTTCCTTAGGGACATGCTAGTGGGCCCCCTCTTTGGGCGTGGGTTGGGCTACATGTCCTGGGGTCCATTGTGCTCGGATTCTGTGAGTCAGAAGAGACCGCCTCCCGTCAGCCCATCGAGTGCCGCTGATAAGCAGGTGTGCGTGCCTCGCCGGGAGTTGTGTGATCATGTCTGTTCTCGTTATCACTGCTGCTACAGATTAGTTAATTCTTTACTGATGGCACCCTGAGTGCCAGCAAGCCACCGCTGGTTACTCTGCCAGGATCCTTTCCCGGCTGCTGCATGTCATGTTGCAGCTCTGCAGCCACCGATTCTGATGATCACTGGGCAGGCGCTGAGTAGATGAGAGTCTGGCGGGACCAGCCGGTAGGAAAGGGCTTTGGAGCTTCATCCTTTTTCTGGAGGCATCAAAAGGCAGGCTTATGGAGCTGGCTGGGGCTCTGGGTGTAGGGAGGAGGGCTTGAACGTCAGGGAGCCCACAGGGCCCATGCCTGGGGGCCACGGAGGTTTGACAGCTGGGGTGGGTCTGGGAAGGGAGTGATCAATGAAGTGTGAGGGCACCTGGCCGAGGAACAAGGTGTGGGAGGTGACTCAGAGCAGAGCAGGTCTGCTGCGTGGGGAGGCAGGAAGGCCAGGGGCGCTTTCGTTGGCGGTGTGGGAGGCTCGTCCATTCTCCTGAGGTAGGAAAGTCAGTGGTCTGAGGGAGGAGAGGGGAAGCGTGGTGCCAGCCCTCCCCCAGAGTCTTCCCATGTCATTCATGACTATAGATTTTGTCTCTTTTCCTTCAGTTTGCAGGGACCGTGGCTCAGGTGAACGAATGAATGAATGAATGAATGAACAAATGAATGGAAAAGCTTTTAATGAGACCTACTTGTGCCAGGTTCTGTGCTAAGTGCTGTTTTGTGCCTCAAGGAGCTTGTGTTCTAGGAGGGAGAGACAAAGCACATGGGGAGGGGTGGCCAAGGAGGGATGCTTTGGTGAGAAAGTCACACAGAGGGTAAGTGGATCCACAGGGTAGCAGATGCAGCCCCCTTTCCAATGGCAGTGTGGAGGAGAGGGTGGTGAGGGGAGAGGAGGCGCACCCATCTGCAGTTGGCCCGGCAGATCCAGCAGCCGCGAGAGGGGTGCGCCACGGCCCCGGGGGCCCCTGGGAGCACTCAGGGCAGATGACCTTGGGATGCTCAGGCTGGGACCTGATCTAAGCTGGGATCCCTGTTGGGTTCCAGGGTATCTTTCCTCGCGTGCAGTGGACCGAATGTCTCGATTGTCTAGGGAGGGCAGAGCTCTGGCCTCTGGATGTGGAAGGAAGTGAGAGGTAGAACAGCAATGCCCACTGCTCCCCCAGATCACCTTCGGCATGACAGCATTCATATAGCTCTGCAAAGCACTTTAGAATTATTTTCTCCTTTGATCTGTACCACAGCCTTGGGAGGGCAGTGCTGTTATGATTCCCATTTTACAGATGAGGAAACGGAGGCAAGCAGATGTTAAGTGACTTGCCCAGGATCACATGGCTAGTAAGTGTCTGAGGCTGGATTTGAACTCAGGTCTCCCTGACTCCAGGCCCAGCCCAAAGTGAGCAAGAACCGCCCCAAGCAGGTTTGCCTGGAGACTGCATTATCTCTTCCCTAATCAAGTCCATCACAAGGATGGACAGTCGGACCCTGGGGATCCTGGGGCACCCCTCCTGTTTAGGGCATTGTGCCTGTGTGTCTGGGGAAGCAGGCCCAGCTTACCTCAATGCTACCAGGGCCCTGAGCTTATCCTTCCAGACCCTCTGGTCACCTGCCCCAACTATGACTTCTCTGACACTTGCTGGACCCCTTCTGAGAGGGTCCGTGGCCCAAACATTGATGACCCCGGAGCCTCCCAGGAAAGGAGCCTCCCAAGTTGCCCCCTGGACCCCTGACCCACAGACTCCTGAGAGTGCCCTCCATGGCAGCCTGGGGATGGGGCCCTGGAGGAGGGTGCTAGGGGACGGTGGGGAAGGGTCAGGCCTGAGGAGGGAGGATGGTGAGGCAGGCAGGAACAAAGGGAGGGTCTGGAGGTTGAGGGGAGAACAAGGAAGGGAGTTAGGGGAGGGAGGAAGTTCAGAGTTCTGGCTCCTGGGCATGGTTCTGGCTGACCTGCCCCCCTGTGTGTGGCTGAGGTCAAGGGGAGCTCAGGAGGGCTTTCTAGGGGGTGTCTGAGCACTTAGGGGAGTCTTCAAGGCTGAGGGCAAGGCCTGGGGTGCAGAGGAAGCCTGGGCACCCCTGGGAGCCCCTGGAAGCAGGGAGAGGGCCACCTCGGAGGTACAGTGCAGAGTAAAGAGGAAAGAACCAGCCCATTGCTTGGATTGTGAGAGAAGGCGCTCCAGGCCCAAAGGAAGGGGCCAGGGCTGCTCGGTCAGCAGTGGGCGTCCTCCCTGAGCGTGAGAGTAGAGATGGAAGCACTGGGAGAGGAGGAAAGGGAGCCTCAAAGCACCTGAGGGTTCCACCCAGAGCTGGGAGGGCCTGTGGCCACAAGGCCTGCAGGGAAAGAGTGTGGATCCCTGGGGCAGGAAGGCCTGGTTCAGTGTGGGATGGCCTGTTCTTGTCAAGAGCCCATGAAGGTAAAACCGCAGCCTCAATAGAGACAGAATCAGGCTAGGAGAAGACAGAGAAGATGAGGCTGCCAGGGCATTCTCCCCTCAGGGCCCCCAACCACCTCTCTGAGGTCCTCTGCTGAAAACAAGCTCTCACCAAAGTCAGTTACACAGACACACAGGGAGCGCCTGCTGTGTGCACAGCTGGGCCAGCCTGACCCATGACCCCCAAGTCCTGAGGCAGTGGGACACCCCACAGACACACAGGGAGCGCCTGCTGTGTGCACAGCTGGGCCAGCCCAACCCATGACCATGAGGCAGCGGGATGCCCCATGTGTCTCTGACTGTGGCTCTGCCAGACACAGCAGGAATGTCTTTTAAAACTCTGAAGAATTTAGTGACTTTTTGTCCCCATCCCGACCCACACTGGGGCAGGGGAAGGTGGGAGTGTTGGTGAGGGGCACCCTGGGGAGGAGCCAACTGCCCCATTGACCAGTCCTGGCCCTCACAGGCTCTCCCCTCCAGCCGCCCTCAGCCGGCCTGGAAGCTGCGCCTCTCTAACTGATGCTTCTCAGGGAGGATGAATGTGGGAGAGGAAGCTGCGCCTGGGAAGGCCTGGAGGCCTGGCCACAGATTATGCTCCCCTCGCCTGCATTCGCACAGGCACATGTGTGCATGCATGCATACATGTATGCTCACACACCTGTGTAGACAAGCACATGAGTGTCCAAAGCTCGCGGGCCACCCCACTGGGCTGTGGAAGGATTCAAAGGCACATCTGTGAGTTTTGTCTGGGTTGTTCCAGGATGTCAGGGACCAGAGACTGAAAGTAAAGTCATCTCGACCCCCTTGGCTTCTAGAGAGGGGAAACTGAGGCCCAGAAGTCAGTGAACTGACTAGGTCACATGGACAGAGTGCGACAGAGGCCATAATTGAAGCCATGCCCTCTGATCCCCAGGCCAAGCCTCCCCAAGTGGTCCTACACTGCTGTCTCCTGGGTCTTCTGTGGCCCGCAGAGCCCACCTGGCACAGAGCTGGGGGTTAACAAGGATGTATCTAAGAATGGCTGGCTAAGCCAGAACTCTGCTTGATTAGTGGGTCCACCATCTTGGCCCAAAGACAAGCAGGGCGGGGGTAGGCAGGGGATGGGCCCGGGGGGACAGTTCACCACTAGTCACAGTAGCAGTGCCTTAGGCCGGGGCTGGTCTGATGCCAGGCTCTTTGAGGAGCAGAGGCAATGTGGCCTGGGTACATCAGAAGCGGCGGGATTTCCCTACCAGCCAAGGATTTGGGGAAGCCGGATCCAGAGCCAGCTGGAAAGCCTTTGAATGCAGCCAAAGAAGAACGAGCGTGCTCTTGTCCTGGCTTGTGGGCATCCTGCTTGGTTCCCAGCCTGGGGGGAGGGTGAGCCTTTACCCTGTTGGGGCTCAGAAATGCCGAGGGGTCAGCTGCCTGGCTCCTTGTGGACCTGCCGTCAGGTCCAGCTTGCCTCAGCGTATGGAGGGCACTTCACCCCCTCCATCCACCTGCCTTCCAGCACCCTCAAGAGAACCCTCTGTGGACTGAGCTTGGCAAAGGGTGGGCAGCTAGCCACGCCCCGGTGAGCGGTCCTCCACCACCACCAGTTGGCCCCTGTCTCACTCACCCCCAGCCAGCCTGCCGTTCTCCTGTCAGGGAAGGGCTGCCAGTGGAGATCTCCTCATCCCAGGCAGACATCCTGCTTTTCTCAGAGCCTTGGGAAAGCAGACTTCCTCCCTGGGGAATTCCAGGCTACTTGAAGAGGATTTTTCCTTCCCCTGAGGACATGGGAGCTTCCATCCCACCCTGCTCCACCTGCCAACCTCAGGAGTGGCAGCTTCAGGGCTTGGCTGGAGCCTCTGGTTGAAACTGGTCCGGGCAGGGAGTCCTTGGCAAGCTGGGAGCGAGCCTGTCTCTCCATGATCTGGCGAATGATTAATGGACTTTGGATTGCCCAGAGGGACCTGTGGTCATCCAGGCCCAAAAGGACCATGGCCCCCTCTGCTGGGCACACAGAGACCCTCAGCTCCCCAGCCCTCAGCCCTGGAAAGCTTTCCATTTTATTCTGTTTTCTATCAGGTAAACGTCTCAGGGCATGGAGATGAAAAAGGGTAGACCAAGGCCATGGCCGGTGCGGTCAGGTCCAGGAGGGACATCTACCCCCGACATGATCAAGGCTCAGGTTCTCAGGTGTGCTGCAGCTGTTGGGTCCCCATCTGGGAGGAAGGGCCAAGGCTTCCCAGGAGGTAGCACAGACTGGGCCCAGGAACTCCTGAGGCCTGGCAAAGGTCTCTGGCCACCAGGACAGGTCACCCAAGGTTGACAGGGCCTCCTGAGCTGCTGCCCTCCTGGCTGCAGCTGCCAAGCCAGCAGTTCTTTACCAGAAGATGAAGGAGAGCCCTGGGTATAACCTGGTGCCAGGCAGAGATGCCAATGCCCTCACTGGGCAACCACAGACTCTGCTCTTCCTCTCCTCAATCAGCTGGCTTGCCACCTTCTCTGATGTCCTGGGGCTGAGGGCCCTCACTTTCTGGAGACTCACAGCTGCGGTGACCCAGAGGCTGCTTCAGGCTGCCCACATGGTGGGCATGTGCAGGCTGCAGGGTGTTACTAGGAAAGTCAGGGACATCAACAGATGTCCCATGGGTGACTGGGAAAAAACTGGACAGGTCACATAGTGAGCCCAAGGGACAACAGAGGGCTCCCCTGAGGGAGCCCCATGGCAAGATTGTGGAGGAGGCTCCAGTGTGCTACATGGCCACTGTGAAAAGACATGGACAAAAGCTGCTGGGGCTGGGCAGGCACAGACGGGCTGCAACCTGCATCACTGGAGGGAAGACCCACACTGGGAGATCACCGGCACCCCCTGGAGGAGGATTGGGGAATCGCTCCCCGTGCCCCATCATCCCTCCTTTCTGCATCTGCCTGGTCTGCCCCTAGTCTTGTAGAGATGGAGGTGCCAACTCTCACCTTTTCTGCTTTTGTGCTTAGGACAGAGTTCCCTGACTCATTGGCCATGGAAGGATTAGGGGTTTCGATGACCCTGACAGCCCGTCGCTGCTGCTTCAGGGAGTGGGGTGGGCATGGAATTTCCCCTGGGATAAAGGGGCTCAGGGAAATTCCCAAGCCAGATAGAGGGGATGAAGCCTGTCTTCTGGCCCTGAATCTCTCACTGCACAGCTAAGTACTTTTGTTGCGTGCCAGATTTAACATTCATGTTTTGAGTGGAAATACGACCAGTGTGTGTTCCGACGGAGCTCTCTGCTCATACCTCCCAGATCCCTCAGCCTCTGCAGAATAGAGGGTGGATGCCATTGGCCTCAGAGACCCAGCTCTGAGACTGCCATGGTTCCCCCTTCCCAGAGGGGTGCCCCAAGACCATCCCCGGCAGAGCCCAGGGCAGAGCCTTGGGGCAGGCCTCAGAAACCACCGAGCACCACCAGGGGGCGTCTGGATTCCTTGGGCTCCATTTTCCCTTCTCCACTCTGGAAGAGTAAATGCTGTACACCATTGTGTGAGCTGGTTGTGCTATCTCACCCAGATGGCTGAAGCGTCTTTCTTTGGGGGAAAAGGTTAAGTGTCTTGTTTGGTCACAGGGCACCTCGAGCTCTTGGGCCTCTGACTTTCGGGGGAAAGCAGTCCAGCCATTGGACATTTCTTTATCTCAGTTTGCCCAGCTTTAAAATGGGGAGAAATCTTTCCTGCCAAAAATTACTGTACATAGGACATCTCTTTGTCACAAACCAAATTTCCCATTTCCTATCTCTGGGAGAGACCCTCCCTAGCGTCAGTGTGTTCTGGCCACATCAGGAACATCACTCAGGCTGGTGCTTGTGATTACGGGAGTGCTCTGTTTGTGGGGGACGCTGACACTTGGAATGCCCAGGAAACCCGCCTTGCCAAAGTCCTGAGGGTGGCCAGCCAGTCAGTCAGTGAACCAGCGTTGGGTGCTCAGAGATCAGAGACTGAAACTGTTGACCGCCTTAGTGAGCAGAGGCTTCATTGTTTACTGGGGTCACGCATTTTGTTTTCCACCAGTGACCACAGTGGAAGAAGGCAGCGCCCTGTTGTGGAAAATAGGCCCGGCGGCTCTAACCCCAGAGGCAAGGAGAGAATACCCTCTGTAGCTAGGGAAAGGAAATGGGTTATTTTTCCCCCTAAGTTTTTTCTTTCCAGAATACACAGGCTTTGGAGCTGGGTGGGACTTTGGTCCAGTCTGCTCCCTTTACAGGGGAGGAGACTGAGGCTTGGGGGGGGCTAGGTAATTTGTCTAAAATCTCACGAGTGGCTGAGCTGGGATGCACATGGCCCCTCTGACTGTGCCCAGAGTCCTCTGGAATCATGCTTGTTTCTTGAGTCTTGATGGCTCCCCCCGGGCTCCAATGCTCTGTCTCCTCTGGCTTTAGCTCTGTGGTATTAGGATGGCTATGGGTGGGACAAGGAGTCCCTACAACCCCCAAAAGATGAAGGGTGGGGTCCAGAGAGCTCAAGACTCAACAGAGGTCCCCAGCTGAGACCTCTCCCCAGAGAGACGTCCTCTCTACTTCAGCTGACAGTAAGGAGCAAGGGGGAGGCAGGAGCTCAGTGTCTAGGGAGACCCCCACTGTCAAATTGTCCTGGGTGTCAGTGTGAGCCTCGGTAAGGCACAGATGTGGACTCCGAGGGAGCTGGGGCAATGAGCCTCATCTCAGTGTGGGCAGGAGAGCCCGTGGCTGGCAAGCCCCGACCCTTCCATGCAGCTGTGGAGTAACGAATGTCCTATGCTCAGAGCATGTATGAGGACAGGTGAGGCAGGCCTGTCTCACCTTAGATGGCCATGCCCACCTCCTCCTGCCTTGCCGAGGCCACTCTCCTTCCATGGGGTTCCAAGAGCACCCCTTGGGGGCCATGGGAAGGCTTCTACACCCCTCATTATTGTGTCCAGTCCCTTCATGGTATCTTCTCGTTTCACCCTAGACCTTCGGGGCTGCAGACTGGGAAGTCTTCCACATTGGGGAGCGGCTCTTCCTTGCTGTGGCCAACAGTCACAGCTACGACAGTGAAGCTCGGGTGCAGAATAATTCCTACACTATCAACTCGGTCATCTATGAGCTGAACGTCACTGCCCAGATGTTTGTCAAGTTCCAAGACATTCCCACCTACAGGCAGGTACCCGTTAGGTGTGGCCTGTGGAGTGGACCAGGGTCAGGGGACAGACTGGTCCCAAACAGTGATCTGGGGGCTGGAAGGAGCAGTTTCCTGCTGGAACAAAACTGGGGGGGGTTCGAGTCAGCAGCTGAGGGCAGAGGGGCAGTCACACACCCAGCCCCGGCCCTCACCCCTGTGGAGGCCTAAGGGGGCAGACAAGATGACAGCCTGGGCTGGGGGAAGCCTATGAGACGGCGGGCATCATGGGGTGGCAGGGCTCACCCTGTGGTCAGGAGAACGGAGGGGGTAACCAGATTGTATTGTCACACTCACATCTGTCTGACATAGAGAGAATATGCCCTGAGGAAGGATCCTGGAGCCCCCCCCCCATATCTGGACCAGCAAGTTCATTTGTATAAAGCCCTCCCAGCTCAGGAAACTCCTCTACCCATGCAGGTTGGCACCTGCTCTGGAACTCACAATCTCAGGGGCTCGCTATGACTACTCCAGGGCTGCTCGCCAGCAGGGAACAGAGGTCACAGCAGCCCAGGCATTGCTGAGTCCAAGATCAGCTCTCTGGCTACTCTTCCACATCACCTCCCTGGTCCACGAACCTCCCAAACCCAAGTCTACTCATTACCTAGTTCTTGGGCATGTCTCTTGGAGCTGCCCTGCCATGGACACGATTAGATGCCTAAGATTCAAGGGGTGGGTGAGCCTGGACTAGACCCATCCCTTCTTGCTGTTTTTTGTTCCATGGTCCTGGGCAGGGGACACCCAATGTTGCCTTTCTGCAACAGAGTCCCCCAAACCTCATGGTGCCCTGCCCTGGAGATCCTGCCAATGCGGCCTCGGTCATTTCAGGAATGAATCAGGTCTGTGATGGCGATGTGGCCACAGGATGAAAGGGATTGTGGCCTATCTGTCCCTTCTTGTGAAATTATTCTGGGGATCTTGGTGGCTCCTGGCTACTAACCTCGCCCTGGCAGGACCCGCCAGTGGAAACCTCTGTTGGGAGGGATGGACGAATAAGACAGATATGGATCCCTGGTCTCCCTCTTTGGGTCTGCAAAAAAGCCAGGCCAGGAGTCAAAGTGCAGGACCAACACTGACCAGCTGGCCTCTATCCCAGCTACCCTGGGCAGTTTGGGGTTTTCCCATGGTGAAAGATACATGCCTTTGGAGATTGTGGGGTGTTTCCTAATTTGTCAACTGGTAGAACCCTTTGACCCACCCATCCAGTGACTTACTTGGGCCCCATCCAAGACCATCCCAAGCCATCTCATTAATCTGCTCCTGTGATTGTCCTGGGTGTGAGTCTCTCAGGGGGTCTGCATCCCTCAGTGGGTGTGCATCCAAATCAGCAGTTCCTGTGTTTTCATATGCACACACTGCTAAGCTCTAGCCATTCAGGATTGAGGCTCAGGAGCTACCGTCCTGGCCCAGGTGAGGCTGTCCAAGTCCTCAGGGCACACCTACCTGTGCCTCAGATGGCCTGGCTGATGGCCTACTGCAGCTAACCCTTTCCAGAGGCTCCTGTCCCCATCACAGGGGGCCAGGAAATCCAGGTGTGCTGGGCCCCAGCCCCAGGTGTGCATCCCTAGGTGACTTGGGGCTTAAGCCAGCTGAAATGCCTTGTACTTTACCACAGGACTCAGACCTTCCAACAATGGAATTAGGAATTTCCTTAGGAATTTGTTGGCTCAGAATAATGCACCTGGGGAGGGGTTGCTCTGAGAGCTTTCTACACTAACCCTGCCCTATACTCTCTCTGCAGTGCTCTGGACTGGGAGTTTTTCTCTGTGGGAGAAGATTACTTCCTGGTGGTAGCAAACTCCTTTGATGGGGAGTCCTTTTCAGTGAACAGTATTATATACAGGTATTCTACCCGTATCCCTACCCCACCTCCCCTCACACATACTGTGGCCCGCTGGACTCTCAAGGTCCATCTTCTGACCTTTTCCACCCCCACCAGCCAGCAGGCTCTCCCTGATGAGTTCAGAGCACTTGGCAGCCCCTGGGGAGTGGTCGAGGCGGGGGAGGCCTCTGACTGGGCTCCTTACTCTGAGCTCTGAGTGGAATCTTGGGCAGAAGGAACAGGGGGCCTTTGGGGCCCTGCCCCCGCCAAGCACTGACCCACGGATCCAGAGACGGTCCTGTGGTTATTGCCAGGGGAGGGGTGACAGGAGGGCAGCCCTGATGACCAGCTCCCTAGGGCCACCACCATCCTCTACAGTTGTGATCAGGGAGGAGACATCCATGGGCACGAGTCAAGTTCCAGAGAGGAGAGCCGGTTTCTCAGGGCTCACCTGCTGGTAAAAGCTGGGCTTGTGGCCAGAAGGACAAGAGTAGGGGTGGAGGAGTGTCCTCCACACACCTGCCTTGCCACTCTCCCTTCCCCGGTATCTTTGGTCCTTCTATGGCCACTCACCTTCTTAGAGCATGTGAATGGTGCTGTGTGCTCAGCTGCCATATGAGGCAGGTAATGCTGGCAGGTGAGGACACTGAGAATCCAAGAGGGGAAAGGATCTGTCTAAGCTCAGGCAGCTGGAAAGGGGTGGAGTCTGGGCTGGAAGTCACCTCGGACTTCCCCAGCAGAACACCTCCCCCAACATCCAGTGGCTAAGCTCTGGCTCTTCCGATGGCTTGCGTCGTTGGCATGTTGGTGGCTGACATGGCAGCTGAGGTGGGAGGAGGGAACAAGCATTTATTAAGATCGTTATTAATATTAATTATTATAAATGTTATGTAACATGTCAATATTAATTACAATTGTTAATAAGCGTCAGGAACTGTGCGTTTGATCCTCACACAACCCTACCAGCTAAGTGCTAGGTGGGAATGGAGATAGAGCTTTGCAATCCAGCTTGGTTTCCATGGACTTTATTAAGGGCCTATCATGTCCAAAGCCCTCTAGATACAGAGACCCAAACACAGCAGCCCTGGCCCTCTGGGAGCTGACCTTCTCCTGGGCTGGCACATCATGTGACAGATAATGGAAAAGAAAATGTGTATGAAGTAAATGCAAATTAATTAGGGGCTGAGGTCTCAATAACTGGGGGACGTAGAGGGGTGGGCAGGAAAGACCTCGTGTGGGAGATGTCATCAAAGTTGAGCTCGCTGGGAGCCAAGGACCCAAGAGACACAGGGGAGTAGAGGGGCTTGGGAGGTAATTAGGGAAGGATGCAGAGGGTTGGCGGCTGTTTGGGCAAATGGGTCATGATCTAAGACTCCACTTTCTAAAGTCAACATAGAATGGGTGGGCGCTGGAGAAGACATCCCTTGGGCAAGCTTCTTCATGGTGATCAGAGCCACTGAGTGCCACCTCTCACCCCAGGCCATCTGTGAGGAAGGGGAAGCGGCCTTCTTGTCCAGCAGCCTGTGCCGATGGAGCCCACTGCCCATCCATGGCCACCAATTCCAGCAGGGTCCTCCATGCTGCCTGGCAATGCTTCCTGGCTTCCCTGGCTGCCTCCCTGCCCACTGTTCTCTTCTCCCCTTAAGCATCTGTGCCTTACTTCTCAGCAGAAGTTGGCATGGTGGCTGTTACCAAGACAGAAGTCACTTGTCCTGAGCTCACCCTTCTCTCTGAGCCTGCGCCTCAGCCCCAAACAGCATTGCCTGTGCTTGATCCAGGCTTGGGGAAGTGTTGGCCAATTCTTCTCCGTGTGCCTTGATCCTCCCATGTCCTCCAGGAGCTCAGCCCTTTGATCATGTTTCTCCCTTTTTCATCTTCAGTCTCATTTATCCGCGGGCTTCTTTCCTGCTGCCAGCAAACATGATCGGATTTCTCCCCTCTGAAAAGCCTCTGCTGGACTGTGCCATCACCTCAAGCTCTTGTCCTGTACCCTTCCTCCTTTTCACTGCCAAGCTCTGAAGCACAGACAGCCAGGTAGATGGCCTCCACTTCCTCATCTCCCAATCATGTCTTAACTCCTAACCATCTGGCTCACAGACCTGCCACAACTCCAGTGACCGATGACCTCTCAACTGCCAAATCTAATGACCTTTTCTCCATCCTCATCCTTCTTGATGTCTCTGCAGCCTTTGACACTGTGAACCACACTCTCCTCTTAGACCCTCTCTCCCTTCTGGGTTTTCATGGCGCTGCTCTCTCCTGGTTCCCCTCATGCCTGTCTGGCCCCTCTTTCTCAGTTTCCTTGGATGGACCTTCATCCATCTCCTGCCTCTTATGTATGAATGTACCACAAGCCTCTGTTCTGAGGACTTCTCTATCTTTCCTTCTCTCTGTGTCTCTCTCTCTCTCAACACTATCAGGTCTTTGTCTCTTTCTGTCTCTGTGTCTTTCAACACTATTGTGTCTCTGCCTTTATCTTTGTTTTTTTTTCTCTCTCTATCTTTCCCTCTGTCTCTGTCTCTCTTTATCTTTTTCTATTTTTTTCTCTCTCTGTCTCTGTCCCTCTCAACGCTATCAGGTTTCTGTCTCTATCTTTTTCTCTGTCTCTGTTTCTCTCTATCTCTTTCCATCTTTTCCTCTGTCTCTCTCAACACTATCAGGTTTCTGTCTCTACCTTTTTCTATCTCTATCTTTCTCTCTCCTCTGTCTTTCTCTCTGTTTCTCTCTAGCTTTTCTTCTGTCTCTGTCTCTTTCTATCTTTCTCTCTGTCTCTCTCAGCACTATCAGGTCTCTGTCTCTCTCAGCACTATTAAGTCTCTGTATCTCTATCTCTATCTTTCTTCCCCTCAGGGTCACACTCAGTCATCCTCAGCTCATCTCTCTCCTTTTCTCTACATTTCTCAAGTGCCCAGCCTCTCTCTTATTCTCCCCTTCTCTCCATTTACATGGCCACCACCCTAGTTCAAGCCCTCCCCCCTCCTCACCTCAGCTGCTACAATGGCCCTTCCTGGGGCCATTTGGTTGCACACTGCCCCCTCATCCATCTTCCTCCCAGCTGCCATATTGACTTCCCAAAGCACAAGTCTATGTTAGTGCCCTGCTCAAGAAGCTCCCATAGCTCCCTATTGCTTGTAGGATACAATGCAAACTCCTCTGTTTGACACTTCACGTCCTTCCCAATGTGTCTTCAATTGATCCTCCCAGATCTTTCCAAACTAACTTCCCTCCCCCTCCCATATTCTGTGTTCCAGTCAACCCAGGCTCGTTGGAGTTCCTTGTATATAACATTCCATCTCTAGTCTCCATGCCTTTGCCCAGGCTGTGCCCTATGCTTGGAATGTTCTTTGCCTCCTCCTCTTAGGGTTCCTCCTTCCCTGAAAGACTGCTCAAGCGCTCTCTCTTGCAAGAGGCTGGTCCTATCTTCCCTGAAGTTACTTTGTATTTATGTGGTATTGATTAATTCCTGAACACAATGTATGCTCCTTGCAGGCAGGGCCTGTTTGTCATCATACCCCCAGGAAGCCTAGGAGGCATTCAGGACAAACAGTTGGAATGGAATGGAATTCTCCCTTTGGGGTGACCTTTGGGCCAATGAGATTGTCCCCATACCAACAAGCCCTCTGAAAACATAAGCAGCCCGTCAGATCCATAAGCACTGGTTAAGCAACTACTGCATACCAGGAACTGGGCTGAGTGTGGGAGGCAGCTCACTAAGAACTCACAATCAAATGGGGGAGACAGCATGTGTAGACCGGGAGTGGAGAACCAGGCCCTCGAGTGCGGCCTTTTAACTGAATCCAAACTGCACAGAACAAATCTCTTCAATAAAAGGATTGTTCTGTAAAACTTGGACTCAGTCAAAAGGCCTCACCTGAGGACCTAGAAGGCCACATGTGGCCTCGAGGCCACAGGTTCCCCACTCCTGGTGTAGACAAAATATAGACAGGGTAAGTTGGGAATCATCTCAGAGGGAAGACTGTAGCATTAAGCAGATCCTAAATCTAAACTGGTTGCCATACCCTGACACGTCTTTGCTATTGATTAATCACGTGTTCTGGGCAAAGTGCATACAACACACCAGGCGAACCCATCACAGCTAGCCACGATAGAGCTTGCTCATCGGGGACTCATGCTCTGTCCTTGAACCCTCAGCAATATAGACCTGGCCCCTGCACCGCCCCCAGAAGTAGGAAGGCCTGGGGAAGGGGATGGAATTGGCCAGAACTCAAGTCCCCCCTTGGTGACTCTGTAGGGGTGTGAGCTAGAGTCCCTGGATGTCAATATGGTGGTCCCTGGCTCCCTTTGAGCTCTGATATTTGTGATTCAATCACGGAAGGACCAGACATAGCATGAGGATGAAGAGAGACTAAAGAAATGGAGGGCCTTTGGAGGTCATTTAGTCCATCCCCCCTTCTTGACAGGAAGAAACTGAGGCCTGGAGAGAGGAGGTGACCCAGGGATGAAGTGGCTGAGCCCCAACTTGAAGCCGGGTCCTCTGTCTCAGTGGGAAAGAGCAGATGGGCTCAGTCCAAGACTGCCTTCCCCTTGACCCCCAGTTCAGTGGCAAGTGCCCACAGGGCAGGGCCTGACCCCCCCCCTCCTCTTGTAGGTGGCAAGGCTATGAAGGTTTCGTGGCTGTTCACCACCTCCCCACCTTCGGCTGCAGGGACTGGGAAGCCTTCAACACAACCACAGGTTCCTACCTCATGTATTCCAGTGCAAAGGAGCCGCTCTCCCGGGTGCTGAGGCTGAAAATGAGCTGAGCCCCAGGGCCGCATCCAACCTTGCCTTGGCCTCTGCCACCTTCCCAGAAATAGCGGGGCCCGGTGGGGTCCAGCCCAGGCTAGCCCCACTAGGCTGGATGCGAGGTGACTCGGAAGGCTGCAAGGTGAGGGGTCACGTGGGCACAATCTGCCATCTACAGGACTCTCTGGGAAGATCGGATGCACGTGGGTGGGGGCGCGCTGCTCTGGAATTCCCCTCACACAAAGAAGACAACAGATTCTTTCCAGAGAGTCTTCCTGGGTGTGTGCAGAAAGAAATGGGGCTGGGTCACGTTCTGTCTTCATTTGTTCCCCGCCATGGTCCCTCATTAAGAAAAAGGTCAGCATCCCCTCAGTGGGACTCACCCTCAAAAAGGTCAGCATCCCTCAGAGCTGGACACACAAGAAGAGGAAGGTTCGCTTCATGCCGGAGGTTTCCAGTCAGGCTTCCTGGCATCGTCAATGTGCGTGTGGTGAATGAAGGTGCCCATCTTAAGGACTTGAGGACCTTCTGAATCCAGAGCTCAGTGGGACCTGGATGTCTCCTTGGTGATTTATGAGTGCCCTGAAGGTAGAAAGTTTTCTTCTTCTTTCCCAAAGGTGGGGCCCATAAAATTGTTCATCTCCTAGAAAAACTGGAGCCTCCCCCAGTGATCTGCAGCCTGCTTCCCCCTCAGCTGCTTGGGGTAAGGACTCAGCTGGAAGAACTGCCCACCAAGGCCCCATGAGCAAGAGAAGGGACTGATGCTATGTGGCTAAACCGCAGCAGGAAGATGGGCAGAGCAGGCACCTGGAGTGTGAGCAGGAGGGCGAGGGTGGCAATGAGCTCCCCACAGCTGCAGTGCTTCCACGTCTGACCCCTAGGAGATTCAGTCCACTTCAGTTCAGGGCTGGTTGAGTACCTTCTCTGCACCAGATACAAGGGGAGAGGCAATGTGGTGTGTTGGAGAAAGGATGGGTGTGGGAGTCCCAATGCCACTGACACATAATTGCAACGTGGCATGAGCAAGTCTCTTAAACTCTCTGAGATCCAGGAAACTCTCCAGGATATGGGAAGAAGGGAGTTTCCAAAGCAGGAGTTCCCTCTAGCCATGAAATCATCAGTCCAAGTGGACACAGGAACAAACCAGAGTCTGCCCTCATGTGGGTGTGGAGCAGAATACTACATAGATACAGGTAATGAAATACTGAGTCCAGGAGAGGGAGGGAGTGCTAGCAGCTGGGGGAAGCAGACATCTACATATGCAGGACCTGCTAAGGATGCTAAGAGGCAGGGTGAGGACAGAGGGTGTTCCAGGCATAGGGAGCAAGCTGTACAAAGGCTTGGAGATCAAGGTCAGGAAGTAGCTTGCAATTGAGAGTATCAAAGAAGTCTGGGAAAGAAGGTGGGATGCAGAACTGGCTGGATTTTAGCCTGGATGCAGCAGGGGGTCACTGAACAGAGGAGCGACGTAACCAGACAGGATCTCAGGAAGGGTCATTGGGTAGGGATGAAGAGGCATGGCAGGCTTGCCATCAGCAGCAATCACAGACAACAGACAAGGGTTAGGAGAAGCTAGACATGCACAAATGACCCTTGAGGAAAGGGCCGGAAGCCTGCCTTCTCTTCCCTCTCACCTGGAGATCCCAGCCCACATTTGCACCAGGCTTTCAGGCATGCCAAGCACTCCTTTCCCAAGAACGCTGGGAGGCAAGGAGTAGAAGAGGAAGGAGCAGAAGCAGCACTCCATGGGTAAATTGGGGAAGAACAAGAGACAGTGTGGTGCAATGGCCAGTGCTGGATTGGGAGTCAAAGGACCAGAGTTCAAATGCTGCCTCTGCTCCTTCCTGCCCACATGACCTTGGAGGGGGCTACTCCATCTCTCTGGGCTTCAGTTTCCTCCTCATAAAGTCAGAGAATTGGTGCACGTGGTCTCTGGGCTCTGGTCCAGGGTAAGTGCCCTCTGACCCTCCCTGGGAGCCCTCTGCATCTGGGGCCCCCCTCAAGTACTGTTTATGTCCCTATTGTTTGTTACCCTCCTGGCCATAGAGCCCAATCCTTTCACACCTCCTGCCCAGGCTCCCACTTGCAGTCCCTATCTCTGCTCTCTCTTACCTCAGAGGCGTTTCTTGGAGCCTCCTCTGCTCCCCAAGAACTTGTACCTGCTTTCCTCACCTTTTCTCAGTCTTCAGTCTCCCAGATATTTCTTCATATCATCATCACTCTATTACTGGAGCCCATCTGAGCCACCCGTCAGTGATGCTCAGTCAGCTGATACAGAGAAGAGGAGCTCAGCCTTGTCGGAGGAGAGGTGCTGGGGGTCATGCATCCAGAACAAGCCCTGCTGGGGCTCCAGTGATGGCTCCCATCGGCCCAGGGCTTTCTGTCCCAGTTCACACTCTGTCCTCTGCTTTGACTAGAAGGAATGTATTTATGTTGTATAAATCTGCAGTCCTGTCTTATTGCCATGTGTTTCCTATGTAGAAGGAGCTATTTATTTCATTGTTTTGTTCTTAAATATATTTATGACCTTTCCAATAGTAAAGCTATGCCCCAGAAGAGTTTCTCATTGGGTAGACAGTTTCCTCTCCATATATACTATAAAGTGGGCACAGGACCACCCAGCCTGACAGGCCCTCATCAGAGAAGGCACTGTGCTGCGTGAGCAGTGCAGAATTGAAGTAGCTCAAAAGAAACATAAGATACACAAATTTAGAGAACCCACCCCAAATGTTCACATGGACTATTTGTGCCCAATCTGTGGTAGAGCCTTCTGAGTTCATATTGGTCTGATCAGCCACAGTGGAACATACTGCACCTTGACCCAGCATAGGGATGCTATTTTGGTCCTCTTCAAGAACAAAGGACAACAACTAACCACAGTGGGAAGAGAAATCAGTTAGTCCACTGAAACCCAGCAAATTGTCACTGCAGAAGGCAGTTTGGATGTGGAGCGCTCTCCCTTCAGGATTCTCCCTGACTATATTTGTTTACCCCAGGAACCAGCTCAAGGTGTGACCTTCACTTGAGTTCTTTGCCTTTGCTCTTCCTCTCCTCTTTCTATATGGGTGGAGAAAGACTGAGAGTCCCTTGTTCAAAGGGACACATCAGCTGAGAGATAAAGACAATAGCTCCAGAGGGTTTTAATCTAGGGCAAGGCTCCTGGTTCCACAAGGCATTCTTTCTCTGAAAGGCTAGAAAACTTAAAAATATGGATTACTAATAAAATGCATAGAGCTCTGAGCCCCCAGGCAATTCTTTGATTGCCATGCAGAAAATGAGGTATTTCAACCAGTCAAATTGTGCAGTCAACTATCTAGAGGCTTCCCCAACCCTTATAACACTCCTCTAAAGGAAAAACAACTCAGGACACAATGAGAATAATCTTTATCTAGAAAATAATCATTAAAAATGTAAGTAACCTTTATGCAAAATTTAAAATAGCAGAGAACTACTTAGTAATAACACATTTGATTCATTGCATATAGCAATAAAATAGAATGGAAAAAAGAGAATGAGTAAATTTACCATTTTTTGCAGCAGTTTTTCCAAGTAAGCATAGTTCAGTCAATAAGCATTTATTAAGCACTTAATGTGTGCCCAGGCACTGTGCTGAACACTGGGGATACAAAGAGAGGCGAAAGATAGTCCCTGCCCTCAAGTAGCTTACAGTCTAATGAGGGAGATAAAAAGCAAGCAAATATGCTCGAACAAGTTCTAGACAGGATAAATTTGAGCTAATTGATGGAGAGAAAACACTAGAATTAAGAGGGCTTGGGAAAGGCTTCCTGTACAAGGTGGGATTTTAGTTGGGGCCTGAAAGAAGCCGGGGGCGGAGATGAGGAGAGATGGGGGACAACCAGAGAAAATGCCTGGAGCTGAGCGGTGGAAGGTCTTGTTCATGGTTCAGTCAGGAGGCCAGGGTCACTGGATTAAAGAGTATGTGATGGGGAGTGAGGTGTAAGAAACCTGGAAAGGAAGGGGGTAGGTGATGCAGAGCTTTGAAGGCCAAGAGCACTGGGGATTTGCTCCTGCAGGTAATGGGAGCCACTGGAGTTTATCGAA
Source organism: Vombatus ursinus (assembly GCF_900497805.2). Taxonomy (NCBI): domain Eukaryota; kingdom Metazoa; phylum Chordata; class Mammalia; order Diprotodontia; family Vombatidae; genus Vombatus; species Vombatus ursinus. The sequence continues at coordinate 71,045 of NW_020954943.1, forward strand.
TAGAGGGGGTTATATGATCAGATGTGTGTTTTAGGAAAAATCATTTTAGTAATGGAAGATGAACTGGGTGAGAAGATACTTGAGGCATGAGAAGCTATGGCAGTGGTCCAGGTATGCGGTGATGACGTTCTGCCCCAAGAAAAGAGAAGGGGGCCTATTGGAGACACGCTGCAGAGGTGACATTGACAAGAGATGCTGCAGAGGTGAAATTGATCAGAGATGCTGTAGAAGTGACATTGACAAGGGATACTACAGAAGTGATATTGACAAGAGATGCTGCAGAGGTGAAACCAACCAGAGATGCTGCAGAGGTGAAATTGATCAAAGACGTTATAGAGGTGAAATCCACAGGCCTTGGCAACAGCTTGGATATGGGTAATGAGAGATAGTAGGGAGTCTAGGACAACTCCTAGGTTTGGAGCCTGAGGGACTGGGGGGATGGGGGTGCCTTTGACACTAACTGGGATGTTTGGAGTGGGGGAGAGTTTTGGGGAAAGATAATTAATTCAGTCACTAGGCATCTAGGTGACACATTAGCTAATGCACTGGACCTGGGCTCAGGAGAACTAAGTTCAAATCTGGCCTCAGATACTAACTGTGTGACCCTGGGCAAGTCACTAGACCTTTGAGGAAACTAGGTAGTACAGTGGATAGAGCACTAGGCTGCAGTCTGGAAGATTTGAGTTCCAATCCTGCCTCAGACAACTAGCTGTGTAACTATGGGCCAGTCACTAAACCTCTGTTTGCCTCAGTTTCATCAACTGTAAAATAGGAGCAATAGTAGCATCTACCTCCCAGGGTTGTGAGCATCAAATGAAATAATCTTTGTAAAGCACTCAACACAGTTCCTGGCACATGGTAGGTGCTATGTAAATGCTTCTGTTACCACTATTATCTCTGCTGGATTCTCAACATGAGCTGAGAACCAGGGAAAGAAAGTGGCTCTTGACCAACACAAGGCTTAAAGTCAGACTCCTGGAAAGTGCCCTCCATCTGCTTCTATAATCACCCCTTGGTCCCTCCAATTCACTCTCTCGTGTCTCTCCAGAGTGGTTTTCAAATTGCCTTTGCCATGGCAAAACTCTGTCCTCTTTCCCAAAGTGGGAAAAAAACTATCATTCCCAGGATCTTTAGCAACTTAGCACCCCCTCAAAGCAGCCAGTCCAAAAAGGATCTCACACCTGGGACTGGAAGGAAGCCCTCTGTGTCTCTCACATAAGTTGAAGCTGAGCCCTGGGAGATGTGGGACAGGGGAAAGGGCTGGATTCAGGGTCTTGGGACTTGGGGTGGAATCCTGGCTCTGCTGCTTGCCACCTGAGTGACACTGGGCAAGTCACTCCTTCTTTCTGGGTGTCATTTCCCTCTTTTACAAAATGAGCCAGTTGATTTCACCTCTGCAGCATTTCTGGTTGATTTTCCCTGGGGAGCATCTCTGGGCGATTTCACTTCTGCCACATCTCTGGTCGATTTCACGTCTGCAGCATCTCTTGTCAATGGTATGGAATAGATGGTCTCCAAAGTCCCAAATCTGTGGTGCTGGGATCTCTAAGATGTTGGCTGGTTGAGACCTTGCAAAGGCCAGAGAGCTCAGCAACAAGTAAATTCACCCCATTGGGGGGAATGATATTCAGGAAGACCAGAATGAGGGAGGTTCCTCAGGGACACTCTGGAAAAGCCTGGGGATGGCATGAGAGTAGTGTCTCCTACGGGAGAGGCCAAACACCTCAGGACCAGGGCCCGGGGGATATGGAGCCAATGTGGGCCCCCCATGACTTATCTGTGAGTCCCTTTAGCCCCAACCATACCTGATAAGATCTGTGCTAGGGAGGTAGGAGGGCTGGGGATCTGGGGGAATGGATGACCCCCCCCAAATGGGCTGGAACAAGTGCACTGCCTTTTAAAGAGGTAGAAAGCCTTGGGGGCAGCTAGGTGGCACCGTGGACAGAACACCAGCCCTGGAGTCAGGAGGACCTGAGTTCAAATTCGACCTTAGACAAATAACACTAGCTGTGTGACACTGGGCAAGTCACTTAACCCCAATTGCCTCACAAAAAAAAAAGAAAGAAAGAAAGAAAGAAAGAAAGAAAGAAAGAAAGAAAGAAAGAAAGAAAGAAAGAAAGAAAGAAAGAAAGAAAGAAAGAAAGTCTCCCCAGTGAAGTATAAGCCCTCTGAGGGCAGGGCTCGAGCTTTCTATCTCTGTACTCTCCACCACCAGTACCTAGTACCTAGATCAGTACCCAGCAGAGTTCCTTTGACCAAATAGGGACTTCATAATAGATTTTTTTCAAAACCCAGACTGCTCAATTTAACCTAGATATTGAGCAAAACTCTGAGAGGGATTAGTAAGCAGATGGAAAGTGAGGTGACCCATCACCGAAGTCCCTCAGAACAAGTCCTGTCAAATTCACCCCAGTTAGTTTCTTCAGGTCTTTGAAAGAGGGTATTCAGGAGACAGCCTAGAGATGGGGCAGGTGGGTGAGAGCTCAGCCCTCAGATTCTACCCAGGGAGTGATTGGTGCTGACCTGGAAGGCAGTGTCTGGGGACATCCTTGGGGCTCTGTCTACATCCTTGTCTTTTACGTTGTTGTGACCCTTGGGAGATCACCCGGTCTTCCTCTACCTCAGTTTCCTCCTGCAAAATGAGGGATTCCGCCAGCTGAGAGGTAAGTGCCCCTATGGCCATGGCAGGCTCTGGCTCTGTGATCACGAACTTCAGATATTTGAAGAACTAGTATCTGGAAGACAGATTAGGCTCATTCTGTGTCACTCCAAAAGGCCAAACTGGATCCAGTGGGGAGAAGTTTCAGGTAGACAGATCTTGTATCAGTGGAAGCTGCCCAGTGATGGGATGAGCTTCCTTGAGAGGTAGTGAGCTCCCTGCCGTGGAAGTATACAAAAAAAGGAAGATAGCCATCTCTCAAGGATGTCGAAGTGCCCTTGCATTGGGAGCTAGGTTGGGCTCTGTGGTTTCTGATGCCCCTTCCTGCTGACAGGGATGCTGTGACCATAGGTAGGCTTGCGAGTGAGTGGGTTTTTGCCTCCCCTTTCCCCAAGTTAATGTCACATTTCATTCACATTTCGCATTTCAGGAGGTGAGGACATTCAGAAATTCTCCACCAGGTGCCTCAGAATAGGTCCCATGCCCTGGGGCCCTTGTGGTGACCTGCAGGATTTGGAGACTCCTCCTTTTCCTAGGCTGGTCTGGGCATCTGGGGGTCCCTGGCTAGCACAGTTCTGTACCTCCTAGAGCAGGGCTTCTTCACGGTCTCCATCCTGGCCGAGGCCGCCAACACAGGGAAGCCTCTGGCTCTTTTCTCAGAATCATAGGCATCCAATAAAACACACAGAATTACAAAGAAAGCCAAATGTGTGATATAGTTGTCCAGCTATTTTTAAAAGTGAAGTTCACAAACCCTACCTTGAGGGAGCCCCAGGACCATACAGGTGAGGGAAACCAAGGACAAAGATGTCTGTCCGCCTGGACAGAGACCAGCAAAGGGCTTTCTTCCTGCTCGCCCTATTTCCAGGGGGTCTGGGCCTGGGCCGAATGTGCCTAGAAGCAGGGTCTCACGCTTCTCCATTGGGAGGTCATAGGTGCAACCTTCTCAAGACTGTCTCATAAAGACTTCAGGAATTTCCCCACCCTGATCAGAGCTGATATCAATGGTCCTAGAACACTGGAAAGCCTTTGAGTCACATCAGACCTGGTGACCAGCTGGCTGGGGGACAAGCTCCAGTCTGTCCCTGTGATGAAGCTTAGGACCCCAGCAGGGGAGGCTGACCACATGCCAAGGCTCAGCCAGGCATAGGGGGTCAGCTACACAGTCCTTCCCAGTGGGGTTCCTCGGGTCCTCCGCCTTCAGCATGTGTGAAGAGGAAACCTACCTGGAGCCCTCCCGTCCCCCACCCTTCTGTGGCTCCCAGTGGCTTAGATGATATTCGGTCTGGTCCCGAGCCCCCATCCATTGTGACCAGCAGGCCAGCCCTCAGGAGAGCTCTTCTCTAATACCTGGCTTAAAGACTCACCTCCTTCAAGAAGCCTTCTTGGATTAACCCCGGGGATTCTGCTGATGTCCAGCAGGCATGGCCACCTCTTCTCCTCACATCTAAGGGCTCTAGTCTCCTTGCCAGGGCTAGCTAGCCCACCTCCAAAAGCAGATTGCTCCCTGAGAACAAGACACCCGTCTTCACTTCTGCATTCCCTACCTCACCCAGTTACTGAGCATGGAGAAGTGTGACCATGGGTGGGAAGCCCCAGCCCTACTCTGAAATTCTTTGCACCTGGGGACATGTGGAGGGTCACTGCCCAGGGGAGACCCTCAGCAAAATCAGGAGGTAGCTGAGGGTGGTAGGCCCAGGCCTCCTCTCACACCCATACCCCTGCAGGCCTGCTTTCCCTCCACCTTACTCTGCAGGTGCCCCTGGCCCCCCCAGATGGGCAGCTAATGTTTTAGGAAGAGTGAGCTGAGGGAGCTTCCTCCCCCAGGAGGATTTATTTGTGTTTAGAATGAGCACTGCCAGGAGAAGGACCCCAGGGTTGTGGAACCCTTTCTAGGCTGCCTCATTTTCCTCCTCCATGACATATGGGGCTGAGACCAGCTGCCTCCCAGGCTCCTTCCAGCCCTGAGGCTGCTTCCAGTTACTGGGAACCAGTAAAGAAAGGGCGGAGGGGAGAGAGGGCAGAGGGAGCCACCCTGGGGTCCCTGCCTATGCAGGCTGCTGTCCACTCTGCCTACACAAGAGGCCGGCTCCTCCGGTGTTTTAGAGGGAAGCTCCTGTAATGAATCATCTTCTAACCTTCTCAAATGATTCCTCTGGCCAACTCCAAATGATAGGCGAACTCTTCCCCTCCCTGGGCCTCAGTTTCCCCTTCTGTCAAATGAGTGGGTTGGACTTGATGGGCTCTGAGAAGTCCAAGAGTCTGTGACATCTGAGAGCCTCAGTTTCCCCCTCTGTAGAAGAAGGGGCCCCTGCTAGCGTTTAATCCCCTCTTCCCAAGCCCAAGGCAATGCCTGCTTCTGTCAGCAGGTGGTGCCACAGAACCAAGTTTCCTGGGCTCCTACCAAAGATCCTTGGGGAATGTGGTGAGCCCCACTTTAAGCAACTTCCATAGACCAAAGACTAGGGGCTTTACAAAGGCATGTCCCCTACGGTCCTTTTTAAGGACAGGCTCCAAAGGGGTGGTGAGGAGGAGTGACTTGAGACCTGGAGACCGAGTCCAACAGACCTGCTGAATGCAATTCTGCCTTTGAAATTTTCCTGGCTGTGTCTGTGTGACACAGCCTCTCTAAGCCCCACTTTGCTTATCTGCAAAATGGGCATCACCACTGCATCCTTGGGAGGCCCAGCTATGTACCCTTCTTAAAAGGTTCCAGGTGTGTGGCCCTCCCTCCACCGTAGTGAATAGCTAGCTATCTCTTTGTGCCTCAGGCTGAAGCATACCCTCCCTGGGGTGGGTCTTGTGGCCTCCCCCTTTAGATGGGCCAGACTCTAGCAAGCCTTTCCAGGTGCCCTGCCCCGAGCCATGAGAGGCACTGAGGAGTGGGGGAAGGGGAAAGAAACTGCACAGGTGAGGACCATGGAATAACAGAGACTTAGTTCCTTTCCTGGGCAGGGTGATGCAGTGGGTAGAGAGCCAGTCTCAGAGTCCATCCTGGGTGCAAGACACATGCTGGCTTTGTTACCCTGGGCAAGTCCTTTAACCTCTCATTGAGGCTCCAAAGTGCAGAGAAGGGGCCCCTGGCTGGGAGATTGCTGTACCAATACCATCAGAAATCTAGCGATGGCCCAAACCTTTCCATTCCCTTCTTCTTGGGCTGCCACACCAAAGAAAGCCTTTCCTCCTCTCCTCCTACCTTCCCACCAGCCCAGTCCTCCATGGACCTGAGGGATTCCACCTTTCCACCAAGCTTCCATGATTGGGGCCTGTCCCAGGGGCCTGCCCATCTCCCTGCAGCCCCCCTAAGGCACATTCCAGAAGCCAGAGCTTTCTCGGCCTGTCCAGGGCCCCATCTTCTGAAATGGAACATCTGAGGGAAGCTCCACTCACCATTTATTAAGCCCCTACTGTATGCTAAGCATTGGAATATGATGAAAAGAAAATGAAATAGGCCATGCCCTTTAGAAACCTGCCCCCTATTATGGAACACAGCAGGAACCTAGATCAGTCCAGTAGATACATAATAAACCCAAGGTGGTTCAGGGATGTGAGGCCCCTATGGTTGGGGGCATCAGGAAAGACCTGATTTCTATGGAGAAATTGGTGCCTGTCCTGAGGGGCTCTCTACAAGGCAGAGGTGAGGAGGAAGTGAGCTGGGAGGGAGAGAAAGAGAGAGAGAGAGAGAGAGGACAATTTGGCTGGACCAGAGACTCAGGGGAAGGTGGGGAGGTAGGGGGAGGGGAGGGGAGGGGAGGCTGGAAAGGCAGCTGGGGGACAAGTGGCAAGGACTTCTTTAAAAAGTCAAATAGAAGCAGTTCTGGTTGTCGCTCCATCATTTTTCAATTGCACCCACTCTTCCAGAGCCCATTTGGAGTTTTCTTGGCAAAGACACCGGAGGGGTTTGCCATTTCCTAAAGGTCAAGGGGAACACTTGGAATTTGTTAAGTTGTGGGGTGGGATGAAATTGTCAGACCTGCACTTCGGGAAAGTCTTTGACAGCAAGTGGAGGATGTCGTGGGAGGAGGCAGGGAGGCAGCTGGGAGGGCGTCGGTGTCTTCTGGGTGAGCGGTGAGGAGGATCTACACTAGGCTGGTGGGACAGACCAAAGAGCTACCATGGAGGTAGACACAAGATCTAGTCACTGATTGGCCGTTTGGGGGGAGGGAGAGTGGGGAGCTGGAGATAAAGAAGATGCTTGTGCCCTAAACAGTAATGGGGAAGGAGATTAGAAAAGGTTCAGAGGAGGAGGAGCTACAGATGTTTAGGAGAGATGATGTGACATCTCCTGTGGTTGACAGGATTCTGAGTCCTGGTGGGATGTAGGGGTTGTCAGAGGAAGGACAATAGAGAAAGGCCCCAGGGTTTAGGCTCTGTAGACAGCAAGAATGGTGATGCCATTATATATAAATACACACACATACGTCCATAGATTTAGGTCTAGACAGGACCTTAGAGACCATTGGGTACAGCCTCTTCATTTAACAGATGAAGAAACTAAGACCCAATAAGGGCAAATGATTTGGTCAAAGTCACATAGTGGCCTTGGCTGGGATTTCTAGATCCAGCAGTCTTTGAAATCCTCCCTTTCACCCATACATTCCCATCAAGCCTCTGTCTCTTGCCCTCCATTCTGCTCTCTCTACACTCTCCTCCAGTGAGTCCATCCAGTCCTGGAAAAGAAAAGGTTGGGAATTGAGTCAGGCTTTGCTGGAAAGGGTAGGAAAAAAGGATTAAGTTGTGACATGTTTAAGGCTCTTGCTGAATAGCCAGGTGGTGATGTCCAACAAGTTGCTAGAAATGTGGCTACAGAACTCTAGAGGATAACTGATGGGGAAACAGACTTGGAAGACTACTGAATAGATTAGTAGAATATAAGCTGCCTGAGGGCCGGAACAGTTTGATTTTTGTATTCCTGCTCCCAGGACCTAGCACAGTGCCTGGCACACAAAAGGTACTCAATAAAGACTTGAATGAACCAATGAATGAATGAAATCATCTGAAGCCATGATTACAGGCTGAGATTTTCAGGTGTGAGAGTAAAGTGCTTTGAAAGGATTCACTGGTGAGAGAAAGGACTTTCCATTGACTGGTATGATCTTATTTTCTCAGACTTAGAATCCTGGATTCCTTGGTGTTGTAAGCAGTTTGTTCTAGACTCCCTGTTCTCTTTCCATCAAACTATCCAGATCCTAGCCATATCCTGTCCTCCTGCCTGGGGCTCCCTCCCTTCAGTCCACTCCCTTTCCTGGGACCCATGTTAATTAGATCCCCACTGCCTGAGACTTCAGGGTTAAGGGATCAGTGAGACCTGCCTGAGAGGGATGTTACCCCTCCCAACAAAACACCTGGAGCAGCCCTGCAAGCTAGCCTGCCTTGATTATGCAGTGAAGTGGACCCAGTGTCCAGGCTTTCTGATACCCCTTCTGGTGCCAGGGGCATCTAGATGGCATAGTGGATATAAGTCTGGTCCTGGAGTCAAGAAAATCTGAGTTCAAATCCAACCTTAGACACCTACTAGCTGTATGACCCTGGGCAAGTCACCTAATCGCTGTCTGCCTCAGTTTCCTCAACAGTAAAATGGGCCCATATGCCTGGAATCATGGGAATCATTCCCAAGCTAACCTTATAAAGTCTTCACAAAGGGGGAAAAATACTTCTGGGGCCAGGAAGAAGGAGGTATCCCTTGGTCAAATGTATTATCTACTAAGTTTGAATGTCTTCTCCCCAAGAACCTCGTATGTTCTAGAGCAGGGCATCTTAAACTTTTTCCACTCACGACCCCTTTTCAAGTTTCAGCTTCTTTGTGTTCCGAACCAAGGCTGCAGGGGCAGAGCCAAGATAACAGAGTAAAAGCAGTGACTTACTTGAGCTCTCCCCCAAACCGCTCAGATCACCTATAAAAAATGGCTATAAACAAATTCTAAAGCAGCAGAACCCACAAAAAGACAAAGTGAAACAAATTTCCAGTGCAAGACAACCTGGATCGTTGATCATAAAAGTATATTGCGCCAGGCTGGGAGAGGGGCACAGTTTGGCATGGGCACACAGGCCGCAGCAAACATGGAGCAGGCCTCAGAGGACTGAATCACAGGCTGCTGTGGCAGTTCCCAGACCTTTCAACCCACGAATGCCAAAGACAAATTAGAAGATCAGTGGGAAAAATCTGTTTCCGTGATGAAAGAGAAGCTAGGACTCAGCCCCAGTTCCCGAGCTCAGCCCAGTGGCAGCTGCCTCCTGAGCTTCCAGCTCACAGACTGAGGGGGAGTAGGGTGGCTGATCAGAGGGGGATTGCAGGGATTTCTTCGTTGGTGCTGAGGCAGGAATCTCTTGCTTTGGCTGTGCTTGGATCTGGGTCACAGTTCTGGGTGGCAGTCCTGGGACAAGGAGGAGCACTGGCGTGGTGAAGCTTGTAGTGGAGGTGGAGAGGAAATCCTCTTCACGGTTCCAAGACAGAAAAGAGTGCTTGTGGTCACTCATAGACCAGAGTACAGGCCAGGAAAGGCATAAACACCTCTCTTTAAATCATACCACCTTGAAAGAACTGAGAATTTACAGGTCCCTAGAAGTATCTCTGAAAACAGCTGTACAAACCCCCAAAGCTTGGGACAATACATTCTCCACATTGGAAGCAGACCTCTACCTTAATAGTTTATAACTCAAGAACCAAGGCAGCAGGGAAGTTGCTCCATTCAACACTGGCAAGAGCTGCCAGAAACACCTCGGATTCATTATGCTTGTGATTTTGAATTAATTAATGAATTAAATCATTGCATGTTCAGAACACTTTTACTTGCCCACAGCTTAAGAAGTGCTCTTCTATAGGAGAATGTGTCCTTGGTTTAGGGAATGTTTTCTCACTACTCTTCTCGCTCTGCCTTCTCAGTAAATGTGCTTTTGTAAAAACTCATTGCTACCATCTGGTCAGCTGATATTGGGGAACATTCCAGAGGAGATCCTGGGAGTGGCAGTAATGGAAACCCCAATCCCTTGGGATTTCCCAGAACCTTGAGGGGAGCAGTAGTCATTTCCTTCTTGGGAGCCTGATGTGCTCCTCCAATGTGAGTTGGGAGAGTGAGCCTAAACAGGGTGTTATACTTTGGAGGGCAGCACTGATCCCTCAGGAGGCCTTCCCAATGCCACCCCTCAAGCTCAGACACCAACTGTTGGGTGACCTCCACCTGTTGGCCCCGCTGTTTCAAGCTCTTGTCCTAGGTTAGTGACTGCTGGTCAGGAGCGATCTCTACCATGTGAATCACCAGGCCTGATTCTGGGGTCTCAGAGCCTGTTCAGATCTGGGCAGAACAGTCCAAGTTACATTTGGAGATTGGCTGGGCTGGGCCTGTCCAAGCCCAGCTTCCTCAGGAGCTCACTCAGCAGATGCTGGCTCTGTCCCCAGCTAGAGCAGCAGAAGAGAGAGACCATCGCAGGCCCCATGGTGGCAGAGGCTGAGACCTGCCCTTTGCTATGGAGCTACAGAGACTAGCAGGCCCCCATGGCTGGCCCACCGCTCCGATGGCTCTCAGAAAAGCCCTGCCAATTGTCTGGTCCTGGTGGCCGCTGATTTTGTCCACGAGGGGCCACGAGCATGGCCCTTCTTGTCACCTGTGCTAGTGAAGGTGCTCGGCCTCATCAGCTTCTGAAAGGAGGCTCCTAGACCCCTGAGGGGCAGAATCAAAAGAGGGGTCTCAAACTTGCCTAGATCAGCCCCCTTCTCTAGCTAAGAGGCCACCATCTGCCAAACAGCAGCAACAGAATGGAGCCCGGGGTCAGGCCTGGCCTGAGAGGTGTCACAGGCCATCTGGTCCAAACCCCTACAGTAGCAGATGAGGAAACTGAGGCTTAGAGAGAAAGTGGCTTAGCCAAGGTCTGGGCCCCACTCCCCTGGTTCCAGAGCCCATGACTAAGGCCTAGGCTCTTGTTAACTGAAAGCCTCAAAAGGGCCTGAGCGAGGCCCCTTGGCAAAGTGAAGGATCACGGGGGTCATGAATTCAGGACAGGGAAGGATCTTGGAGGTCATAGGGTGAAATCCAATCCCTTTACAGATGAGGAAACTGAGGCCCAAGGTCATACAGGCACTACACAGCAGAGCCAGGCCCTGACCAAGGACCTCAGATTCCACCCCTGCCTCCTCAGGCCCCATCCTGGGTTTTAGAGACAAAGTTAGCATCCATGTATGGACTTTTCCCCACAAGTATTTAAAAAATGGATTAATTAGAAGCATTGCTCTGAGTTCCCTGACCAAAGAATAAGCACCTTTTCTCCCTGTCTCCAGCCTGGCCTATCACACAGGTTTCGTTCCAGTGGAAAGAAAGGGCCAAGAAGAGCCCCAGGGCCCCCAGGAGATGGATGTTTGGGCTAAGGTGCAGATAAGAAAGGCCCACTGAGCACCCTGACACACACACACACACACACACACACACACACACACACACACACATACATACCACACACACATACACAGAGAGACATACACACATACCACACACACAACACACATACACACACCATACATACATACATACCACACACACATACCCCCCCCCTACATATACCACACAGATATACACCCCACACATACACCCCCTACATACCACATACATACATATCACATACGCACATACCACACACACACATACATAGCACGCATGCATATACACACTGCACACACATATACCACACACATACATACCACACATACATACACCACACACACACATACCACACACACACCACACACACACACCACACACGTACACACACACACACACACACCCATACACACACCCCACACACATACACACCCCTCCCACACACACCCCACACACATACACACCACACACATATACACATCACACACATACATGCCACACATACATACCACAGACACACATCCACACATACATACACACACAGCTCCCTTAAGCCTGGACGGTGGCAACTTCTGTAATTATTGTTATTGCCTGAGGGAGAGAAGATGCATAGAGACAGCATCCTTCCCAAGGGGGTCGGGTCCAAGGAGGTTGGAAGTTGTCCACCGGGCTTTAGATGTGTCTAATGTCTCCAACAGGGCTACTGGACTTGGCCACCCCCAGGATCAGGCACCCAGCTTAGAAAAGCCACTGACTCAAATTTCACTTTTTATACTGAATGAAAGCAAAAAACCTTTTAGGGACTACTAGGTGGACAAGAAGGAGGAGAGGTCAGGCTGCCCTGAGAGGTGCAGGCAGGGACAGTGAGGATTCTTGTCCTGAAGCCTGTCCCACCCAGCCAGGCCTCTGGACAGGTACCTCCCTGAACAAACACCCCGCTGGCTCCAAGCTTAGCCTCCTCAGAATCTCAGGGCATTGGGAGGCAGGTAGGTGAACCTGGAGTCCGAAGGCCTGGGTTCAGATCCTGGGGCTGCTCCTTCCTACCTGCATCACCATGGTCTGGTCACTTATTTTTCTGGACATCAGCCCTTATATAATTCAGATCCAGAGTGGGAAGGCAGCCCAAAGGCTGTCTAATCTACCCCCTCATTTTAGAGATGAAGAAACTGAGGCCCAGAGAGCCTAGAACTCATCAAGCATTTATTAAGCACAAGGTACAATGCTTGAGGCTGTGAGCACAAGCACAGCACCAAGAGATGCTGCCCTGGGGGATACAACCTTCCACTGATGCCCCACTGGACCTTGGGCAGGTCCTCTCCGTCCTCACCTGTAGAATGAGAAGGTTCTACACACTCACTTCTAAAGTGCTTGCCCTTGTTAGTGTTCTGATCCCAATTTAACCAGGTAAGTACACATAAGATACAATGAGGGAAAAGAGCTAACCCCTGGGAGGGATTGCCTGGGCTTCCCACAGGAGGGGGCACCTGAGCTGAGCCTTGAAAGAAGTGGATCTACATTAAGGGACCAGAGGGTGTGGAATATGATATTCTGGAGGGCAAAGGGGATAGGATGACAACCAAGAATCACCTACCCAGCAAAACTGAGTATAATCCTTTAGGATAAAAAATGCCCTTTCAGTGAAATGGGGACTTTCAAGCATTCTTAATGAAAAGACCAGAGCTGAACAGAAAATTTGACTTTCAAATATAAGACTCAAGTGAAACATGAAGAGGTAAACAGGAAAGAGAAATCATAAGGAACTTATTAAAGTTGAACTGTTTACATTCCTGCATGGAAAGATGATATTTGTAACTCATGAGACCTTTGTCAGTATTAGGGTAGTTGGAGGGAAAAAATTATATGTATGGATAGATAGATAGATAGATAGATAGATAGATAGATAGATAGATAGATAGATAGA
>NW_020954943.1:84003-98988 GCF_900497805.2 Vombatus ursinus
AGATAGATAGATAGATAGATAGATAGATAGATAGATAGATAGATAGAGGGCACAGGGTGTGTTGAAGATGAAGGGGTGATATCTGGAAAATAAAATTAAGGGGTGAGAGAATTACACTAGGAGAAGGAGAAAGGGAGAAGTACAATGGGGTAAAGTATCTCACATGAAACAGACAAGAAAAGGCTTTTAAAGTGGAGGGGAAATGGGGGAAGGTGAGACGGAATGAGTGAATCTAATCCTTATAGGATTTGGGTATACACAATTGGGTATGGAAATCTATCTTACCCTACAGGAAAATAAGTGGGGGAAGGGGACAAGAGAGCAGGGGGATGATAGAGGGGAGGGCAATTTGGGGGAGAGGGTAATCAGAAGCAAACAATTCTGAGGAGGGACAGGGTCAAAAGAGAGAATAAAATAAATAGGGGCCGGGATAGGATGAAGGGAAATATACTCAGTTTTTCACAACATGGCTACTATGGAAGTGTTTTGCATGACTACACATGTATAACCTGTAACCTGTATCAAGTGGCTTGCCTTTTCAATGAGGGTGGGTGGGGAGGGAGGAAGGGAGAAAATTTGTAACCCAAAGTTTTAAAAACACATGTTAAAAAAATAGTCCATGAGATCATAATTCCATTGAATATATGTCAAATTATCCTAGGCATTGATTCCCATTAAAACTTGGCTAATTTTTTTTAAAAAATTTAAAAAAAGAAAGAAAGAAGCTGGAGAATCTAAGGGAAGGAGAGGAGGAGGCAGGGGTGAGCTCTGGCCATCAGGGCCACTGGGGGCAAAGGCACTGACCATGGTGCCGTAGCTGGGGAGAAGCTAGTATAGCAGTCTGCCTGGAGCAGTGCACGTGAAGGAGGATGAACTGGAATAAGTCTGGGAAGGAAGGATGAGGCCAGAGTGAGAAGGACTTGAAATGTCAAGGTAGGGAGCTGGTCCTCAAGGGAATAGGGGAGCTTGGGGAGGGTAAGGGGGTGGTGTGACTGAGGCAAACATCCTTTAGGAAAAGCACTTGGACAGCTGTGTGCCCAGGAAAGATTGAGGCAAGATTAACTAGAGGGCTATTTCGATCAATCAGGTAAAAGGTAATGAGGGTCAGAGCTAGGGTGGTGGCTATGTGAGCAGAGGGAGGGGGCTGGATGGGAGGAACGGGGAGAAAGACCTTAGAAGAGCTTGAAAGAGCCTGGATATGGGCAGCCAGGATGGGGGCGGGGTGTGTGTGGCAGAGACAGAGACAGAGAAGGCTATCCTGGGGAAGAGGGATTAACCTGGCCCAGCCTGGGCGCTGCTGCTCATGCCTGGCTGGCATTGACACACTCCTTAATTATAGAGAAGGAAAAGTGCCACTTTAGTTCAGAGTGTGCTTCACAGACAAGATCTCTGATCCTCACAGAGAACTTCATCCCATGGGCCTCCCAATGCACTGGTGTGGGAGACAGGGCATGAGTCATCCCCACCTCACAGATGAGAACACTGAGGCATGAGGCATAGGTTGTCATGCAGATCCTTGGCCTGTTGGGGCTGTTTCTGCTGACACCCTCATTTCACAGCTGAGGGATCTGAGGCCAGGCAAGGATAGAGCAGAGTCTCCTGACTGGCTGCTGAGTCTTCATTCAGTCTCTCAATGCTGCCCCTGTGAGGAGGGCAGCACCAACCTCTACCCACTTTGCCCTTTAATTGGGCAGAATTGAACAGAAAATTTAATTGAACAGAAAACTGGGCCCCAATCAGAGCCATGCCCTGCGGCCCAGTGGGTGGTTCCCTCCCCCATCCCAAGGATCTCCCCCTCAAACCTCCACTCTGTCAACTGAAATGACAGGGGCCCCACTGACAGCTTCTATGGCCAGATGTGCTCTGCCCTGCCAGGAGGGGCGCCACAGTTGCCTAGTTACAGGTGCCCACAAGCAGGTCAGCATTTCTGCCAGAGCGAGAGATGAGCTGGAGGCTGCAGCCCTGATCCCCAAAGGCACTGAGCCCAGCCATAATTGGCTTCTCATGAACAGGACTTCCACCTTGCACTGACCCCAAGCAAGGCTTCCTTTGCCAGGCTGCAGCAACAAAATGGGGCAAACCCCCACCCCCAGGCCGAAATGACTATCCCCTTGTGACTGAGCCCCCTGGAGTGATTGGGAAGGGGGTCTGTGGGATAGAGTCCCAGAATCTCTGGAGAGGCCTCAGAGCTCTTTGCTCCAATAGGAGCCCCCTGGGCAACATCCCAGTCAGAGAAGCCTCCAGTCTCTGCTTGGAGAATTTCAATGATGGGAAGCTCATCACCTCCCAGACAAGCCCTTCCATTTGGGTTCAGTTACCAATTGTGTAAAATTCTGACTGATGTCAGCCTACTTCTGCCCCTGTGTTTCTGTCCTGCTCGCTAGGACCAAGAAGAACAAGGCTAGTCTCTCCTCTAGCAGAACAAGCCCAGCTACCCCTAGCTCCCCTCCTTGTTACCTCACAGCCAACTACTCTTCCAGCCTGGTTGTCTGAGGCTCCCCTCTTGAAGCTAGTCACCCACTGGGGCTTCAGCCCACTCCCTTGCCACCCTAACCCTCTGGGCATCATGCCCCCCAGTCTAGGATGGCCCTGCCCATCCCCACCTGGGAAGTCCAGGCTCAGCCCCAACATTGCTGCTTCCTCCCCAGATGGTTTTCAGACCACTGAACCATGTCCTGGCAGGGCTGCCTATGAGTATGTGCATGAGAGTGCACGTGTATTGGTGAATATGAGTGTTTGGGCATGTATGAGGGTATGTGGTTGTTTCTTTTTTTAAGAAAAGCTCATGTGAGGCCTCCCCATCTCTCCCTCTGCGAAGCTGCCCTCAGATATGCAAGCCTTAGTGGTGAGATGGGAGGAGGCGTCAATGCCCACTGAATGCCGCAAAGACTTGGCAAAAGAAAGGAGAGAGGTTCCTTGGCACAGCCCCCTTCAGCATCCAGGACTGAGTAGGCTGGAGGCAGACCGGCCATCCAACTCAAATGGAAGCCTCAGAGCCACCCCAGGCAGGGCCTGTTCTTTCCCTCCTAGTCTCGGCCTCCCAAGTGATCCATCCATGTATGTAGGGGCAGCTCTGAGTCACTGAGCACCAATGGTCTGCTGAGTCATGGGAGGGAAACTAAGCTACACTCAACCCACCCACAGAGCCTTCAGTGACTCAGACTGCCCAGGCCCCCAAGGCCCCAGAGCTGGCCACCGGCCCAGGTCATCACTGCCTGGGAATGTGTGTCTGCATGGATTCACATGTTCACATTAGTGCTGTGTGATTTCATGTCTCAATAGCACAAGGTGGCCTCCTTTGGGAAGGAAGGACCAGCCCTGTCTGGCCCCATTGTGGGGGAAGGTGTAGGAAAGGTGTGTTTCACTCAGATAAAAGAGGAGTGCATCCCAGCACAGGAGATGTCCAGGCAAGCCCCTAGCCCCAGCACAGATCAACAACCAAGGTCCTGCAACCCTGGTGCAGCAGGCAAGTCCCCAGGCCCAAAGAGCCTAGCACAACAGGCCAGTGGCCAGGCCCCTGGCCCTTGGCACATGAAGCTTGGGACAGTGCCCTCTGCCCCCCAGAAGCAGAGTCCAACTTTAAAAGTCATAAGGCTGGAAAGTGAGCAAAAAAAAAAGAAAGAAAGAAAAGAAAGAAAAAAGAAAGAAAGAAAAACTTCCTGGCCATGGAAAGCTACTATGGCAACAGGGAAGATCAAAGCACAAACTCAGAAGAGGACAACAATGTCAAAACACCACACATGATGCCTCAAAGAGAAATATGAATAGGTCTCAGGCCCAAAAAGAACTGTTGGAAGAGCTCAAAAAGGACTTTAAAAATCAGAGAGGAAGAAGAAAAATTGGAAAAAGAAATTAAAGTTATACAAGACAATAATGAAAAAAGAGTCCACAGCTTGGTAAAGAAAGCACAAAAATGGGGGGAAAAATGTACAAAAATTCACTGAAGAAAACTACTTCTTAAAAAATATAATTAGCCAAATGGAAGAGGAGATACAAAAATCTGAAGAAAAGAACTTCTTAAAAAGTAGAATTGGCTAAGTGGAAAAGGAGATAGAAAAGCCAATTGAAGAAAATAATTTATTAAAAATTAAAATTGGGCGGGTGGAAGCTAATGACTTTGAGATATCAAGAATCAATCAAATAAAATAAAAAGAATAAAAATAGAAGAATATGTGAAATATCTAATTGGACAAACAACTGGCCTGGAAGGTAGATCCAGGAGACAATTTAAGATTAATTGGATTATGTGAAGGCCATGAGCAAAAAAAGATCTTGGACAGCAACTTTCAAGAAATTATCAAGGAAAACTGCCTTGATATCCTAGAACCAGAGGGTAAAATCATAATCGAAATAATCTATCGATCACCTCCTGAAAGGGATCCCAAAATGAAAACTCTCAGGAATATTATATTCAAATTCCAGAACTCTCAGGTGAAGGAGAAAATACTGTAAGCAGCCAGAAAGAAGAAATTCAAATAACAAGGAGCCACAGTCAGGATTACACAGAATCTAGCAGCTTCTACATTACAGGATCAGAGGGCTTGGAACATGGTATTCTAGAAGGGAAAGGAGTTTGTATAACCAAGAATAAACTAACCAGCAAAACTTAGCATAATCTTTCAGGAGAAAAATGGGCATTCAATGAAATAGAGGAATTTCAAAAGCTCCCAATGAAAAGACCAGCACTAAACAGAAAATTCAATTTTCAAACACAAGGTTCAAGAGCAACATAAAGAGTTAAGCAGGAAAGAGGATACATAAGTTATCCCATAAGGTTAAACTGTTTACATATCTACAAGAGAAGATGATACTTGTAACTCTTAAGAACTGTGTCACTATTTGGACAGTTAGAAAGAGTATCCATAGACAGAGGGTGTGGGTGCAAGTTGACTTTGATGAGATGAAAATTAAGGGTGAAAAAGAGGATTGCACTGGCAGAAGAGGGAAGGGAGAGGTAGAATGAAGTAGATTATCTCACTTGAAGATATGTGAAAGACCTATTTATTACAGTGGAGGGAAAGAACGGAGGGGATGACTTGAATCTTACTCTCATCAGATTTGGCTCTGAGATGGTATAACATAAACCCTCAGTTGGGTATAAACATCTATCTTACCCTATAGAAAAACAGGAGGGGAGGGGGATAAGGTGGGGACTGATAGAAGAGACAACTGATTGAGGGAGGCAGTGGTCAGAAACAAAACACTGACAAGGAGGGACAGGGTGAAAGGAGAGAAAGAGAGAAGTATAAATGGGAAAAATAGGATGGAGGGAAGTACAGTTAGTAATCATAACTGTGAATGTGAACGGGATGAACTCTCCCATAAAATGAATAGCAGAGTGGATTTAAAAAACAGAATCCTACAATATGGTGTTTATAAGAAACATATTTGAAGCATAGAGACACACACGGAGGGTAAAGGTAAAAGACTGGAGCAGAATCTATTATGCTTCAGCTGGAGTGAAAAAAGCAGGGGTAGTAATCATAATCTCAGACAAGGTAAAGGCAAAATGAGATCTAATTGAAATAGATAAGGAAAGAAACCACATCCTGCTAAAAGACACCATACACAGTGAAATAATATCGGTACCAAACACATATGCACCAAATGGTATAGCATCCAAATTTTTAAAGAAGAGGTTAAATGAGTTACAGTTAAGTGAGTACAGTAAAACTATACTAATGGAGGACCTCAACTTTTCCCTGTCAGAACTAGATAAATCAAACCACAAAATAAACAAGAAACAAGTTAAGGAGGTGAATAGAATTTTAGAAAAATTAGACATGATAGACCTCTGGAGAAAACTGAATGGGGAAAGAAAGAAATATACCTTCTTTCAAGCAGAATTTCACAATCAAATGCAGAAAGGCAAAAATATTAAATGCATTTTTTTCAGATCATGATGCAATAAAATTACATTTAATAAAGCCCAATGGAAAGATAGATTAAAATCAATTGGAATTTAAATAATCTAATCATAAAGAATGAGTGGGTCAAAGAAGAAATCATAGAAACAGTCAATAATTTTGTTAAAAAGAATGACAACAATGAGACAACCCATCAGAATTTATGGGATGCAGCCAAAGCAGTACTTAGAGGAAAATTTATATCTCTAAATGCTTATATCAACAAAATAGAGAAAGAGCAGATTAATGAATTTGGCATGCAACTAAAAAATGAGAAAAAAGAACAAATTAAAAATCCCCAAACAAACACCAAATTGGAAATCCTGGAAATCAAAGGTGAGGTTAATAAAATTGAAAGTATAAAAACCATGGAACTACAAAATAAAACTAGGAGCTGGTTTTATGAAAAAAAACAACAACAACAACAAATAGACAAATTATTGGTTAATTTTTTTAATGAAGAAAACCAAATTACCAGTATCAAAAATGAAAAGGGTGGACTCGCCACTACTAAAGAGAAAATTAAAACAGTAATTAGGAGCTATTTTGTCCAATGGTGTGCCAACAAATCTGATCATCTAAGTGAAATGGATGAATATTTATGAAAATACTAATTGCCCAGATTAACAGAAGAGGAAATAGAATACTTAAATAACCCTATCTTAGAAAAAGTAATTGAACAAGCCATCAATGAACTCCCAAAGAAAAAATCCCTAGGGCCAGATGTATTCACAAGTGGATTCTACCAAACATTTAAAGAACAATTAGTCTCAATGCTACAGAAACTATATGGAAAAATAGGTGAAGGAATCCTACCAAATTTCTTTTATGACACAAATATGGTGCTGATACCTAAACCAGGAAGAGCCAAAACAGGGAGTGAAAACTATAGACCAATTTCCCTAATGAATATTGATGCAAAAATTTTAAATAAAATATTAGCAAGGAGGTTATAGCAATATATTACAAGGATCACACACTATGACCAGGTGAGATTCATACCAGGAATGCAGGGCTGGTTCAATATTAAGAAAACTACCAGCATAATTGACCATGTCAATAACAAAACCAACAGAAATCATATGATTATCTCAATGGATGCAGAAAATTTTTCTGACAAAATATAACACCCATTTCTATGAAAAACACTAGAAAGAATAGAACTAAATGGACCTTTCCTTAAACTGGTAAGTAGTATCTATATAAAACCATCTGTGAACATTATCTGTAATGGGGATAAGCTAGAAGCTTTCCCAATTACATTAAGTGTTAAGTAAAGATGCCTATTATCACCACTGTTATTCAATACTGTACTAGCAATGGTAGCTATAGCAATAAGAGAAGAAAAAGAAATTAAAGGAATTAGAATAGGCAACAAGGAAACAAAACTATCACTTTTTACAGATGATATGATGGATTACTTAGAGAATCCTAGAGAATCAACTAAAAACTAGTTGAAATTATTAACAATTATAACAAAGCTTCAGGATATACAATAAACCCACATCAATTATCAGCGTTTCTATAAATTACCAAAAAAAGTCCAGTAGCAAGAGATAGAAAGAGAAATTCCATTTAAAGTAACTATAAACAATGTAAAATACTTGGGAGTCTACCTGCCAAGGCAAATCCAGAAACCATATGAACACAATTACAAAACCCTTTTCACACAAATAAGGTCAGATCTAAACAAATGTAAAAATATTAATTGCTCAAGGGCAGACAGAGCCAATGTAATAAAAATAACAATTTTACCTAAATTAATTTACTTATTCAATGTCATACCAATCAAACTCCCCAAAATTACTTTATAGAGCTAGAAAAAATAATAATAAAATTCATCTGCAAGAACAAAAAGTCAAGAATATTAAGAGAATTAAAGAAAACAAATGTGAAGGAGGATGGCCTAGCCATACCAGATCTCAAACTGTATTATAAAGTGTTAATTATCACAACAATCTGCTGTGGCCAAGAAATAGAGTGGTGGATCAGCAGAACAGATTAGGTACACAATACATTGTAGTAAGTGACCATAGGAATCCAGCGTTTGATAAACCTGAAGTCCTCAGAATTTGGGACAAGAGCTTACTATTTGACAAAAATTGCTGGGAAAACTGCAAAGCAGTATGGCAGAAATTAGGTACAGACTAACATCTTACACTCTATACCAAGACAAGATTAAAATGAATACAAGATTTAAACATAAAGGGTGATATAGGAGAGCAAGGAATAGTTTACCTGTCAGGTCTATGGAGAAGGGAAGAATTTATGACCAAGCAAGAGATAGAGAGCATTACAAGTCATAAAATGGACAATTTTGATTATATTAAATTAAAAAGGTTTTGCACAAACAAAACCCAATGCAACCAAGATTAGAAGGAAAGTAGAAAGCTAGGAAACAATTTTTATAGTAAGTGTCTCTGATAAAGGTCTCATTTCTCAAATATATAGAGAACTGAGTCAAATTTTTAAAAATACACATCATTCCCCAGTTGATAAATGATCAATGGATATGAATAGGCAGTTTTCAGATCAAGAAATCAAAGCTATCTATAGTCATATGAAAAAAAATGCTTTAAATCACTATTGATTAGAAAAATGCAAATTAAAACAACTCTGAGGTACCATCTCACACCTATCAGATTGGCTAATATGACAAAAAAGGAAAATAATAAATGTTGAAGGGAATGTGGGAAAACTGGGACACTAATACACTGTTGGTGGAGTTGTGAATTGATCCAACCATTCTGGAGAGTAATTTGGAACTATGCCCAAATGGCTATAAAACTGCGCATACCCTTTGACCCAGTAATACCATTACTATGTCTGTATCCCAAAGAAATTTTGAAAAAAAAAATGGGAAAGGACCTATTTGTACAAAAATATTTATAGCAGCTCTTTTTGTGGTGACAAAGAACCAGAAGTCGAGGCAATGCCCATCAACTGGGGAATGGCTGAACAAGTTGTGGTATGGGATTGTAATGGAATATTACTGTGCTATAAGAAATGATGAAAGACTCATATGAACCGATACAAAGTGAAATGAGCAGAACCAGGAGAACATTGTATATGGTAATAGCAACATTGTATGATGATCAACTGTGAATGACTGAACTATTCTCAACAATACAATGATGCAAGAAAATTCCAAAGAACTCATGATGAAAAATGCTCTCTACCTCCAGAGAAAGAACTGATGGAGTTTGAATGCAGATCAAAGCAGATCACTTTTCACTTCCTTTATTTGTGTGTGTGTTTTTTCCTTCTGGTCTGTGTCTTCTTTCACAACTTGATCAATATGATAGTATGTTTTATATGATTGAACATGGATAACCTATGTCAAATTGCTTACTGTCTCAGGTAAGTGGGAGGTGTAGGATGGAGATAGAAAATTTGGAACTCAAAATTTTTAAAAAGTGAATGTTAAAGTGTAGTTAGGTGGTGCAGTGAATAGAGCACCCTCCCTGGATTCAGGAAATTCTGAGTTCAAATTTGGCCTCAAACAAATAACACTCACTAGCTGTGTGAACCTGGGCAAGTCCTTAACCCCATTGCCTAGCACCCCACCCCCAAAAAAAGTGAATGTTAAAAATTATCTTTATGTGTAACTGGCCGGGTGGGGAATAAAATATTATTTTTAAGCTGCTAATGGGCTCGGCTGGCTTGCCCACTGGGGTGCTTAACCCTGTCTGAGTCTCTTCCCCTGCCTAACTTAGCTGCCAAGGCACATCTTCTACGTATATGAACTGACGTGAGTGAAATGAGCAGACCCAGGTAGACTGTCTCCACAACTACAACTGTGTACATGGACAGAGCAATGATCAAATAAAACTGAATGCTGTGAAACTACAATCCGTTACCAGTCAGTGCTCCACACCCACAGGCTTCCACTTCTGCCAGGAGGAAGAGGAACATTCCCATGTCTCCTCTTCAGGGTGAGACACTTTAGTTACAAAGAGAAAAAAGAAATAGTTCCTTCCCTCAGAGTGCTTCCAGTCTATCAGAGGGGACAGCATGTCCAGAGCAAATTAGATATAAAATACCTACCAATTTAATGTTTGAGTATGTAGCCCACTTTGACCATGCCCCAGGGGTAGAGAGACATGGGGGAGGGGATGACCTGTTGGATCAGTGACCCCACCTTAATTCTTCTTGTCCCCTAGACTCTTCTGAGTGTGGCTGAAGATGGTGCAAATCTACAAGGACAAGATAATGGGAGATGGAGAAGGACTCTGGGCACAGAGTGCTGCGGACACTACCAGACTCATTTGGTGAGTCAGTTAATTTTTCTGAGTTCCTTTTTTCCTTTCCTTTTTCCTTTTTATTTTAAAGGGCAGCTTGATGGGTAGGGAAAGGGAGGCTATATTGGAGGAATGAAAGTGTTGTAAAAACCAAAATGACCAACAAAATGTTTTTTGAAAACCAGGAGGCTGTGTCTCCTGCCCCTCCTCCCCAGCCCCCCAACACACTCAAGTTTCCCCTGGCATCTCGTGCTGCCCAAAGATCCCCTCCTAGTTACAAAAACTATGGGCCTGACTTTCTAGGCAGAGAAAGGTTTGAGAGAGGAGGGAGGCAGGGAGTGGGAGGAAAAGGAGCCCCCAGTGCCCAACAGGAGAATGGGAGGGGTAACCTAAAAGCCAGGGTAGCTCACACCCAGATCCTCCCCCCCCCCCATGAGTCAGGCTCCCTTCTGCACTTTACCAGACAAGGATGACCAAGTGAGCAGCCAGGGCCACACAGAAATTCATCTAAGCCTTCAAAGGCCCTAGCAGAGTCCAGTTGGGGAGGGCTCCCAAAGGCTCCCCACTTACTGCCCAAGCCTGCGCCAGCTCCCTCTGGACCCTGCTGAGCCCTCCGAAGAGTTACCAGTTACCTCACAGCCCCCAGGAGGGCTGAGGCTAAGGGCTCCTACAGAGACAGTACAGGCTGGGCCAGACAACAGAGATGCCTCCTTCTTTGGGGTCAATTTTAGTGAAGCTTCATTTTCTTTCCTTGATTAGATACAAAAGAATGATAACTGCAAGTGCCAATGTCTTCTATGCCTGCCCCCCCCAGGGCTCTGTGGGGACTCCCACAGTGCCCCCCGCCATGGAGACCTCCCCACTGTCTCAAACAGCCTGCTGCTGGCACCACTGTGTTCCTGTGCTTGTCACACACGTATGTCCACAAACATGGACATACATGTATGTAAATGCACTCCCAGGTACAAGCAGCTCCAATTCACTATGAGGAGGTAAATGACTTGTCCAGAGTCACACCATCAGGCAGGACTTGAATTCAGCTCTTCCTAACTCCAAAGCCAGTCTATTGTCTGCTACCCTATGCTGTCTATGTATCTCCAGAGCTAAACGATGTCATAGGAACGGTGCTAACATATCTTAAAAAGAGGTGGTGGTCCCCAAGTTCAAAGGAAGTGAGTGAAGAATACACACCGTCCTA
Organism: Vombatus ursinus; assembly: GCF_900497805.2. NCBI lineage: Eukaryota > Metazoa > Chordata > Mammalia > Diprotodontia > Vombatidae > Vombatus > Vombatus ursinus. The sequence continues at coordinate 95,349 of NW_020954943.1, forward strand.
CCTGCCTGCCCTCCTACCTGCCCATCCTCCTACCTGCCTGCCCACCCTCCTACCTGCCTGCCCTTCCACCTGCTGGGCTTGGATTTTTATTCTTTGGTTCACACTTTGAAAGATGTAGGTGGTTGGTTATTGGTTTGATTTGTTATAATACATCAGTTGTGTTTCCTTATCCATCCTGTGTTTTTTGTACTCTCTGAGTCAGCAGGTCTTATCCAGATTCATTCACTGGTCTTGGTGTCATCCATGTGATGTTCCTGTACAGGCGAGGTGGCTCCTTCCACTTCAGCTGCCCAACTGGGAAGTTAGAAAGCCTGTCATATGGCCCATGGGCATCCTCTCAGAGCCACTCTGGTTCACTCTCCATTTGCTAGCCCACATGTGGCAAATGGCGGGCCTTTCGGGACTTTTCTCCCTCCTTCTAGCCCCAGACATCATACACCGTGCCATGGGCTTTCACATGGCACACAGCCCCTAGGCCGGCAACACCTCACCAATCCCTGCCTCTGTGATCTCTCCCAGGCAGTACAGCAGACTCCCCTGGGCCACAGCCCCATCTCAAGTGAGCAGACTGACCAGCAGTGTCTGGATCCTGACAGCTTTGCCTTCTTGGCTTTTGGGGAATAAAAACAAGGCACACTCATTGCTGGAGACAGGAATCAGGACCCATGAAGCACAGAAGAGCATGACTGAAGGAACAAAAAGATTATTTTCCTGGTCGGTAAAATGGGTGGGTTGGACTTGACGCTGTCCTCGGCCCCTGCCAGATCTCTGAAGAGCAGCCACAAGAGGCCCATCTCAGATTCCTCCCCTCACGAATCTCAGTAAGAGCTCTGAGCTTTGGGCAGCTGGTGCCCAGGGCCAAGTAAAGACAGTCTGCTTTGGAAGCAACCCCTGGAGCCCTCCAAGTCAGCTCCTTCCCCGAGCTCACTGGCCAGCTCCCGCTCCTGCATGGGGCCTCGGGGAGATCTTCACCAACCTTCTTCTTCTTCAGGGATCCTACTCAGATATGGATGATTAGGGGCTTGTGTGTTTTTGACAAATGCACCCAGTGAAATCAAGAGCAGCCTGCTGGCGATGTGGCCGTTGGCCCCTCAGCCCAGGTCCATGGGAAAGCTCTGCACAGTCGGCAGGGTTGGGACGCTGGTCGCTACAGCTCCAGGCCCACACTGGCGGCACTGCCAACGGCCAGGGTGCCAGAGGACATCTTCTTCAGGTACTCCAGGTGCTTCCTGGCATCTTCCTGGTTCTGCCGCACATAGTGTATGATGTAGGTGATGACCATGGCAAACCAGCCAAACATGGTAATGAACATGGCGATGTCTGTGGTCTTGCGGCGGGAGCTGCAGAAGTTGGCTCCCGAGTCGAGGACTTGCACCAGTGGCTTCCCTATGGCCTCTTCCCGCACAGATGTCTGGCAGGCCATCTCATTAACGGACATGGGGTCCAGCTTCACCTCCCAAAGGATTTCCTGCAAGGTGCATTCGCAATGCCAAGGGTTGTGTGACAGGCGGATCTTGGCCTTCAACCTGGCCAGCGCCTCCTTGGGAAGGCTCCGGAGCTGATTGTGGGAGAGGTCCAGCAGCTTGAGGCTGCTCGACAGGCCCTGGAAGGCCGCAGCGTCCAGCTTCTCGATCGTGTTCTGGGATAGGTCTAGTTCCTGCAGGAGGGTCAGACCCGAGAATGCGTGGCTTGGGATGTGGGTGAGCTGGTTGGCTTCGAGCTTCAAGAATACAGCATCCTTGGGAATGTCCTTGGGGATTTCCTTGAGGTTCTTGGAACTGCAGTGGACAGTCATCAGACCGCTGCCATCTGAGCACTGGCAATTTGGGGGGCAGGAGATGCACGGGGGCAGGCAGAGCAGGAGGAGAAAGAGGCAGAGAGCCCCTCGGGAGGGCACCAGCGCTGAGGACCGAAGGTCTGCCCCCGTCTGGCGCACTCTGATCATGGTCGGGTCAGCATGACAGCCGCGTTCTCCCAGAGTTGAGCAATCTCTGCTTAACTTAGCTTCCATCAATCCCAAGCCAATCCACAGGGATTCTCTAGAAACAGAAGGCTCGCCACCTTCTCTGATGTCCCCAAATGTACCATTGCCAATCCTAGACAGAGACAGAGACAGAGAGATAGGGAGAGAGACAGAGAGACAAAGACAGAGAGACAGAGACAGAGAGAGACAGAGACAGAGAGACACAGAGACAGAGACAGACAAAGACAGAGACAGAGAGACAGAGACAGAGAGACAGAGAGACAAAGACAGAGACAGAGAGACAAAGACAGGGAGAAACAGAGAAGTGGGCAGTATCAAAGGGACTTTAGTGACTGTACCTGATAGAGCCTAAATCTAAATAGGGGAGTGGAGAGGTGGGGATGCATGGGCCACTGGATGAACCAGGCTCTGGGACTTGTAAAGAGGTGAGCTTCCCTCTATACCTGTCACTCACTGGCAGTTTCTTTCCCCTGTTAAAATCTGCTCAGTTGGTCACTACTTAACATCAAACCAAGTCAACAGGTGTGCAATAAGTGCCTCTACATGACAGGCTCATGCTAAGCACTTGGGGAAATCTGGAAATTGAACTCAACCCTTGGATTTCTCTGAGACAGCCTGGTATGGTGGAAACTAGCAATGAGCCTAGAGCCAGGGGACCTGTGCTAGAGCACCCGTTCGGCCACATATTACTTGTGTGACCTTAGCCAAGCCCCTGGCCCTTTCTGCAAGCCTCACTTTCTTCCTCTGTAAAAGGAGGGGGTTGCATTACATGGCTTCTTAGGGGCCCTTCCAGTTCAAGGTCCAGGGTCCCAAGAATCAGGCTGAATAAAAGTAGGGAGCATGATGTTAACTGAATAAAAATCAGGAATGGACTCCCTCCCCCACATTGGTCATGAGATTAGATCAGAGCTTCCCCACCAAGCAGGAGGTCTCTTTGCTTTTGAAATCCTGGCTAGGTAGGCCAAGGTTAGAGACAACTTTCACTTTGGGGCCAGTAAGCAGCTAGAAGTGGCCTCCTAGTGTCCATCACTCAGAGGTAGCCTTATAGCACCCAAGTCACTCAAGGTCACCCCCGCTGGGGACAAGAAGTCACAAGTGCTCCCTTTCCTCAGGAGCCTGCTGCCTAATTTCCTACATCTTGCTCTAAGAATAAAAGAGGAAGGAACCCATGCCCTGTCCTCCCTGTCAGCTCTGTCCCTGAGTCAGGCATCTGGCAAGGCACTAGCATGGCAAGAGAGCATAGGCAAAGTCCCCAGGGCTGGCCAGTCTGAGGGCACCCAGGGAAGGGCCAGAAGAGCCAGCCTGAGTTCACTTTCTTTGTGTGTGTGTGTGTGTGTGTGTGTGTGTGTGTGTGTTTGTGTGTGAATGAGGAGTATGAATTTGTGTGTGCATGTGCATTTGTGCATGTCCCTCGCACGCATGTCCCAGAGCCATTGCCAGCCTGGGACTCTCACTCACCTGTCAAACCAAAGCTTAAGGAAAGCAGTCTGGAAGGAGGACTGATGAGGGCTCACCGCCTGCCTTCCGAGAGGGTAGCGGCTCCTGGAGCTGGGACAGGATCTGGGCGGGGCTGGAGCTCAGTCACTTCTGGTGGTTGCTCCTTGGGGTGCTCCTGAATGCAATGGTGAGAGCCTAAGGGATCTCTCTCTCTCTCTC
>NW_020954943.1:99388-124202 GCF_900497805.2 Vombatus ursinus
CTCTCTCTCTCTCTCTCTCTCTCTCTCTCTCTCTCTCTCTCTCCCCCACCGCCCCACCCTGCCACTCGACTGGGCTCAGTGTTTTCCATCTCCTCCACCCCAACCTCCGCCTCCCTCTTGACCAGGACCCGCCCTGGTTCTCATTGGGTTGATTCCTCCGTCCTTCATCCTTCCTTTCTCTACCTCCCTCCTTCATCCCTTCCCCCATCCTTCCTGGGCCAGGTCCCCATTTCACCTACTCAGTGTTTGATCAGAGGACATGGGACTCAGATGGACCCCAGCTCTCCGGCTCCAGAGCTAGGGAGGGGACATTCATCCATCCTTGTTCTCTCCCTTCCCCAGACCGGGTGCTGGCTCCTGCCTTCTCTCTCTCTCTCTCTCTCTCTCTCTCTCTCTCTCTCTCTCTCTCCCTGATTTCTCCTTCTCTCACACCAGGAGTACTTTTGGAGCCCCTCCTCCCAGCCACAATGGGAAATCATCACTATCATGGTAGGGGAGCACTAGAGTCACCCTCAAAGACTGGTAGCAGATGCCCAAGAGCCCCCCCCCGGAACTGGGGCTGTCTGCCTTCCAGCCTGCCCTGGCTTTGTGCTCTAGGATGGGGAGTTACCTAAAGGGCACTAGTCACTAGCAACATCACATATGAGGCAGTTAGCTTTGCCAGCTCTGCTAACAAGCTAACACAGAGATTCCAGGAAAGGGGGGGGGGACTTCCAGCCCTCGCTTCCGCCCACACCCCCGTTGAGCTGTTATCTGGCATCTCTGGAGTGGGGAGGAAGGCGCTGCTGCTGCTGCTTGACCTTCCTTATCCCCCACTCTCATACAATGCTAGCCCTTTCATAGTTGGTCACGGTGACTGTCCCTGGCTTCCTTTGAAAATCCAGGATACCGTCGCCTTCATTTTAATTTCTTTTTTGGTTTTGTGTCCAGGGCCCAGGGTTCAGTGGGTGCTTGCTTCTTAAATGTTTGCTGAAGAGTGGATTGAGGGGGGAAGAGGGAGGCAGGAATAGGGAGGTTGCGACTTCTGCTTAGCACAAGAGGAAGCTATCCCAGTACTGACCTTGGAAAAGCCTAAAGCATTTCCCCCACCCTTCTTTTCATTCACCCATGAGCCCTTCCCATCTCCCCAGAGCTTGGAGGCACCTAACGCCTCGGGCCAGCCTCTAAGGACTCCCCAGGGAAGCTTCACATTTTCCCAAAGCTTCCATGTGATCAATGGTCTGCCCTCAAAGATCACTCTGGTGCCCTCTGCCCTTCATCTAGACCAAGTCCCGGATGTCCATCTCCATAGGAGGCTAATTCGATTCTCTGCCTCTCTTCCTTCTTCCCCCAGCCCCAAGCCCGATGAGCTCAGTCACAGTCATTCCCCACGTGGCCCTGCCTGGGACCCAGAAGAGAGCACTGTGTCTTGTCAGCCCATGTAAATCCATCAAAATCCAGAGCAGTCAATTGTCACCCATCATTAGCAAGAAGCTTTTTTGACACTGCCCAGATCCTTGACTTCCTGGAGGAGTAGGAGGCATGAGGCAGGATCTGGAGGCTGCTGGTTTATTCTGTGTTCATTATTGGGCTCCAGGATGGATCATGCACAAGGGGCCCCACCCAAGGTCCAGCATGGGGAGCTCCCAGACTCTGCTTCTCTAGGACTGATGCCCCATGCTAACCCTAGCCTCCAAAAGGCTTTCTTCTCCTTCAGTGCACACCCCAACTGTCTCTCTCCTGGCCATTTACAGGATCAAATCTAAAGCAGGAGGCCTGGGGCTTTCCAGGTCACTCTTTCCCCCAACCCTCAGCCTCCTCTCCCCTATGATGGAGGGAAGAGGGTGGGGCACTCAGCTCTTCCCAGAGGGCATAATCTTCACTTTCTGTCTGCACAGAACAAGAAGCCTTGGACCAGGCATGCCCTGGTACTTCCCTGCCCTCGTTCCAGCCTCCTCTTGGGGTTGTCTTCCCCTAGATTGCAAGCTTGTCGAGGGCAGGACTCCTTTCCTTTTTCTTATTTGTATCCCCAAGGCCTAGCAGAGTGCCTGGTGCCTAGTAGGTGTTTAAAAAATGTTTATGGAATTGAAAATTGAATTCCACTTAGGTGCTTCCAGAACACAAAGGAAAAGAGAATGGGGGGGATGGAGGCACTTAAAAACATCTACCCATCTTTTACCAATTCCAAGTCACTAGCCTATGGGTCCCATAAATCACCCTATTCCTTGACTAGACAATAGATTTTTTTGCTATTTGCATAACATTGTATGACAAGCCCTGTCAGTCCATTCAGTTGGTCAATAAACATTTATTAAACACCTATTAGCTGCCAGGCACTGGAGGTCAGGACCATGAGATCCTTTCTTGAACTAAACTGCCAAGCATTCAAACTCTGCTTCAGGGCACAACTCTGTTGGGCTGGCCACATTGTTCTAATGCAAAGCATACACTTCCCAAAACGACCATTTTATGGAGAACCCACACCAGGCAGGCACTCAGAAGAAATGATACAAGGATGCTCTCAAGGTCTCTCTGAAGAACCTTGGAACCCATTGTGAGCCATGGGAGAGCCTGGTACGTGTGCCAGCATGGCATCCCTGCATCAAAGGAGGTGCTGTGCTCTATGAGTGAAGCAGAATTGCAGTAGCCCGACAAATGTGAGACTCACAGCTTTAGAGACATCTCCAGTCCAAATGTTCACATGGACTATTTGTGCCTGAGCGGTGGGAGAGCATTCTGAGCTTGTCTGGGTCCGATCAGCCTTGTCAGACACTCTGTACCTTGACCCCAACAGAGTGATGTCATTTTGGTCCTTCAAGAATGAAAGACAAGTAACAGCATTTATTGAAGAAACAAGTCCAAGTTCATTGGAGAGTAGCTATGAGTCTAAAAGGATTTCAAACAAGATGGTGGGGGTTTTCCCTTTCCCATCCCCCTTCCAGGGTACTCCCTGGAACCCTGTGCCATTGGCTTCACCGACTTCCCCTTGAATCAGTCCAGATGAGTCTTTTCTCGCTTCTTGGTAACCTCCCTGTTCATTCTTTCTTACATTATGGTGATGTTTCATTACATTCATGTGCCACGACAGGCTCAGCCAGTGCCCAATCCATGGGCATCACTTTGTCACCACAGAAAGTACCGGTAAAGAGGATTTTGCTACATGTGGCCCTTTCTTTTTGTCTTTCGCCTCTTTGGTTGGGTATGTGCCCAGCTGGGGTCAAAGGGTATGGACATTTGATTCACTTTCTTCACATAATTTCAAATTGTTTTCCAGAGTAATTGGACCAATTCACAGCTTCACTAACAGTGCATTAGTGTGCCTGGCTTTCTTCTACCCCTCCAACATTGCTGTTTTTCAGTCATTTTCAGTCATGTCCAACTCTCCATGACTCCATTCAGGGTTTACTTGGTAGAGATACTGGAGTGGTTTGCCATTTCCTGCGCCAGCTCATTTGACAGATGAGGAAACTGAGACAAACAGGGTGAAGTGGCTTGCCCAGGGTCACACAGCTGGCAAGTGTCTGAGGCTGGATTTGAACTCAGGAAGAACTTAGACCTAACTTCAGGCCCGGGGCTCTGTGCACCATAGCACCCCTCGCCAACCTCCAACGTTACCTACTCCCATCTTGGCTCATCTTCACCAATTTGCAAAAAGGGATTCTTGGTGGAACAGATATTTCTTAGTCATCTCATTTTGATAGCTCAACTCAATAGGAAAAGACATAGGGAATAGGTGAGTATTAAATTCTTTGTGGGCAGGAAGTGTATCTCGAGCTTCTCTTCTGGCACAGAGACAGACATGTAAGAGGAAAAGGGGACAATGACTGGACTTTAAGGTTCCCAAAGACCTTTCCAAACTCTGTCTCCTAATGCCATGAGTCTTGTTTTCCTTATGCTCAGGGAGGGAAGTGACTGGCCCAAGGTCACGCAGAGAGCAGAAGACTGAGGCAGGATTCCACTTCCTGACTGAGCCTGACACTCTAGTCACTTTTTCATTTTTAGTCTCTTTTTATTATGAACTTAACAATCACCAAGGAACACAAACATTTTAAGAGATAGAGGTCAAAAAGAAGATTTCGTTAAAAAAAAAAAAAGCCATTAACTTCAGATCTGCTATTGGGTTTCTTTTCAGCACTTACGAAATCTAACAAAGCAGTCATGAAATCACCCCTTGGGTCAGTGTGCCTTGCTTGATCTCCCTCTCTGAGCTTCCTTTTGGGTGTTGTTAAAATTCTTTCCTCTGGGGGCAGCTAGTGGCACAGTGGATAGAGCACCAGCCCCGGATTCAGAAGGACCTGAGTTCAAATCCAGCCTCAGAGACATAACACTTACTAGCTGTGTGACTCTGGGCAAGTCACTTAACCCCATTGCCTAGCCAAAACAAAAAAACAAAAACAAAAACAAAAAATCTTGCCTCTGGCTGCTTTTCCTCCCCTTCTCCTGGTCCTCCACCATAACAGGGAAGTAAAGTGAAACAAATTCACACATCAGGCGAGTCTGAACTCGCACGTGTCATCGTGTGGAGGAGGGAGGCATGGGGACCTCATCAGGCTCCTGAAGCCATGACTGACCGGGGCAGAAAGCAGATTTTAGAAAGCCTTGCAACGTTCTTTTCCTTTTCATTGTTATGGTTGTTTGGCTGCCTGGCACCCAGGCAGTGCTCAATGAATGACGTCTGATTGATGGGCTGATTGGTTCTAATGTTTCACTTAACATCAGTTTATTTGACAAACCTGCCCGCCTGCCCTTTTGCCATGGTTGCCTCTGTCCTCTACCAGTGCCAGCCTGGTTAGGGTACCCCCTCCAGTCACCTGGCTGGATGTGGGAGGCATGGCAACTCACTCTCTCAGTCTCTGTCTCTGTCTCTCTGTCTGTCTGTCTCTCCCTTCCTCCTTCACTCTCTCTCTCTCCTGTCTGTCTGTCTGAGTCTCTCTGTCTCTGTCTCTTTCTCCCTCCCTCTCCCTACCTCTCTCTCTCTCTGTCTCTCTCTCTCTCTCTCACACACACACACACACACACACACACACACACACACACACACTTAGATCCATCTAAAACAATAGGTCTCAGGAGAGGATGTAGTGATGAGTCACTAACTGAAGGAGCAGTTTTCTTGTAGCTAATTGGATCTAACCTCTTTAACACAGAACTGACTCCCCCCCCCCCCACAGCTCTGACCACCATCCTCTGGTGCCAGCCTGGTTCAGGCACCCCTCTCTAGGGGGTCAGGCAATCAACAAACATTTGCCAAGTGCCTACTATGTGTCAGGCCCTGTTTGAGGCACTGGGAATTCAAAGAAAGTCAATAAAATAATTTCTCCTTGAAAGAAGCTCACATTCAAATGGGGGAGGAGGGAGAGCTGTCATTTGGCCCCACTCACAGCAGCTCCCTGGAAAGAGCTCCCTGTCTAGGCCCTCATTTTTCAGGCCCAGGGAGGTTGCAAGACTTGCCTGGAGTCACACAGCTCGGGGGCAGTGCCCTTGCGGCATCAGCTGTGACAGGCTGTCACTTCTCTAACTCTAGGTTGAGGAGTAGCCGGGAAGGAGGCCTGGGGAGAGGCCCATGGGGCACTGGCTAGCAGGTGTCAGCAGGAGGGAAAGAAAATGAGGGTGAGTTGGCTGGAGAAAAGCAAGCGCAGACCCAGGCCGAAAGGGTGGGGCAGGGCGGGGGCAGGGTGGGGGTGGGGCAGAAGCTCCCCTGGGGACTTGGCCCTGGGCAGGGGGTTCTATGTCCTGTTCAGGCCCAACTCAACTTCTTACTTTGGTTGCCCAAAAGGAGATGACTTGACGGCCAAGCCGGGGTTCTCGAGTCCTGTCCCTTCCTGCTCTGGGGACTCCTGGGTGCCTTTGTCTACACCTGGCCTCTACCAGGGATCATAACCTTCTCAAGGCCAGGAGACACACTTTCCCTTTCTGTAGTTTCCACTTTACCCCCAGGACCTAGTCCAGCATTGGGCATCCAGTGGGTGCTCAGTCAATAATCACTCATTAAGCCCTTACTGTATACGTTCTGGCCAATGGACTGAAACACAGACTGACAATTGAAATTGAGCAACTAATTGATTGGTGCACATGCTGACCAATGGACAGGCCAGCTAACCAACAGACTGACTGACCAGCCAACCAGGGAACCAGCTGAGACAAGAAGCTGTCAGGGTTCAATCCTCCTTCCTTTCTAAGATCTACAACCCCATAAATCAACCAACCGACAAGGACTCGGTAAGCCCTTGCTTTATGCCAGGCCCTGGGCTGGGCGCTGGGGATACCAAGACAGCGATGAAACAGTCCTGCCCTCATAGAGCTTACAGTCCAGCTGCCAAAGACAGTACGCATACACAGTCTACAGGTACGTACAAAATATAGCCCGGCTGTGGGGGGCTGTGGGGGAGTGACCAGGGCATGGGCCCCTGCTGGAAAGGGGATGCTGGCCGTTAGCCTTAACGAGGACACTGTTCTGCCTGGATGTGCTGCTCCCAGGGAAACCACAGGCTTTGGTGCTGGCCATGGTGCTGAAGTGGTCAACACACCTCCGTTTGCCCAGAATACAGGTAGGGGCCATGTTAGGCCAGGCCCTCCAGCCTTGCTCATAAATTTCCTTGTTTAGAGCCCACAGGGAAGCAATGAAAATGATGGAAATGCAAGCCCCACAAAGTGAAGCCATGTCTGGGCTGCAAGTCTCCAGGCAAGCACAACAAAGCCGTTTTGCACTGAGAGTTGGTGAAGGGAGCTGGCCTTGGCTGAAACTGGTCCTGGAGGCAAGGGTCCTACACTTTCCTGAGAGGATGTGTCTCCCTGGGCATGGGAATCTAGCCCATGTGGCCTCCCAGGCACTGTTTATTCCCCAGACTGGAGGGCATCTAACTCCCCGGGGGAGCTGATTGTAGGAAAGAAGGGCCCCTCCAGGAACATGGGGCTGGCAGCTTCTCACTTCCCTATCTTTCACTGCCCAGAGCCCCTGCCTGGGGCACCCTCCTGCCTGCCTTCCTGAGCCTCCAGCCACACCTACCTGTCCTGGGTCTCCCTCCCTCAGAGGAGCTGCAGTGTGCTTCTTCAATAAATTGGTCTGCTGCCAAGGTGTGGGTGGACAGGCATACACAGATTATTTGACCTGTTATTTCAGCCAGACACATTTAAAGTATAATCAGTTCAGTCATTTTCAGTCATGTCTGACTCTGTGACCCCATTTGGGGCCTTGTTGGCAAAAATAATGGAGAGGTCTGCCATTTCCTTCTCCAGCTCATTTTACAAATGAGGAAACTGAGACAAACAGGGTGAAGTGACTTACCCAGGGCCTGGGTGGGGGAGGCAGGGAGCCGTCTCTTTGGGCGAGCAGGCAGATTGAGATGGAGCCCTATGGATCTGTGCTCATGGCCAGAGCCAATGAAATGTGAATCTATTTACAAAACATTATGCCATCTTTCTCCATGTTTTCCTTTACAGAAGTCAATTCACTCCCCACTTCCAAATAATTCACAGTTCACAGGGTCATACAGCTAGTAATACAGATTTAAACTCAGGAAGGTGAGCCTTCCTAACTCCCTGCCTGGTGTTCTACCTACTGTGCCATCTTGCCACCCCTTTAAAGTGTAATAGAGGGCTTTAATACTTTAGCTGAAATAATGAATCTCTAATAGTGAAAATTCCAGGCACTGAAATTTTACAAGCACCTAATTTGTTGAATTAAGATTAGAGGTTTGGAGGAAGGGGAAGAGAGATCTTGGGGTCACAAAGATGGCATTGGAACTGTTCAGGAAATCAAGTCAGGAAACACAGGTGAGTATTTTCAGATCTAGAAAGGATGTGACAAAAGCCTTGGGCTGGAAATCAGGAGCGCTGGGCTCCCACACCAACCCTGGTGCTAACAAACACAGCCATGGTGCCCCACCTCCTGCCCCACCATGGGCCCCTTTGTGAAAGGGGGAGGGCAGTGGGCTAGATCAGGGGTTCCTAATCTGGGGCTTGAACCAGGTTTTCTATACATTTTTATGACTATATTTTGATATACCTAGTTTCCATTTTATTTTGTGCATTTTTAAAACATGATTCTAAGAAGGGTTCCGTAGGCCTCACCAGAGGAACATAAAGAGTCAAGAGTCCCTGGCCTGGATCGACCAGAGGTTGCATGGTGTAGAAGGCAGGCCCTGGACTTGGTGTCAGGAAGACCTGAGTTCAAATCTCTCCTCAGATGCTATCTATGTGACCCATGGTGGGTCACTTCATCTCTCTGGGCCTCAGTTTCCTCCTCTGTAAAAGGATGGCCTCCAAGGTCCCTTCCAGCTGCAGATCAATGAGCCTATGACCACAGACATCATCAAGGTCCCTTCCAGCTCTGGCTCTCTAATAATAATAGTAGATGATTAGTAATAATAACAGGGATCTAAATCACGGCACTGCAGGACAGTGGTAGAAGAGAGATGAGGGCCAGATCAGGAAGCAGGCCTAAAGCAAAGGAATGAGCTCAGTAAACTGAGGATGTTCCCAGGGAAAGCTCTGGGGGCAATCTGGGAGGCCTGGCAGAAGGGTCTGTTTCCCCCACAGTTGGGAGAGGTCCCATGATCCCTTTTCCCTGCTCCTTTGTACCCCCAAGACTGCTCACACTCAACATATTCATCTTCTTCCTAGGATTATTTCAAAACTTAGAGCCATCTGATGTTAGCTGGACAGGACTCTGAGACATCTTTAGACAGAGTTCCTTGTGAAATGGCCACCCAGGGTCCTTAGTGGCCTGGGGTGGAGAAGGCAGGGGGCCATCTCTTCGGGTGGGCAGGCAAATTGAGATGGAGCCCTTGTGGATTTGTGCTCATGACCAGAGCCAATGAAACGTGAATTTATTTACAAAACATTATGCCATCTTTCTCCATGTTTTCCTTTGCAGAAGTCAATTCACTCTCCACCTCCAAATAATTCACAAATATGCAACCTACATTCTAAAAAGCAGTCTTTGCTCTCCATGCTCCCAGCTCAGAGTTGGATGAGACCTCAGCATTCCTAACAAAGGGTTGTCCATCACTAGCTGGAAGCCCTCCAGGAATGGGGAGCCTCCCACCTCCCAGGGCAGCCCACTCCCCTTCGAGCCAGTTCTCACATTCACTTTGTCTCACTGCAGCTTCCACCCATCCCCCACCCCAGAGACATCCCACAACTAGTCCAGCAAAGTTTGAAGATGCTCCTTAGAAGGAGACTGGCCACCAGTTGTGAAGTGTTCTGGCTGTGTCCACATGTGACAACTGTGTATTCAGACACTGAGGGACTGAAATCTGAATTCATGTGTGAAATCCCTGTACTTTCAAAACATGAAAGTCAGCATTCTCTTGTCACGAAGGAGTCTCATCATACCTCTGGGCTGTGACCTCCTCCAAGTTGTATCATAGGCTCCCCTCACCCCCAGCCTGGAAGGATCCTTTGCATGGGTTCAAAGTTCAGTCAATAGTAACCGAACAACTGATTGGTCAAGGTGTCCATGGATGCCGTTCCAATGGATGCTCCTGGACATGGACTCAAGGCTTTTCACCATCCTCATCTCCTCTGGTCATTCCATAGATTGTTGATTTCCTTCCTAAAGTGGGGCACTCATGACTGAAGACAGCGCTGTCGATGTCATTGGAGCAGGATGGATTAGGTCAGGGCTTTCCCCTCACTAGTCCTGGACACTCTCCTTCTCCTAAAGTAGTTCAGGCACCATATCACACAGTCAGCTTGGGGTCCACTGTAACCCCCAGATTTTTAGATGAGCTGTTCTCTAGCCATACTGCCCCCATCTTACTTGGTAAAATGGATTTTGACTCCTTTTAAACTTTGCATTTATTCCTGTTAGATCCACCTTATTATATTTGGCCCAGGACTCTAGTCCACACAGCCTTCTTGGACCTTGACTGTTATTCAGTGTATTAGCTGCTATTCTTTCCCAGCTTTGCATCCTCTCCCAAGATGATCACCACACCATCCCTACCCCCCAAGTCATTGATAAGATGCTGTGAGCTCATTTTCCTCAACAATCAATGGGACACATCCCCCATTACCTGGTGCCCCTTCCTATGGGAGGCATGTGAATGTTTCGGGTTGCTTAGCAGTTGTTTCATCCTGTGCTAAATAAATCCCTCCTCTGAGATCTCTTCCTGGTGGGAAGGCAGTCCCTGGGCTCTCAACAGCCCTGGCGGGAGAGTATAAGCTCTAGAAGATGCTGCTCCTCTGAGGAAGCTTTGGGCGTGCATCAGTCACCTGGACTGGAACACTACCCGTCTGCTAGCCCAGGATGGTCCCAGACAACCGCAGGGCTCCACACCAGCCTGACCTGGCCCCAGTACCCTACCGGATCACATATATGCCAGGTCTGAGCAGGTCGTGAATCGCACCAGCAGAGATGAGACCTGTACAGAGCCAAGGTGCCGGCCTCCAAGGACTGAAGGACCAGTTGAGCATCCAGAACATCTGGGTTCTTCTCTTAGCACCAAAAATTCTTCCAGCCTCTATTTAAGCAGCCCTGACTCTCCCTGATCCCCAGATGCCAGTGAGATCTCCACACCGATCCTGAGGTTATGGTGTTCCACCTCACACCTATAGCCTGACAATGAGACCGAGCTGGGAGCAAATATTGGCTGTTGGGATCCACCAAGGAAGAGAAGAAACATGCCAAGCCTGGGGCAGGGGGCATGGCAGGCCAGGAAGAGGCCTCAGAGCTGGAATGTGGATCATAGGATGATAATGGGAATGTTCCAGGAATGAAGCTGGATCACAGGAAACATGGTGGCAATGAGCTGAGTGGCAAGAATTCCCTGATTTAAACCTGGTCAGGTTTGGGAGGTGGGGTAGGGGGAGAAAGAACATCAGAGCAGGCATGGGGTCTTAGGGATGAAGAGATTCAGAGAAAAGCTGCAGGGTTTAAGCAGAGCTGTGCTGCCCCCAGGGTCAAAAGGCCACACATTTGTTTCTTCTGAGTCACATCAGCAGGCAGGTGGGGTGGTGGTGCAGGATAAACTTGGGGATTGGGATGAAGGGTCTTGTGAGCGACTCAGCCCTGTGGCCCCTGGCTCTCCTGTCTTCCTGCACCTCCAGGAAATCGAGCGCACAGAAGTTCAAGGACACCCCCACCCCCATTCAAGCCCATGTTTGTCCTGCTCAGCATCTACAGGTCAACCCAAACAGAACAGGGCAGCAGCATGTGAGGAGGTTTAATGTCACGTCTGTTACCAGGTCCCCATCCTCAGAGTCACTTGACCATGGCAGGTCTCGTGAGAAGACACTAACAGACACTGAGGCAGCTTCGTTAGGGCCCTCAGGATCTGGCCTCTCTCGTGGGGATCAGCCCACCCCGGTGGTCCCCTGAAGCCCTGGGACACTCCTTGCTTATGACAGTTTGGCACCTGCTGTGGATGGGGAATGTCCCCAGACCACAGGCCTCAGACTTTCCTGGTGGGGAGGGACTGGGTGGGGTAGACACATGCTAAGTCCCAGTTACAGAGGCTCTGGGGTCAATCTCATGAGAACATGGAGCCTAGCAGTAGTTAGAGGGCCCTGGGCAGGAGCAGGGAAAATGCTATGGAAAAGAACAGAAAGGTGGCATGGGCTGGAAAGCAGTGGGCCTCTCAGGTTAGCCCCTCCCTGGGGACTGGAGATGGTGAAGAAAGGGGATGCACCTCCCCTGATGACATTAGCTTGTCCTCTGTGGACAAGACAGGTCCCTGGCCCTCCCTGTCCTTCATCCCAGGCCTGGATCTTAAGAGCTCCCCTTTCTCACCCCCCAGCACCACCATCAATGCCTCTGGGGCAGTCTGATTGCCAGTCTGGATTGCAAGGAGACAGGGTGTGGCATGGAGGAGGGCAAGGCCAGCACTCCGAGGTGGATTCTGACTCTTCTGCTGGCATCTGGCCCACGTTGGCAGCCTGCACCCATCAGGAGTCTCAGTCCCCCCTCTAAGAGGATAGCGGTGAGTCCACAGGGGCTGAGTAACAGGGTAAACATCTTTGTCGTCGTGGCAGGCGTGGAGACCATTGGACCAGATGGCTCATTTCTGGCCAACAAGAGCCCAGCCCTTTGCTGTCTTCCAGGGCCAGGCACGTGGAGGGTGGATCTGGCCTTAGTAATAGGCACCAAACAGGGCGGAGGCCTTCTGAAGTATCTCCTTGTGATTGGCGTAGAGCGGGATCCGCTTGTCCACCACCTGCCATCGGATGGAGACCTCTGGGTCGCAGACCTGGAGATGCTGGGAAGGAAAGGAAGCAGCCACTCATCACCCAAATCTCTGTCCTCAGGTCATCCCAGCCCTCCTGAGTCAGCTTTCACTATACAATATTGTCCATGGGATGCTACCTACCTTTCCCTGACCCATTTGAAACTAGCTCCTCCAACTGCTACGGTGCAGGGCACACTGCGCTTCTCTGCCCTGCACCAGAAATGCCCAGAGGGAGTGGGCTCCTTCGCCAATCAGGTCTTCCTTGGTGTCCTCACATGGGACGCTCTGTCTCCATCTCCATGACTGTGCCGTGCCCATCTCTCATGCCGGGAAGGCCTTTGCTTTCTCCCATAATCCCTGGCTTCCTTCAGGACCCAGCTCAGCACCCCCTTCTATATGCAGCTTCCCCCAGCTGCTGGTGCCCCTCCTCCCATCACCTTGCATCTACTTCATATATAACTGCATGGTACACATTGTCTCCTATCCTCACTCCCTGAGGTCAGGGACTGTTACTCTTTACCCTGGTATTCCTCGTGCCTACCACAGAGCCTGGCACATAGTAGGCACTTAATAAATATTTGCTTATTGATTGATTGGTTGGTCAAAACCAGATTTGTTAAAGAAAGTAGTTCCATCTGCCATCCCCCCACCTTTTAGAGAATGACTCTTCATTGAGGCAGGTCAAAGAGCTGCTAGCAGCACAAACCGAGAACTGATGCATCGTCCTTTCCAGACACCCCCATCATCATCAAGCCTCTGCCTGTGATGTGTGTCTGCAGCTCATCCTCCATCCCCTTCTTTGGCCAAGCTGTCCATTGGACACATCTGTCACCCACTGCTTCAATGTCCTCCTTCTCCCGGTCGCATCCCCACTGTGGGGCCTTCACCTGATGCTGTCTTTGGAATACAAGGGGGTGTCTGCCATCCTTCCTGAGCCACGTGCCAGTCACGGATCTCATCCCACCAAGTCTCATCGAGACCTGTGAGGTCAAACTGACCTCTGTCTGTCAAGACAACAATGTGTTTGCCTTTCTTGGTGCCCAGGCTAGGAGTAGTGGTGTGTGGGCACCCAAGCCCTCCCTCATCTTAGGCGTCATCTGCCACAAACCGTTAGTCATTTCCATCTCTTAAATCTGCCATTTATTCTCTAGGAGACCTTGGGCAAATCACTTCACTACCCTGAGCCTCAGTTTCCTCATCTGCAGAATGAGAATAACAATCCTTGTACAACCTGAAGGTTGTGAGGAAAGAGACTGTTCCACCATTAAGTGGGACTTAGATCACGCTGCTCTTGCTGGGAGAAGCAAAGACTCCAATATTCGCTTTACCAGAGAGACTAACAATTCCATCGACCAGACCACGTTTGGTGGTGACATTTTCACAGACCTCTGGGGGCGTGGGGAAGGCATCAAAAGGTGCTTACCGAATTCAGTCGCTTCAGTTCCAAGTCATTCTGGTCCTTGAAGTGAACACTGATGGCAATGGTTTCTATCCAGGCATTATCCGTGTTCCTTGGGTCATCAACGTAGCCTTTATAGACCTGGGGAGGCAGAGCAGGGGAAGGGGATCACTCAGTCTTGGGGAAGTACCTACTGTGTGCTGGGCACTGTCAGGGTCACAGGGCTTCTTCTGAGCTCCACTTGCCACCACCTGCCTTGTCATCTCCTTACTGGTTTCCCCACCTCCACTACCCTCTTCTCTAATCCGTGTGCCACAGCTAGCAAAATGAACCTTCCCCTTGCCCCACTAAAAGCCTGGGGCTCACACACTTCAGTGGCTCCCCACCCTCTTCTGAATAGAGCCCCAATTCCTTATCCTGCTCATCATACCCCTCCCCAACACCCCACTTCCCCTCTACTCTGAGTCCAGCCGGGCTGGCCTTCCTGCTCGCCCCCTTCACAGACCTTTCCTCATCCCCTGGGATGACCTCTCTGCAGTAGCTTCTACACCCTCTCAGCCAGCCTGGTCTATCATCCAAGGGAGCCTTCCCAGACCAGCACTTCCCACCCACTGAGGCAGGGACCCACAAGGTCACCCTACCTCAGCACCTTGCTTCAGCAGTGTCTCAAAGTACTGCCAGAATTCCTGGCTTAGGATCCTCTTTAGTTTTCGGGGCAGCATCTCACCAGGCTCCAGAGATCCCTGGAGAGAACCAGAAAATTCCATGCAGCCAGCCAGTCTCAATCCATGAGCAAGGGGGCTTTTCAGCTAATGGAATGCCTTTCTCCCAGCATCCCCGTTTTATAGATGAACAAGCCAGGAGTCAATAAAAGGGTTTGCCCATGGTCAAACAGTCAGTAAGTGTCAGAGCTAAGAATGGAGCCCAGGGCTCTGCTGGACCTTTTCTTCTGGAACCCAGGACCACAGAACTCAAGTCAGCAGGAGCCTTGAAGGCCACTGTGTTGAATTCTTGCCTAAGACTTGATTCTCTTTGGCAACATTCTTGGAATGTAGACACCCAGACTGCAGGGACATGGTCCAAGGCAGCCTAGTGCACCAGGTCCCAGACAATTTTAACATCAGACTTAGAATTTAGAATCTCTGAGACAGAAGGGACCTCAGAAGCATCTGGTCCAGCCTCTACCTGTCCAAAGATTCCCACAACAATATATTTGACAGAGTGTGGGCTTCAGGACCTGGAGAGGGGGAACAGTCACCCAACAAGTGACCACCCACACCCCAGCGATGAAGGGCCTACCACCTCCTGGGGAAGCCACTTCCTTTGATAGTCAGGGAAGCCTTGTCTTTTGAAGCAGCCCTGCAGTAGGAGCAGAGTCCTCGGGGTGGTCATTAGACAGAAATGAGTCTATACAAGTAAGAAATGGCAGAAGGGTCCAGAACAAAGGCCATGGAAAAGTGGTGAGTAAAATATTATGTTGCACAGTGGAAAGAGCATGAGATCTGGAGTCAGAGGACCGACATTCAAATCCTGGCCCTACAACTTACTACCAGTATGACCTTGGGCAAGCCTCTTCACCTCTTTGAAGAGGCCTCAGTTTCCTCATTAGTAAAATAGGGGGGTTGGACTGGATGACCTCAAAGGTACTTCCAGCTCTCAAGCTGTGCTACTATCATACCAAGGCAAGGAATGGAGATTGGTGAAGTCAGAGAGGAAAACGGGCTGGAATAATTAGGTCCTGAGACTTTAGAGGTCCTAGGAAGGATGAAGAGCAGGATGTGGGGTGCATGAGCATATAGAAGAGGGCAGAAGATTGGGGGCTGTGGTCAGGGAGAAAAGATTCCAGTTCTCACCCTACTAAGTGGTCTGTTTCTTAGAGGTGGGGTGGACCAAAGGGTGACCTTTGTCATTGTGGGGCTGAAGGAGAATGGAGGAGGCCATTTCAATTTGGGAATTAGGAGGTCAGGTTATTATAAGGGGCCATCAAAGTTAATTTGATAATCTCCAAGGCGAATGGCAAGAAGAAGGGTAAAGAAAACTGTGAGCTAGGTACCATGTGCATTGAAAATGCCAGAAGAATGACCTGGAAGCTGATAGGTGACAGCTACGAAGATGAAGAGGAGATAAGATGAGGCCCACGCACTCTGAACAATGATTATATAGCCCTATATCACTCTCCCCTCCTGTAAGGTCCCAGAGGAAAGGGAAGTGGTTTATTGCCCACCTCCTCCATTCCTATCAAAGTTCTGTTTTGGTTCCTCAGCACGACTTGGGAAGACCAAGGATCTTCAAAGCCATCCCAATGGAGGCTGCAATGATGGAAGGGCTTTGAGACTGGGCCCAGTAACAGACTGTAGATGTCTGCCAGTTGAGGACCAGAAAGGATTATCTCCTGGCTGGCCACAGGGACATGGACATTTGGGCCATGGCTACTCACAAAGACAACCTACCTGAGGCATACAAGCACTGTCCTCTGCCCTTGTAAAGAGGCCATGCCCCACACCAATTAAGTCACAGATCCTTGAAGAAATTATTCTGACACCAACACTAATGAAGTATTTATCCCTTGCCTTTTAGCACAGGTCCTTGTGCAGAGTGAGAGTTTAACAAATATTTGTTGAATGAATTAATGAATGAAAAACTGAAAGAAGGAAGGGGTATTGACATCCACCCATTGGCCAACAGTCACATACCCCTGGCAAAGCCCAGTGTTCTGACAGGGCATGCTTGACAACCAAAATTTCCAGCATCTTCTTTATGCTTTTTCTACAAATGGCTCCATCTTGATTCCGCCGCCAGCTGTAAGAGAGGAGAGATGCCTGCCCTGGATCACCCTGATGTCCCAGTTTACCTCCCAACCACCAAACCTGGAAAGGATTCTGGAAGTTTACTGAAGAGGGTCCCTCCTCACTCCTCAGATTTCCTCTGAGGTACAGAATAAAAGAAGCTGGTAATTGTGCTCCCAGCACCATAGAAAGAATGCCAGCCACCGTAAGGCTACTCACCGTGTGATAACAGGGTGCAGGGCGTGGTTCGGTCCAAAGCAACAGAGGCTTCCCCTGCCTCGTAATCCCGTGCGCCCCATGGGGTTCCTGGCACAGGGAGGAAGCGTGGTTGGCTTAGGGCCTCTCCAGAACAGAGTACCCAAGGTCAAGGGTAGAGCCACAGTTAATGGAATGCAACCTTCTTGTGACAGGTTTTTGGCTTGAAATGATGGAAGCTGCCTCTGCCAGCTTCTGCCCTGTGGACACCTCTTTTGGAGAAGCCCTGGACCAGCTCAGGTAGGGGAGGAACATCACAGATGGCCTGAGGCTCTTACACATGGCAACATAGCCAAAGGCTAGAGGGCCAGGGAGACCCAGGTTCAAGTCACCTTCGGAAAACTCCCGACCTCTCACTGCTCTAGGCAACTTTTCAAGACTATTAGCTGGAGAAAACATGCCAGCCTGCCCTGGTGGGCACAGGAGAGTTCCCTGCATAAATGAAATCAGAGCTGCTACCTTTCCAGGAAGCAGCATCACTCACTGGATCATGAGGGCCCAGGGTGGGGGCGAGCTGTGGGTCCATCTGGCAGGTGGAACCCAGGGGCGGGGGTCAGAGTGCGAGCAATCCAAGTTGACTCACAGCGAGAGCCCATCCTGCACCATGTAAGGTCCGTGGAAACTCTGCCTGTTGATCAGTCCATCCATGGTGTTATAATTGATCCTGGACAGGGACTCCAGAGAACTGAAAGAGAGCAGAGGCAGCCCGGGTGCTCTGGGCAGAGCAGGGAGGGCCAGGAGGGCAAGCACTATCCCAAGAGGCTTTAGCTCCCACAACGTGGGAGGGCTCCAGGCTGGCCTGACAGAGCCAGGAGTGACCAGTATGTTCCACCCTACCCTGGACACCCTGGCCAGTCATGGCAGTAGCCCCAGAATGCCAGGCTGGCCCCCGTTCTCTAGATGACCTGGCTCCTCCCGATGGGACCACAGCCTGCACTCCAACCCCCCCCCCGACTTCTCTGAGGCCATCTCTGTGCCCCCTCCCGTCCAGAGGCCCAGCATCCTGTGGAGGGCGGGAGGCTCATCACCAACTGACTCACTTTCCCACAGGGTCCGATGTGGCCTTCTCCTTCCTTTCTGCTGTGTAAAAGGGAGGGTCATAGATATGGAATTCCTGCTGTGAAGAAACCATCTTTCAACCACCGCTCTCCCTAGGCCTGAAAGCTGGCACCTCATCTGGGGCGCAGGCCATGATCCAGGCCACTGACCCCAGCCCCCTCGGGTGGCCGGCACTGAGGAGCCTCGGCCCACTCTGCCCCGAGGCCCTTACCTCCCAGGGCACCTTCTCGTTGGGCACAGGGAAGCGCATGACGGTGGAGTTGGGGTACAGAAGATGGCGGGCATTCACATGGTACAGGTCCTCTGCGTCCTCTGGCTTGTCTCCAGGGTCGTACTCCTTCCCTTCCGGCATCTTCCTGGACACTGGGGGCAGGGGAGGGGCCAGGAAGACTCTCAGGAGCCCCCCTCCCCACCAGGACTCTGGATGCCCCAGCCCCTCAGGTCAGGTCTGCCTAGCATTCCTGACTCCCCCTCCACATACACACACATACACATGCGCACACACATGCACATACACATATACACACATGCACACACATGCACAGGCATGCATGCACATGCGTACACACATGTGCACACACATGCACATTCACAGTGCGCACACTTCACACACATACGCACACGCCCATGTGTGTGCACGCGTATGCACACATGCACGCACAAATGCACACACACACGCGCGCACACACACACACACACACACACACACACAGACTCTCAGAATGCATCTTCACCCCCTCCTACTGCTGCTTGTCCTGGAGCCTTCCTTCCTTCCAGGGTTTCACACTCCGCCTCCCTCCTGTCACCTCACCCTAACTCTCAGCCCCCCAAGATTCACAAACTGTCCCCCATCTCCATAATCTCTGACCCATACCTGCCTCCCCTGGCCCCTAATCACAGTGAACATTTAGACAGCATTTTAAGGTCTATAAAGTACTGTACAAATATCTCATTTGACCCTCACTACAACCCTGGGAGGTAGGTGCTATCATTATCCCCATTTTACAAATGAGGAAACTGAGGTCAGGTGCCCCTTTCATAATCTTTCAGCTAGTAAGTGTAAAATGCGGACTGGCTTCCAGGTGGCTAGACCAGAGCTCCTCCCTCTCCTCCAACCCCCCACCCAAGGGTGGGAGACCTTCAGGACTGATCTCCACCCTGTCCTCATTAGACTGTCAGTGAAGACTCAGGTGTGAACCACTGGTGAGCCCTAGCCTGAGGCCAGAGCTGGCCATGTCCAACCAGTCCCTGGGAATCTGACTGGGGCAAAGGGGCTATTCCCACTGGCCAGAAGATAGCTAGGCATGGTTTTCCTCTCCTGGTGCCCACACAGTGTTTAAACGGCAGGAACAGAAAACCAGCACCAGTCATCCCTGCAAAGCCTCTGGGAGCCAGGGCAGGGGAGACAGTGTGGTATAGTGGGGAGAGAGCGGACTCTGGGGCAGGGGACCAGAGTTCACACTACCAGTGTGCACTTGGGCACAGCGCCCACAAGACTTACCTAAGACAGGCACATCCTCCTCAGAGCCAAAACCATTGTCTCTCAGTGCCCGGATGATCCAGGTCAGGGCTTTAGTTGACTGGAACATCTGACCAAAACATGTCAAGCAGCCTGGGTGAGGGGCCTCCTCAGTGCCTCCTCCCCGGCACCAGCAGGCCCCATTGGGATGATATGAGCATTGGGGAAAGCACTGTGTCAATTCCATTCTGCTCTGCTGTCCAGAGACATTAGCTCAACTACCCCTGAGACCTGGGGCCCAGGGATGAGGTCCTGGAATCTCCTCTCATGTCAGCCCCAAATGAAAGCCCCATAACACGGGTGCCTCACCAGATCTTTGGAGCTCTGCAAGAAATGTGACTCTGGAGACAGAGCTTCCTGGGCCAGGAAGTGGCCTTCAGCACCCCTTTTCCCTCCAGCCCCAAGGCAGACAGAATAGGCCTCAAGGACATTTGGGGGCCCAGAGGAATAAGTCAGGAAGACCACCTCCAAATCCAACCAAGGGCGGCCGAGCCCCTCCCAAGGTGGATCAGCCAGGTGCAAGGGGCACCTGGTGAGCCAATGGTACCACTGAGGAATCACACTCTGGGTGTGGCCAGTGGTCCTTCCAGTTCAGTGTCCATGTCTGCCCTAAAGTGGGGGGAGGGCTGGGACCAAGGGGGGGTGTGGCCATTGTCCCCCATTGTGCCAGACTCAAAAACGAGGGAGGCCGTTCCCAAGCTAACTCTGTGCCCTCCACACCCATTCTATGCTCCAGCCAATGAGCCTTGACATTACCTGTACACGGCATCCCCTCCAACCTCCTCCGTGCCATCCCCTCTGCCTCTGGAGACTCCTCCCACCTTTGAGGCTCAGCTCTCCTGGCACCTTTTGAATTCTCCCCATCGTGGGGTGTCTGGCTTTTGTCTTGTTTGCTTATCTATGGCCCTGCTGCCTTCCCTAAGTAGAATGTAAGTCCCTTGAGGGCAAGGCTTTGTTTCTGTCTTCACACAATGGCTGGTCCATAGTGAGCAGTTAATAAATGCTTGGTGGACCAGTATAAGTATGCCCCCACCCCCCAACCCTCATCCCTGAGTCCGCCTAAGCCTGGGAGAACCTAGCCCTGTACAGAGTCTAAGCAGGAGCCCACATGGCTCTGACCCCCGACGTCTGAGCCTCCGTGGCCTCGTCTGTAAAATGAGGCAGTCAGGCTGGATGACCCCTGGACTCCTGCCAGCTCTTGAGCTAGGAGTTTAGCACAGTGCCTGGCACACATGCTTAATGCATGTTTACTGAGTCGAATTGAGGAGGCTATGGAGGAAAACCACTCCAGGAGGTGTGTGCCCTGGAGGAAGCTGCCTTTTCTCAGTCTCGCCAGGAATCTCACCTCCTCCAGGCATCTCTCTAGCATCTGCTCCGGTGGTTGGCATACAAAAGTCATTTGCTGAGTGCTGGTTTAATTGAACAGAACAAGTTCAAGTTGGCCTTGTCCAGTACACACGTGCGCGAGTGTGCGCGCGCACACACCCGTGCATGGCAGTGCACCAACCCAGATCCTGAGCAAGTCCAGGAAGGCTATTGCTCAGAGACACTCTCCATGCCCAGGGGCAGCAGAGCGGGTCACCCAGGACGAGCCATGAGCATCTGCTTCCCTAATGCAGAGGGGGCAACACCTCACTGCCGGCGGCGTGGGCGGGGCTCGGCTCCAGAGGGCATGGGGGTGGGGGGGTGGACAAGTCCCCTCCTTGGGTCCTGTTGCTCAGGGACCTTCCAAGCCCACCTCTGACCCCCCCCTCCACCCCAGCCCAGAACGCCTTGTCCTTGTGCCCACCAGGTCTTGCAGCTGCCTCAATGCCCCAAGTTGTCTCAGGAAAGGTTGAGGCCACCCACCCCTGCCTCAAGGCTCACCTGCTCTTCTAGGTACCCCAGGCGCTGCTCCACGGAGCTCATCCTCTTCAGGTGATCCAGGTCCAGCAGATCCATCATGATGTCGATCCTGGGACAGAGCACACATCCTCTCCCTCAGAGAGGGGAGGTGGTGCCACAGCCTCGTGTGGTCACGCAGCTGACCCACCCATGTGCGTGGGACCCACTTACTCCCCTCCCATGCCCTCCTGGTCCTTGCTCCTTCCTCTCACTTTTTGGGACTTGGGGCTCCACTGGAGTTGCTCCATCCTCCCTCTCCTAAAACGCTTTCCCAGGAATGGCTACACAAATGAGGAATATGAGGAAGAGAGCGCAAGGTCCAAAGGGGCCAGGCTTGGCCCCAGACAAGAGGGAGGAGAAGGCGCCTCCCCTCCCTTCTTTGCAGAGGTGTGGAGTCACGGGGGCCAAACACAGCACTGACTGCCAGACCTGCCCGACACTTGGTCAAGTAACCTCTTCCCCTTTGTTTCTGCTTTATTCTAAGGGACAGCTCTGGGAGGGAGCTGGGAGCGGAGATATGTTAACACCTCAAGCTTCCATTCCCTGGACACAAGGCCAAACTCCAGTCCTGCCTTCCTCCCTCATCTCCCGCCAGCCGCTGACCCCCCTCCCCCACCACGTTTCTCAAGCAGCCTGCGTCAGTCTGCCCATGAGAATTCTCAGCTCTTAGAGAGCGGGTACTTTGGACTTCCTTTCCTTACCCAGGATGCCAGGAATATGCCAGGCTCTCAATAAAAAGTGTGGTAAACCCCAGAGGGCCCTTTTTTTCTGCTTCATTGAATCCTGGTGACTCTCAGCCCTGCTGACCACTCCTTGTCTGCCCCCTGCTCAGGACTTAGTACCCTGGTGACCCTCAGCCTGCCAACCTGCCCACCTGGCACCCCTGCTCAGGACTTAGTATCCTGATGACCCTCAGCCTGCCAACCTGCCCACCTGGCACCCCTGCTCAGAACCCAGCACCCTGGTGACCCTCAGCCTGCCTACCTGCTCGCCTCGCACCCCTGTTCAGGACTTAGTACCCTTGTGACCTTCAGCCTGCCCACCTGCCTGCCTGGCACCCCTGCTCAGGACTTAGTACCCTGGTGACCCTCAGCCTGCCAACCTGCCCACCTGGCACCCCTGCTCAGAACCCAGCACCCTGGTGACCCTGGGCCAGGCTGCCAACCTGCCCGCCTGGCACCCCTGCTCAGAACCCAGCACCCTGGTGACCCTGGGCCAGGCTGCCCACCTGCCCGCCTGGCACCCCTGATCAGAGCCTGGTCTTACTTGTTACCCATGTCCTCAATCTTCTGGTCTGTCCTCTGCTTGAGTTGGTACTGCTGACTCTGCAGATAGTTTTCCTTCAGGTAGATCTCCCAGGAGAGCAGAGCGGCCTCCTCATTCTTCTCCAGCTTCTTCTCTGTTGGGAGCGAGGTAAAGAAGGAGAAGCCAACATTTCCACAGGCCTTGGATATGCCCGTGCACTCTGCGGCAGCCCTCCAGGTTCTGGCTGGTGGGTCACATGGCCCAGGAACTGGGCAAAGGAGGGAGAGGGCCCAGGACCCTGGAGCAGTCCTACCAGCTGCCTGTCCTCAGGTCTCCTCCACAGCACCAGGGTACAGACAGAGGCCCCAAGGGAGCCAGGCTTGGTTCAGTGCCAGCCCAACAGGCCTCTTGTGGGCCTGGCGCTGTGCTCAGGCTGGAGACCTAGGCCCTGCCCTTGGCCTGCAGACAAGGAGGTGTCTTCCGACTGACACTGAGGCCTGGGAAGCTAGAATTTTAAAAGACATGGGGGCAGGGGGGGCACCCTGGAGGACGCAGCCAAAATCTGAAAAGCTCTGGGACCCAAACTGCCAACCACACATGCCCAGTTGGGTCTGACAAAGGGCCCTGCCCCTCAGCTCCTCCCTTGCTAGGGCTGCCCCACTGGCTCCCCAGAGCCCAGATGCTTTCACTGCCCACCGCAGGTGCCTGACTTCAGGAATCTCAGCCTGAGCTTGCCTCACAAAGCTGGCATGCTTCCTGTGTTCTCAGGGGGCAGGACCTGGGGTTCGGTCAGCAGCTAAGGGGTGACCCAAACCCCTGGACAGAAGAGGGAGAAGGGAGGAGGGAGCTTTCTTAAAGTGAAACCAGTGCACAGACCAATCACCTGCATCCTTGAACTCACAGCCGCCGAGGGGAGACCACCTATACACAGCCCACCCTGCGTGCCCCTCCTCAGACTGAGCTTAGTGCCAACCCTGTCCTCAGAGCGGCCACCTCATTGTCTCCCACTGGCTGACCCTCCCGCAGTGGACTCGGAACCTCCTGCCTCCTCCTCCTCCATCCCCACCTTCCCCTTGCTCTGGTGGGAGATGGGAGATGGCAAAGGGTGGACAGTGGAGAGCTCCTCCCAGGTCCTTCATTCAAGGAGAGGCACAGCGCAACCATTTCCTCTTGTCTTCCCCAGCTCACCCCCTCCCCAGGGCCCCTCCCTGCTTTTTACCTTCTTTTAATATGTTGTCTCCCCATTAGACTAGGAGCTCCATGAGGGTAGGGACTGGCTTTCCCTTTCTCTGTATCTCCCGCGCTTAGCACAGCGCCAGGAACATATAAGACCTAGTAAAGCTTGTTGCCTAGCCCACTGATAGGCCTGTCTCTCCTCTGGAATACTACAACGGAATACCACTAACCCTAACCCTCCTTGCCTCCAGTATCTTCCCAGTCCAGTCCATCCACTAGTCAGCTGTCCATGTGATTTCCTTCCGTTTAGGTTGGACCATGTCACTCTCCTACTCCCTAAACTGCTGTGGCTCTCTATTACTTCCAGGATCAAACACAAAGTCTGCCCTTCATAGCATAGCCCCTTGATCATGTTCCAGTCTTTGTCTCTCTCCCCCTCCGTCTTTCTCTGTCTGTCCCTCCCTCCCTCCCTCTCTCCTTCCCTCCCTCCTCTCTCTCTCTCTCCTCTCTCTGTCTCTGTCTCTCCTTTCTCTGCCTCTGTCTCTGTCTCTCTCTGTGTCACTCTCTCTGTATCTCTCTCTCTCTCTGTGTCTCTGTCTCTCTCTCTCTCTGTCTGTCTCTCTCTGTCTTTGTCTCTGTCTCCCTCTCCCCCTCCTTCTTTCTCTGTCTGTCCCTCCCTCCTCTCTCTCTGTGTCTCTGTCTCTGTCTCTCCTCTCTCTGTCTCTCTCTCTGTGTCACTCTCTCTGTGTCTCTGTCTCTCTCTCTGTTTCTCTCTGTTTCTCTCTCTGTCTCTGTCTCTCTGGCTGAACGGGCGGGTACAGACTCGCCCTGCGCCCGGGCCCAGTGCCAGCGCTACTCCCCTCTTCTGTCTGAGTGACTGCCCAGCGCGGGCAGGTGCAGGTGAGAGGAAGAGAAGGCAGCCTGGCTTATGAGCCCTGCTGAACCGATGGGCCAGAGCAGGCGCTGAAGACCCCTCCCGGCAGAGGCCACAGCAGCAGCCAGCATGGCAGGTACAGGCATGTATGCGGGTGTGGGCGCGCGCACACATGCATGCCTACATGCCTGCGTGTGCACATGCATGCTCCTGCGGGAGGCCCCGTGCTGGGTGCGTCCTGGAGTGCGCACGCGCACGCGCACTCACTCAGCTGCTTATGCCTCTTGGCCGGCTTGCCCAGGATGACTCTCTTGACAAACAGTTGCAGGTGGTTGAACAGGATGAAGGGCGGGGGCGCAGGGGGCCGCCCATGATACTCCTCGATCAGGTCGTGCCGCTGGAACTTCCAGATCTGGTCTGTGTGCTCCTGGACCTGCTGGAAAGTGTAGCTGGGGGGGGGGGGGGGGG